>NC_048893.1:127742164-127977394 GCF_011077185.1 Oxyura jamaicensis
GCCGCCCCCCCCCCCCCCCCCCCCCCTCCCCCGCCACTGTCTGCAGTGTAGGGCTGTCCCACAGAGAAGCAGTGGGAGCTCCTGGCATTGCCACTTCATCTCCAAGGCATGCCACCTCCGGTTTCACGGCTTAGTCACATGAAGGTGTTCATTTCCAGTTAATGTTCAAGAAAGCAGGTCATCCCTACTGTATTGCCATATCCATTTCTTCTACCTTCTTTATTTGCCTGTGGTATCTTTTTTTTCACGCTGTCATAGGAAGATTTCTTTCTCATTTATGGGTGCACACCTGTGTTGTCATACATAGCAAATTTTATTTATTTATTTTATTTATTTTATTTACCTATAGTAAGTATACTGTATCACCATTAAATGGAAAAAAATGCTTTGCAAATTGCAGCTTAGACACCAATGTTATCTAAGATGGAGAGGTGGAGAGAAAATGGAGAGATGATATAGGTGAAAATGAGGGAGGGTCATTTTCCCATCTTGCTCCCAGGCACGTTTGTACCTAAAGGGGAAGCTACAGATCCTTTGATTCCTGGCTTTCATATCTGTCTTTGGGTACATCCACCTGAGATTTATGGGTAAATTTTTGTATGACATTTAATTGAAATATAACCAGTAAACTGAAATCTTAAATGAAGAGGCATTCCATAGACTATTGAGTTTGCAATATCCACATTGGGACTTTGGGTACATGAAGGAAAGCTCATGTTTCTAACTACTCTGCAATACAGGTCCAACCTTATGTGAGTCTTGGGTTAAAGCAGGTATGTAGGAAAGGGAAGGCATGAGGACTACTGGTGGTGAAGAAGGAGAATGAAATACCTGAACCCTGTGTTTCCTTTCCTCCAGCTGTGCCATCCATCTGTTTCTAGCTCAGAGAACAGAGAGTATTTGAAGCAGAGCATGGTAAAAGAAATGAAAGAGTTAAAGTGGCAGGGGCAGCGTAGATCTGTGGAAGGAAAAATGCTTCCCAAAATGGATCAAAAACAACAAATACAAAATGTACTGAATGAACTTTTGTCTTTACTTAGGATTAGTTTAATTTTTTCTAGAAGAGAAAAAAAACACTTTCTCTAACAACACGAACCCTGTGTGTATTTACCTGGGGCTTATAGAAATAGCTCGTATGACAAATCTGGCTCCATAAACTCCACCTAAGAAGCCTGGGTCAGCAAAATTCAATCTGGAAGCTGTCTATAAATGTATGAAACCTGTCTGAGGTTTCCAAGTTAACTAATAAAGTTATCTTTTGTTTGTAAAAAGATATAATGTTTTTATAAATTAATACTGAAAACCGTGGAAATCAATTTTCAGTTTTAGCTGAAATCAGTTTGGTGCTTTAGCTAACTTCTGTTTTAATTTTGCTGATAAAGAAATACTAGCTCGAGACTGATCACATAAAGAGAGGTCTATTTGGTAATATGTTTAATTACTTTTTGGAGATATTTTTGTCTCTTTTTGCTCACTGGAGACTTTCAGCAGTCTCATGCTTTGAATAAGTCCTAAGGAAGAAGTTAAAGCCAGCAGTCAGCTGCTCTAAGGCTGATCAAATAGTGCTTTGCTGCATGTTTTACTAAGAGATGAACAAGTGATCCCATTTATAGAGCATACTACATGTTGACAGAGCGCATTACTTCATTTTGCCGTATTGGCAATTTGAGATCTTAACAAAACAATGCTGAGGTTGCTCTCATTCTGCATTGCTATCCTTGGAATGCCTCTTGGATTTTCATTAACTCTGTCACTGCAAGATACCACAGATGGAGGCAGACTTTATGGGGGGAGTAATAAACATGAGAGACCAGAAGGTTGTAAACAGCTTAAATTCTTTGTTCTACGTGGATGAATTCCTTTTCCTTAGGACTCTGTGGTGTTGTCAACATCTGTAGCTACTTGGTCTAGCTGGAGGTGAACGGGTGGATACTTGCAAGTGCTCTGATACCTCCCAGCTGCTGTGTGGGGAGAAGTGGTCTTAAACTCCTGCAGCCAGCATCAATACAAACAGTAAGTCTCGAGATTCAGCCTGGCACTTGGCTCACAGCTTTCTGGCTCTGCTTAGGGGCACAAATCACACACAGAGCCACTTCCATGATTTCTTTCCCCTTGAACTTTTCAATCAAGGCAGAAAGGCATCAAGGGGAAAAAAGAGCATGGCTCTGATTCACTGCTGCATTATTCCAGCTTTCCCCTGTGTCAGCTTCATCTTCATCAGTATTACAACAGATTCAAGACAGAGTAACTGCAGTGGATCAGAAGGAAGCTTTCCAAAGCTTTCCAGGAGGGAGTTCCACCAGGACAGTTAAAGCAGAGCAAGTCACCAGAGAAGAATTTAACTACAAAGGAGCTAGGCGTCCTGACTGCCCAGTGACAGCAGGCTCGTGTGGGATTCCTTAGGAATAGCTGTGGTGCTTTCAATTCATAGTTTACCTTTTTCCAAAACAATTGCTTGAGAACAGGCCAGCTCTTTTATACAACCCAGCACTTCCCAAGCTATTTTGCCCAGGGGAATCTTCCCCTCCCAGATTAGCAGAAAGTGTCATTGCTCAGTGCTGTGGCTATGCTACCTCCAGACCCAGGAACCTGCAGGCTGTGTCCAGTTTTCACCTTCCTCCCTTCCCTGCAAAGGGAAAAAAAAAAACAGTTTAGCATACACAGGAATAACTACATCCAAGCCAGGAGGGATTCAGTGTTCTTACAGCAGTAAAGGACCATACAGTTTAAAACAGTTCAGCTCTGCAAGTAGAGAAACTGTGCTTAGATGATGGTGTATTTCTATGAATCATGCTTTCGTGTTTCTGTTCTCTTTTTAAAATCACTTTCTCAACAGTGCGTGAGCTCAGGGTTCTAGTTTCCAGGTAACAGTGAGAATCAGACACCCAAGTCCATGGTGATTTAGCCTTTCACTGAATACAAATGGGAGGCAGTTGTTAGCACTAACATACTGTAACACTTCATTTTACATCACTTTTGGCCTGAGTTTTAATTCCTAGGAATAACATGCTGTAGTAGTCAAGTCTGATACAATGGCCATCACAACTGATGCAGGACAGAGTAGAGTTGCAACAAATGCACTTTTTGCAGTGTATTTTAGTGCTCTATGTTTTCAGCAATGTGCGCTGCACAGTACTGGATTGGTACATGAGTCCTTTAGGGTAAGGGATTAATCCCTTTTACCTGACCATGTAAGAAGAGCCTTCTTGCAAGCATCCTTTCCCCAAGCTCCAACCCACATGCATTTTGGTTTACATTTTGGGGACACATGGCCATTGAAATAAGCTACCCATCCAGCTAAAGAAAAGTTGTTTAAAATAGTCATTCTTTACCTTGGGTAGCTCAGAGACCTGTTGTAGGGGTCTGCACACGCACATATCTACAATGGTAGCTTCTACAGGTAGGCACGTGTAGTCTGCCCATGTAGTTTTGTCTGAAATTCTATTCAAGGGATCAGACATGGGGTCTGCTTTAGAATGACATGCCTCTAGCTCTTTCAACTCTCCTGTCTCTATAGACTAGGCCTTCAGTCTATAGACTAGGCTATATGGGGACGAAGACACCTAATCCATGCATCGACACCTACATGTAGGTATCTGAACCTGAAGGTGAGTCCCAGCTGAACCCTTATACATTTCTGTTTTGTTTTGTTTGCTTGCTTGCTTTTTTTTTTTTTTTTTCTTCATACCTGCTTTACAGTGTTTTTACAGTGAGGGTAAGAGTCACACAAAGTGTTCAAGATTCTGCGTTTTCCCATCTGTCCTTGGAGTGCTGAAGTCAGTTCCCTCACGTTCTCTCTCACTTGTCATGGCAGGTCAGGGGAATGCCTGAATCATAAGGTGACTGAAGTTTCTTACCAGAAAGTAAATCTGCTTTGATGCTTCTGCAGCCGCAAGGTAAAAACAAGGATGGACTTATAGCCAGGAAGAATGATGCTCAAATAAAACTCCTTGCTGATTGAAGTCCTCAGAAATCCATATATTGGAATTGCAACCATACCAGTTCTTCAGAGCAAAACCAGACAGTGAATGTAATTGCTAGAGCACATGATAAAATTATTCATTGTTGATGTGGTGGACAGCCATATATACAAGTGCAAAATACTTCATGAGGAGCTCACAGTGTGAGGCTATTGCATGTGATTCCATTTTATAAATACAAAAGAGCAGATGTTTCAAAAGCCATTAATCACTATAATGGATAGAAATTTGCAGCAGTGGAAAGAGCCCATTTGCTGGCCTTCAAATATTTCATTTGTAACTCCTTGAATCCACTTCTCATGAATCCAAGAAAACTAGCCCTGGGTTACAAGCAGGCTGAACAGAGTCTCTGGGTTTACAACTGTGAGAAAATCCTTCTGGGCTGTCCCACAGCAGAAAGCCTGGGGCTGACTCAGGGTGCATATCTTTGGATAAGTCTGTCCAGTGATCCAGACCAAGACCCGGTGATCCCCAAAATCTCATTTTCCCATTCCTAATGCAGGCTGCCTGCCATTACCATTGCGCTCCGGGCTCCCGGGCTGTAGGTCGGGCTGTGGGACAGGCTGCCTGCCAGGACTTGGCATGGCCAGAGATGGCCCTGCCGTGCTGTGTGCCAGTGCCAAGACCTCAGGGCTTCACCGGGCTGTGGCACGTCCTAATTCCTCAGCGGTTCCCAGGCTGGCTCGCTGGCTTCCCAGGCTCCCTGCCCTGGCACTGGGATGTCCTGGGGTGCGTCCTGGGGGCTGTCACTCCAGAGTGGTTTGTATGGCAGCTCCCCAAGGGCTCAGAGAAAAGGGAGGAGGGTTGTCAGGCTCAGTGCGAACAGCTGCAGTGGTAGTACCCAAGCAGAGCACTTCACGATTTGTCTTTTTCTGGCTCAAAAAACCGTAAGAATTTACGCAGTTCACAAGAAATTTTAAGATGTTGGCTTTAGTCTCAATAGGATGAAAGTTTGATTTTGAAAAGAGATGTTCCTTATCAGCTGGAAAATTACCTCTTTCAGCCAACTTCTGTGAATGCTATGAATAATACCCTGCCTCTGATTTACAGCTGAAATCCAGAACTCAAAGATGCCAAGTCTGTCTGCTTACATGATCCCCAAATTATTGACTATTGCAAAAACTTGACATTTGTAACCACTTCACATATAGCCTGAAACCTATTAAACAATGACTTCATTTGAAGAGGTTTGTTAACATTATGAATATTATTGTTTTGGTCACAAGAGGTTTGGTCTTATTTCAGTCTTGAAATAATTATTTTTACACTGTAAAAGTGATTTATGAATTATGACATTAAAACAAACCATACAGTAGTTGTGTTACTTCTTGGGAAAGTTTGTTCTCTAATCATTACTCTGCACACTAAGTGGATTTTAGCAATACTATTACTGTCCACAAAATAGTACTGAGTAAACTTTAGGTGTCTGAATGAACCACTCCCCTTCCCAAACTCCTGTCAAATATCCATATGGCAAATTTAGCTTGAAGCCCATGCTTCTGTCAGTTGCTGATAAGCATTTCTATTTGTAGTCAGAGAGCTAATCATGTATCTGGAGCCGATTTGTTTCAAGTTAGTGTTTTCTGTTTTTCTTGTATAGCTGCAATTTCTGCAAAATTCATATGTAATGGAACAAAATCGTGCTTTTCTCCCTCTGCAGTTCTCAAAACACATTTTAGGTAGAAGGGTAATTGACAGTGAGAGCTCAGCCCAGTGGTGCAGTTTATGGTGAACATGAGTCGCAAGGCGATAAACAAGGAAGGAAATCCATGGAGGTCTGCCCACTTTCAGCAACTAGAAAAATCTCCCACCTAGCTGTTGTTTTCCCAGATGTGTATAATCTACAGAGATGAGACTTTACTGAGGTTTTTGGTTTGTATGTTTAAGGTCTTTAAGCTGTTTTGAAGCTCTAAACCGAGGAGTCACGTTTGCTTCCATTTTGCATTTTGTCCTGCCCCCTCACCCCTTTTATTTTTTTCAACATATTCCTGTCTGCCTTTTTATCTTGTTCCATCAGCAAGGAAAACCAAGAAATAAAAAAATATTAGGTCTGAAACTCTGTCATTAATCTTCACATGAAGCAGTGAGCAGTCCCATTTATTTAAATAGCAGCCTTTGAGGGAAGAAAAAAGATGATGGAGGGATAACTGTTCGTTTCTTCTGCAGCTTTAAAAACTGAATGAATTACAGCAACCTGCAGAGAGTAAATTCTAATCTTTGTTGGAAAACTATTTTATGCTACGTGATAGGGTCATAGATTTGATTTACAAGTTACTAGTTTGGAGTTTTAATTTAAAGATGTTATCATGAATTTTCACTGATGCTAGAGGCGGAGAACAATGTGCAAACATAAGGAGTGTAATTTATCCTTCTTCTGAGATGTGAATCTTAGATTAAATCTCTCTGCCAAACTGCTGGTAACCGATGGTGCAGTGATGTGCAGTATCACATACAGTATAACATCCTTCTGTGACTTAGAAATTAAAGAGTAGAGTGAATTATTAGATGAAAAAAATATGAATGTGGCAACTAGAATGAAACGCCTGAGTGAAATTCTGGTGGCAGTGCCATCAGTGCTAACTGATAGTGTCATGAATAGCACACTTCCATCAAGGAAATGATTTTGCTTGGGATTTCTCAGTGAGTTGTCCATCTCTTATGCTGAATGCTTACCTGAAAATCTGTTTCTGACCCTGGGGCAAGTTGTCTTGAGTGTCACCTTCCCCAGGGGCTGTTCTGTGTGTTGCTGCTGCTGCTTCCCAGATAGTGCATGCCATCAGGCGACTGTAGCACCGGCTGGCTGCAAGGGCAGGGTGTGGGGAAGAGTGGAGGGAGGGGAGGGTCTTCCTGAAACACTTAGTCTTGCCATTCCTAAGAAAAAAAGCTGCTCCTGCCCCTCCGCACAGCACAGCCTGCAGGTTTGAATTAGCAATCTGGAGCCTGGTTTCCTCTTAGAGTTGGAGAGTGCAGGCGCGTGATGTGGGTGTGCACAGGGTACAGTTCCTCTCCGCTTGTACCACCTGGTGCAAGCACAAGCTGAGGGTTTGTGTTTGGGGAACACAGGCTGCTTTGTATCAACTCCCTGGGAATAAAGCCCCAGCTTCCTCTCCACTGGTACGAGCAACACTTGGATAACTGTAGGTCTTAGAAGCTGTAACGGTGTCATGCTCTTCTAGGGCATTAGATCTCACATAACGGGGTTTCAGACATCCAGAAAATTACAGTGATTGAGTTCCTTTTAAATAGGATTTCCTTTGTATAAGAAGATACATGTCACTGCTGTGAAAAAGCATCTTGAGTGAGATGGTACTTCATTCTTCACAGGCATTAAGTACTGTTTCCCCTGGTTCCATTACAAACTGGTGAGAAACTATCAACATATTTTGATAGGTACCAAATAAGTACTTTTTCAAAACAACAAAAAAGTCAGTTCTGAACAATGGATTTTAGCAGTGTATTATCCCTAAATTTTGATGCCTTACTTTCTAGTTTTTGTTAATGGATGATTATGCATTTGATTTACTTGTCTGTCATCCTTCCTCTCTCTTCTTTTTGGGAAATAGACTTACACTGTAACTGACCGAATGAACATTTGGCCAGAACAAGGAAAGTGCTAATTCCCTAAGGAAGAAGTGTGCTGCCAGTATCACTCTTGGCGCTTGCTCAGCAGCCACAGAGGCAAGTCTTTTCCAGATTTGGAGCTAGTTCTGTGTGGAAACTGCATTCACATGCTATTAGAAAGGTCAAACAAAAACAAGACCTTTATGCATGTTTGAAGCTTTCTCACCTGAAGAAGTGGACTGTTTGTTCACCAGGTAAGTGCTGTCATCCCTGCTTCCTGGAATAAAAACAATCAAGTTGGTGGGACTGTTAAGACCTTTTCTGAAAGCCCAAATTGAGATTTAAAGGCTGACCCCATCCCTCACAGCTCCCCACCCCTCGCAGCTTCCTCTCGCTGGATGCCTGAAGGGCAAACATCTGCACCAATTGTCGTGGGCTCCCAGCCGAGTGCAGCAGGCACTTCTAGGGAGCAATTTATCTGACCAGTTTTTGATGCCTGCTTGGAGTGACATAAACTGTCCATCAGATGTCTCTGCTTCTTCCCATGGAGTAGGAAAGACTTGGGTGATAACCTGAGGTGCAGACTGTAGATGTTTAAATTTAGGTGAGACGAATCCATTACTGCCGTAAGGACCGAGCTGGCTTCCTTCCCGTTACAGGGTGGGTTTGGAAACTTTTCCGTACCTCATCTGATGTGACATCAGACAGCTTGAGTCACTAGTTCCAGGAGTCCTTTTGGAGAAGTCACTTCTCCCCGGTTTCATACTTGTGTGCTGTCTGACACTGTACAGCTGGTTTCTTTTGTTTTAGAGCAAGTAGAGTGGAGAAAGCACTCGGTCTGCAGTGCAATACTGAAAAAACAAAAACTGGCATCATCAGTGATCAGCACACTGATATTCAATTACCTACTCATCTACCAGATAGAAGCAACTAAATTGTATTTGAAACATTGTATTTTCATCTTCTTCTGTTGTCAACAGTAAGTGATAAATAGGAAAGAAGGAATGAAGTTTTTACTGTAATCTGTATTTTTAGGTGTAAAGCATACACTATAGATTCTTAAAGCAGCATAGGAAACAACCAAAATGGAATTATGGAAAATACAAAAACATACAAACAAAACCAGTATGACAGTAGCTCATGCAATAGAAGGGATTTAAACTTATTTTCTGATTTTTTTTTTTTTTTTTTCTGGCTTATATAGTTTTTTCTTGATTGAGTATCCTTGGAGGTGAGTGTACAGGAGTATGTTTTATAAGACCCAGGCTTACACTTTCCAAAGTGAGTTGCATGCATACGTTGGGTACCCATTATCAAGTAAATAAAGGAAGAAGGCGATTTGGAAGGAACACCAGGGACGGAGCATATACCGATGTGAAAAAGGAAGGAATGTGAAAAGGGAGAAGTTAGCTCAAACTGCTGTGTAAGATCAGAGTGTTAATCCTAGTAACTAAATGGCTTAAAATAGGGACAGATGATAGCAAGCTGCTGAGTAGCACAGCCCAGCCTGTTACTCCTCATTGCAGATCAGGGCTGTGCTACAAATCCTGTGAAATTTGAAGTCCGGTAGAATCCCTGGCCATGATAAATACAATATAAGCTAATTTGTTACTCACTGCCACATCTTGCTTTAAAATCCAGAAAGCGTTTGTTTTAAGGTCTGGCCTTTGAAAACACCTTCTGCAATTAGCAATTAGCTTTAAAATTTGTTACTAGGTATAGAAGAATGTTGAACTGCATTTTCACATTTCTGATACCTGCAATTTACCAAATCCTATATGATTCTCTGAATGGAAATACTTATTTTTTTTTCTCCCTATTTTTTGTATTGTGAGGACAGAAAACCTACATCTCGTAAAGTCACACCTTTCTGGGTTGACAGCCCTCTCTGGAACTGCTAAGTTTTGTCCCACAACTCTTTGCTTGTCCTTGTACGAAGTTCTACTTATTTCTTCTGTTTGCATACTCTTTATTTTCAGTCCTAGCTGTGCTGCTGTAAAAACCTGTCAGAGTTGAAAAGGTACTTTCATACAGGCCCCTCTTCTGCCCCCGGTATCCTGCTCCCAATGAGACAAGCTCGTGCTTTCCTTTGTGCCAGCTCTGGCACTCGTCTCCTCCCTCGGCGAGCTGATTTAGCCTGCTGCACGGGAGGAACGTGCAGTTTGCTGCATTAGTTTGCAACGAGCCCTGAAGCTGAGGGAGGGGAGGCAGTGGCAGGATGCTGCTGGGCACGGGGGCGGGGGGGGGGGACGGGGGGGGGACGGAGAGGGTCACTGAGCCGGGCTGTCCTTCTTGGGGACAGTAAGTTGCCTGGACAGACGAGTTCAGCCTGCAAAACCTCTCTTCTAGTTGGCCTCTTCTGGGGCAGTCTTAATCTTCCTGCTGTTAATTTTTTTGCCTTTTCCTAAACTGCTCTATTTCCTCTAAATTCTGCATCTCTGCCTTTGCTAGGCTTTTTCTTCTCTACCTTATAATTGTGGATTTTTGGTCTCTTCTCCATATGTTATAATTATTTTTTTATATTTTCTTTCACTTTGGAGTGTTTATTGAAATACATCCCCCATGTTTTAATGCTAACTTTTTTTTTTTTTTTTTTTTTTATGTTTAGCATTTCCTTTTGTGTTGACCATTGTTGGGAGGTATGGCTAAAAAGAAGGTGGTGATGCTATAGAGCTTGAGGGTAGAAATACTATTTGCCTTTCCCTAACCTCGTTCGTCTGCTTTCTGCTGCTTCCTGTGGACAAAAGCCATGGCTGCAGAGCAGAGGGAAAAGAACAGTAGGAGTCAGAGTATAGGGCGTGTGTAGAGTTGTCAGGATGAAACCATCTCCCCAGAATAAATAAAAAGCAGAACTTCAGAAGGGGAAAGCAAGCACTCAGCTCTTTTTTTTTTTTTTTTTTTTTTTTTTTTTTTTTTTTAATTATTTTTTGCTCAGAGAGCCTGTTGATTTGAAATGTTTGATGTGTGACATTTATTTCTGTTGGGTACTGCTTTCTGATGCATTCCCTGCAATTGTTCAAATACCTACCCAGCCTCATTTTCCTGGAAGGGCAGTAGCACAGCTTGAGAGACAAAAATGGATTTTATGGGTAAACGCAGATACTTTGTGCTTTGCCTGAGCCAAAGTTAGCTGAGCATTACCTCCCTAACCATGGGAACCCTTAAGGATGTTTTCCTCTGAACAGGAATTAAGATCCATAGAAGATCCATAAGTGGACGTACATAATCAGTAGAGCACAGAAACACTGGCTTGGCTGATCTGTCTTTCCAGTGTGTGTTCTGAGCTGTTTTGCTAAAATGTTTGCTCACAAACTTCCACCCCCCCACCCCCCCCAAGAATCATAGTACTTTTGTTCATAGGTATTGCAGTGCACTGGTAATGTTCGCCTAGATGTCGAACCAGTAAAGCTCATTAATTTTACATATAACATTTCCTTAGGGAAGAACTGACGGTTACTTGGGGTTGAAGAACTTGACGGTTACTGGTAAAACAGATTTCTGCAAAAAGTTAGAGAAACTGGTTCAAAAGATGAAAGAGGCCTCGGGAAAGCATCTAGCCCATCCCTTAGGACTGCTCTCCCTGTTTCGGTCATTTCTGAGCGAGGTTTTTAACGCTGCCATTGCTGGAGATGCCACAGGCTCCCGAGGCGAGTCGCTCCGAATTACAGCAGGGCAGAAGAGCATTTTGTGCTGTGTACAGGACTCGATTCCCCTTCCCCACTCGGTGCAAACACACGCGTGTAAACGGCCGAACGCACCGTGAAACAGGGCTCCACTTTTTAATGCTGGGTGGTGAGCCAGCCCTCCCCAGCCACACCTCACAAAACACATCGACTGGGAGGGCGGGCAGACCACACCGCACCACACCGCGGCACCACCAGCCGGCAGCTTTACCCCCAGCCCTCACGGGGAGCCCGGCCGCCCGCCGGGACGCTTTGGGGCGGGTGGCGGCGGGGCAGCCCCGCAGGTGCGGCCGGGCGGGGCGGCGGGAGGGCAGAAAGCACCGCTCCTCCTCCTCCTCCTCTTCCTCCTCCTCCTCCTCCTCCTCCTCCTCCTCCTCCTCCTCCGAGGGGCTGCCGGCTCCCGCGGCGGGGCGGAGCGGGGCGGGCGCTGCCGGAGCCCCGAGGGGAGCGGAGCGGAGCCCCTCGGCCCGAGGAGAGAGCAGCCCCCCGGGTCCCCCCCATCGCCCCCCAGCCCCATGGGGGACTCGGTGTTCGGCGAGAAGCCGGCGCTGCGCTACGCGGTGAGTGCCGGGCGGGGGGGATTTTGGGGGAGATTTTGGGGGTTGTAGGGGGGCTGGCGGCTGCTGGCCCTTGTGCGGAGCGGAGCCTGTCGCCCCCCTGGCGTGGGGGGGGGCTCGGGGGGCGGGCCGGGGTGCGAGCAGCCGGTGCTGTTATTTCCTTCGCTGGGGCTTGTGCTGCTGAGAAGCCACTTCCTTTCTGCTGGCCTTATTAGGAGCATTTTCTCGGTTGCTCGGGCAAAGGGGGGAGGAAAAAAAAAAAAGGCAAAAAAAAAAAAAAAAAAAGCCGCCTGCAAACACTCGTTTGCCGCCTCTGCCCGCCTCGTAAATATGCGGCGGCGCGGGCAGAGGTGTGCGGGCTGTGCGGTCACCCCGCTGCTCGCCTCGGGGCGTGTGGCGAGTGCCCGGGGGGCCCGGGGAGCCACCAGCAGCCCCTCCATCGGGTCCTGGCTCCTCCGGGCCGTCCCGAGCGCTGCAGTCCCCCGGTGCTTTAAAGGGGGTTATCCCCTTAATTGTGTCGTCCCTTAAACCTTCTGTCTGCAGCCCGGAGTCCCAGCGGGTTGTGGGTTTTCTGCTTTTTTTCCCCCTGTGGTAACGTCTTGCTTTTGGGTTGCCGGCACACCCAAACATCGCTCAGCCACCCGGGTAGCGCTGCAGCTCCCAGAGGTGGTGGTGGGCTGTCCAAGGCGGTCATCTGCAAGCAAATAACTTTTGCATTCCATGCGAATAGCGGCAGTGATTTCGCTGGGAAACTCCTTATCCAAATGATAGGAATCTTCTTGTAGGAGAGTATCGGCCCCGATCGTGTTTAGGCACGTGGTAGACCCATAAGAGCCGTGTCATATGCTAGCTCCTAAACTTTTATTGCTTCCTGTGGATGCGCTTGTCACTCTACCATCATCTGCTAGCTGCAGACGCATCATTGCTGCTGGCCATTGGGTATCAGTCCCTTTTCTTGCCAGCAGTCACACAAAGCAAGAAGCGGGAGGGCCAGCTGCCTCGGGTGACCATCACCTGAGTTCTTGGATATAGATATATATAGAATATATATATATTGCTATACAGCAATCCAAGAACACTCCCTATTACAACGAAGGGGAAAATGCTCCTAAGAACCCTTTGAATGTTTTAAACGACTACTATTTTACAATAAGTATGTTTACTTTCTAAAATATGCTTAATATTTTAATAATAACATGATCCATAGCACTGAAGAGGCCAGTGAATTTTGCAGGCAATGTTACTGCTTTGTTTAGAGAGCACAGACCTAGATGCTATGTGTAATCCACGCACGTGCTTGGTGTTGTCTGTGAGTAGCCTAATTGAAATCAACTGCCTGTTGACCTGAAGATAAGCTAAGAATTTAGAGCTTTGTTGGATTGAGGCCTTTGTAATTGCTGCTTAACTGTAACTTAGAGCCATTGTTGTTAACTTTGGATAATTACATGGTCTAGCTGTAAATCACGTTCTTGGATTGTTTTGATAACTGTGAAATCATAATTATGCAGTGTTATAGTATTTAATAGCAATTAATTTATTGACAGAACAAATTATAGTGATTAGGGCTGTTCTTCTGCTTTTTAGGACTGATAATTAAAATTTCATTATTTCCATAAAGGTATGTAAAGAAATATCTGCCTTAATATTTCAGTCGCATGTAGTATTTTTATGAATACTTGTAGAAAGTCTAAATGATATCTCATTCTTGCTGTATGTTGCCTGCCTAAGCCATACCCAATAGTTTTTAGGCCTGGCTTAATTTTACCTCCTGATTAATCATCCTGTGTTCTCTGCTGAATTCAGTCTGATATTTAAGCTGTTCTCAAAATTGTGGTATCTGAGTAATATTAAGATCTTCAAATGACTTCATGAAGTGAAGAGGGATGGCCACCTTCCTGACATGAGATGTCTTCCAATTAGTTCCTAAATTCATTTTTTTTTTTTTTTTTTTTTTTTTAATCTTAGAAGCGGCTACAGGGAAAAGTGTTTTGCATATTATGGCTAAAACATCAGAAAGTGATATTATACTTAGAGAGATCCATTTGTAATTCAAAATGTATTTTTTTTCACAAGTGACTAAAAATAGCCCTGGGGTTGCACAAGAAACCTCTCAGTGGG
Source organism: Oxyura jamaicensis (assembly GCF_011077185.1). NCBI lineage: Eukaryota > Metazoa > Chordata > Aves > Anseriformes > Anatidae > Oxyura > Oxyura jamaicensis. Next base: position 127,756,064 of record NC_048893.1, read on the forward strand.
CCAAAGCAGGAAGCTTGAAGTACGGTCTGGTTTGGATATAGCCATCTGAGTCTCGATATAGTATCTTTAATCATGTTTTGTCTTCCCAGTATTTACCAGAAGGGATTTCCCTCAAGGGAGGGGATGCTTGCCCTGGCAGGGGAACTCCGTCCATCTTTTGCCAGGGAAGAAACAGGAGAGGAGCAGGGCTTTGGAGCGGCCGCCGTGCCCCGCGGGGTATGGCAGGGCTTCATCTGGAGCTGAGGCAAGGCTCTCCCTTGGAGAGGGAGACCAGGACTTCTGCCAGTTCGAGCTCTGCCACTTACTGGAGAGAGGGGACGTCTGGGTCCCTGAAGGGCACGAGTACGAGGTGGCTTAAGGTCACCTCCAGTCTGGATGTCATCCCGTTGAGTGCTTTGGGAAGAGAAGGATTTTTCCCTGCCTTCAGTAGTATTCAGGGCATTGACTTGTCTTGTTGTGTGCAGTTGGCCCTTTGCTGGTAAGGTGGGCAAATGTTCTGCTCGTTTTTACCACCTGAAATCTCTCAGTCTGTGTGGAAGGATGCAGAAAACAGAAGAAACAAGTTTGCAAGGGCAAGTGTGACAGTGGTGAACCACAGAATGCTTTCTAGAGCAAAGAGGGGAGTAAAAAGAAGGTAATAGACGTGTTCCTCCCATAATCTAGTTGTAGTGATGCTAGTAGTTATTTGTAACAAAATTAGTTTACAGAATAATTGTAAGTTCAGCACTGAGATTGACAGTGACACTTTGAAACCATAAGCTAGAACTGGAAAGCTCCTTTTGTGAGGAGGACCTGAGTGCTGACATCCTCCTGTGGATTTGGTTGCCTTTTGCAAAAATCTGCTTTAAGAGAGTTGCTTGCCTTTCTGATTTCAAGACACGTTGCATGATGACTTGAGCTTTCAGCCACTCTGATTTTAACACCAATTATGTGCCGCAAGCAGACCGCATTTATTACAGCGGTGATAGTAAATCCTTCAAGAAATTAATCTTGCAGGACTAATTACATCAACTTCTTTATTTTCTTTAAAGCAACGTACTCAGCTGCCCCAAGGCTGAATGAAACTTGCCAGGATCACTTGTCTGGCCTGATCCTGGCCTGTCCTTTCAACCAGGCCCTTGGGGAACTGGCTTGAGACTGCACAAGTTGTCCTCATGGTTGCAGGCTGTTCCCAGCTGTTTTCTTTCCTTGGAGCATCCCGAATTCTCTCCCCACTGCTGGCGTTACGAGAAGAAGCTGGGTGGCCCTTCCAGAAAAGAGCTGCCGTGAGCGGGCTCCCATCACTGAAGCCATTTGCCTGTTTTCCCTCTGTTCCCCACAGGCCCCCCAGGGGAAGCTGTGCAAGAATGAGGAGGCCAGGAGGCCAACAGTGCCTGTGCAGGCCAACTGTGCTGTACTTGTGTGGCTGGTCTTGGTGAGGCCGTGGGACTCGGCCTGCACTCGACATCAGAGTAGGTTCTTGCCCACCAGACTCTTAAAGCTAAATGTCTCTGCTTCGTAGGAGGCAGCTGCATTATTTTCTAATACTCTGAGTACTCAAAGGCAGTGGTAACTAGTTCAAAAAAAATTAAATCTCTGTGTAGGTGTTTTTCAAATTAGGAAACTGTGAAGAACGCTTCCGTCTTGATCAGATAAGCAAGTTACAGAAGAGGCAGTTCACAGGAGAGGAATGGTTAAACGTTCAAATTTCTGACATCCCACTCTCAGATTTTATCTGTCAGGGACTCGCGCTGACTACATGCACGTTCGGCTTTTTGCTGAAGGAATATTATTTACGACCACTGTTGAGCCCAATCTTTCATTCTTCATTTGAGTGAAATTCTTATTGACAGTGATGATTCACGTTGTAAAAGTGTAATCATTTGAAAGTGCTTTATTGCTAATCTCTGAAGAACATATATAAACATAATAAATGAGTTGTATTTGTCGCTCAGTAGAGAACACCATGGCCAAGCTTTGACTGGGATTGATGGACTCTGAAGTACCTCCAGCCAGCTTCTATCAACCATGCAAAGTGGCAGTGAGTTAACACCAAACAGTCAGGATGAGAGGAGAAGAAGACACAAAGCAGATTTCAATTCAGATTCTGACTTTTTTTTTTTATAGTGCTTGAACTCTTAATATATTCCTGGGGCTCCCCATGCATACCTGTATATAAATTGCCTTTCTATTGTGCGTGTGGGGGAAAAGACGGGGACCAATGCAGGTTGCATTTGCCAAGGTGTTAGGCATTAGGTCAGATGCAGAGCTGCGCTGATGTGGCCCCATTAGTCTGTCCCTACATACAGGAGACAGAGGGGTCCTGAAGCACAGAGCAAGTGTTTGTCCCTAGTACTGGCAGGCAGTGAAGCTGCCCTTTCATTTGATTTATCTGCCTGTTCTTATCGAGTATCATCCATCACTGCAGCACAGTTACAGCTCTTGCAATAGCACTTACAAAGGTGCTGTTTAATAAAAGTATGTGAGACTTGAGCTTCAGGGTTTTTATTCAGAGAGGCACAGGGTCCTTTGGCTTTGATATGGCTGTGCATTTCCCTGGTATAATTTATACCAATTACACCTCTCTCCGAGGGGATATAACCAACCAGCAGTAGTCCTTCAGAAAGCTCCTGCATGAATGAGACTTCATCCTCATGACACTGAGGGAGTCTGTGAGAGCAGCAAGGTGACCTGTGGCCAAAACCAGGAACTTGTACCATCGTGGAAGGAGGGACAGCCGTGCAGATGAAGTGCAAGAGGAGGACTGAGAATTTCAGTCTCTGTCATGTCCTTTTTTGGTGATTTTGAACGGGGCACTTTTACATGGTAATGCTTCTCTTCCTCGAAGAGCTGCCGTGTGGAAACTCATGCTTATCTTTAGGAGACACTCAAATGTGAAGGTGGTCTGGTACAGAACTACCCTTAAAGTAAAAACGTTAGACTCTGGGGGTTGATATTTCCCTCCCAGACTGATGTTTTGTATTTCAGTTCTGTTTCCCAGAACCTTTAGGAAACTTGCATATGGCTTTTTTACATTACTTTCAGCCTGAGGAGTGAAACTGTGTAAATGGAAGATTACTGAGGTCACAGATTTTCTTTAATAGTTGGTTCTCTTTTTATTTATCTTCTTTTGTCCATCAGTTACTTCTTATACCCTGTTGTCTTTGTATAGCACTGTGAAGAAGGAGGTGACTTGCTAATAATGTTCATTTCCAGTGACATAAAAATAGTAAAGTATCTGTGATGGCCTCAGCTCTTCATAACATCATTTATTTAGAATATAAATTTCAAAAAAATAACCTAAGAAACAACCTGTTTCATGGAGTCTTTTTGGACACCTTTGAACTTCTTTCCCTCGTGTTCCAGTTACCTCTCTCTGTTCCTCACTGAGTGGTTGAGCTGTGAGGGTGCTGGCCTCTGCACTCATTCTAAGGTGATGACTGCTTCTGCAGTAGTAATGCAGCTGAACTCGCACCAGCTTGGAAAAGATATATTCAAAGTTTGAATTTCATACTATTCCTGCCCGTCTATGATATTTGAGAATGCAGAAAGCCATTTCACTCCATGAAGTGAAATGGCTTTTTCTTGTCTAGGGAATAAAGGAGGTGTGCATGCATTGTATTACTCACAAAAAGAACCTGAAAATCTTTCTGCAGAAAGCCCTGGCTGATGAGGCCACGTGGTTCACATTTACTTTCTCTGAGGGGGTGTCAAATCTGAATGCTCCCTTGGGAGACGCCTGGGTCTTATCAGGAATGGCTGACTCAAAAAGAAAAATAAGTCATGTTTTTCTTTCTAATGATTATTATCTGAGACGTTATCGACAGTGCACAGTTGAAAGGATTTCCTGAATATATCCCCTACTAAATCAAAAAGTGTTAGGAACTGCTAATGAGAAATTGTATATTACAACGGTACTTAAATAGATAGCAGTGCAGTGTTTAGTTACTGAAGGCAACGTAAATAAAGCTTGGGTCTGTCCAGGCAATGGTGCCCCCAGGTATACAGGGAGAGCAAGTGCTAATTATAACTACCTGCATGACGGTCTGCTCTTATTTCATAGTTGGCTGCTTTACATTTTTGAAGTAGTTGAATGAATCTTTGGAAGTGATGCTGGGATCTGCTGGATATTTCATCAGTTGGTTACTTTTAAATAATATTATACGTGTTTTTTTTTTTGTTTTTTTTTTTTTAATATAATTTCCCTGTATCTGATTATCAATCATCTTTGCTGTGCTGCCATGAAGGTAGATGATCGTGTGATTTTTATGACACTATTGTGGAGTGTATTTCCCCTGGATTATAGCCATTCTTCTGTGTCTGTTTACTGTATGTGAGCAGTTTTTTTATTTTTCTTATGTTTTCAAAAAATATTTTTATATCAAGCATCCTGCAGGGCTGAGAATGCCTGTAGACATAGATCTGTAGCACTCAAACTTTGGCCTGAGTGCCTATATCTCCTGAAACTTGCAGTTATTTTTTCTTCATTTTGATAAGGGTATAATATTTGCAAAGATTTACATATTTAGAAAGATCAGTGTTGTCTAGGTTGTCAGATCTGATTTAGAGGCATGAATTAGGTGGCATTTAATGCTGATTATTTTCTCCCTTTACCCAACAGTTTGTAAGAGCTCCTGTTACACTCATCTGTACATGACTTGGCATACAGATGCAGTATCATTGCAGGCTGAAATTCTTCTCATTTGAGTAGATTACAGTATTTTTTCCAGTCTGATCCTATTAATGAAAATCCTGAGCCTTGCAAAGCACTTTGTTGTTTTAACACAAGCTGTGGAAAAGAATCTGAGGATGATTGCTTGAGAGACGGATATTAAGCCCACTTAAAAACTTGAAAATATCTTCAAGCAGTCCAGGTGGGGTCTTGAATGAACAGGGTACGTAGTGCGGTCTGTGAGAATGAAGACAAAGTGAACCCCAGCTTGTGCAGGAGGGAAACCATAGGTACTAGCAGCCCAGTCCTTGCCTTGCTGAAATGTGTCATGGGTCCTGAACCAGATGTTGGTCCTGAACCAGAAGCCACACCCGCTGCTTCCCTTGGCAAATTGTCTCGCATTCCAGTGACCCTCCGGGTAAAACATCCTTTTATTGGTCCTCTGCCCTTAGATGTTTCATCTTTTTTCCTCTGCACTAAGCTGTTTGTGTCCTGTATCATTTCAGTCTGCCGTTGATATTTGCATACCATGATTATGCATCACTTTAACGTCAGCTGTGCATACTGCATTTTGGAAATAGTCCCCATCCCCAGGAAATTTTAAAAACATTAAAATGTTTTAGTGCAGAGCGTGGTACTGAGGAACTTGTGGCAGAATGCCGGAGATGTTGATCTGCGAGCAGAGATCTCTCTGAGCGATTGGGATCCCCACAATGAGCTGGCCACTTCCTCTCCCAGATGCCTGTTGGTGTGCTTGCCTTGGGTGTGCTTTCAGCCTCGTGTGCGTGGCCCCGTGCCCCGTTCCAGCATCTGAGCACACCTGGATGAATGGGTGCAAACAGGTGGTTGGTGAGAGAGACCATGGCTTGGCTTCTTGCTGCAGGGTGGAGGTCTCCCGGGGGTGCAGCTGCTGGATCACATACTTCCTTCCACTGGGAGCTCGGGAAGAGGAGATGCTTGTCCTAGCCAGGCCCCTGACCCTCATTGTGGAGCTGACTGGATGCTGCCTGCTGGGGTAACTGCTGGAAGGGCACTGGAGGCTGCAGCACAGCCCCACATGATGGCTGGGCATCACCCCACTCACTGCCGTGGAGGTACAGAAGCCAGAGCTACCTAGGAGCAAACAGCAGCAGATTTCACCTGCTGCCATGCAGTGTCATGTGGCCCCATGAGTCAGTATAAATGTGTATGCAATTATCCTGTATGTCCTTGTCCTGAAGTGTATTCAAGAGGTCTGATTTTAAGTACACATAAATCTGAAATCCCATCTGCGGGCATGGGAAAACAGACTGAGATGCGAAGCTGACAACTTGATTGCCACCTTTCCTACCTTCTCACAGAATGTATCTGTTTTAGTCATCGTTTTCCACACGTGATCACAGTCAGTGTGAAGCAATATCAAATTCTGTATTTATGGGAAATTTAAGATGATAAAAATGTTGCAATGGGGAGAGTTAATCTCTATCAGAATCAAAGAAGAGAAAAAGGCTAAAGAAAAGCAAACTATGCAGTCCTTCTCTAACTGCATATTACCTTGTCAAATGTTTTTGTTACTGAATTTACCAGGGAGAGTGTGAGTTGGTTACGTTTACTTACAGAAGAGATGCTGTTGTCCTTTCTGATTGCCGATCACATGGCAACTACTTTCCGGCTAATTATGTTCTTGGGGGAAATTTTCCCTGTTGTGAGTTCACTAAGGGCAAATAACCATCCAAGTAAAGGTGGTTCATGGCATCAGAAGTGGTCCTTGCAATATTTTAATTATCTGATGGCTCTGTGACTGTTGAAAGCCTTCCTTGGTAGGGGAAATTTGGGAATCTCCACTTATTGAGTCTTTCTGCATGAATCTGGTGACTTTGTCATTGGTGCTTGTAAAGAACAGAACCATATACTGTACTCCTGGAAAGGACTGTATAGTAGCTGGAGGGTATTTAAATCCTTCAGTGCTGGGATGGTACTTCTGATTATAAATTGAAGATGTCACAGTGTACCTGCTAGACTGTAAATGAGACTGAGCTGGAGTCAGGACTGCAGCCCTTCCTGCAATGGGGGTGAACTCGGGCCATTCCCATACTGCGTCACCCTATTTTGTTTTCACGTATGTGTTGCCATTAGGCCTTCAAAAGATCTAATTCTGTATTTGCATTGGTGCAGGCTTTCTCAAGTCCAGGTGCGCAGGACCTATCTTCCTTACTGTAAATATGGCACAGTGGCATTCAAACATGTTCTTCTGTAAAGTGATGGCATAAAATGGCATTTGGTGTTCTCAACTTTATTTTCAGTTGCTCTTAGGTCTGCACAGCTGGATTTCGAAAGAGGCCTTTTCTAGTATCTAGTCCTGCAAATTTAGCCAGCCAAAGCTTGAGGCTGTGTTCCTTTTGCCAGTACAAAATACCCGGTAATTGTTACTGTGCAGTGAAATTCTTGCATATGTTGTTGCAACTCCCTTTTCTCTCTGCAGGGCTGAAAAAGATAAAGGGCAATCTTTCTCTTCATAGAGTAAATAGAGAGTAATTGAAATAAACACAGAGAGAACATCTCATGAGTAGCAAGCTGTTAGATTTTTTTTTTTTTTTCTGTCCCCAAGCATAACCCCAAAGTGTTTGGCAAGAAATAATACTGCCAGGAAGCCCTTACAGTTTATCTGTCTGTAAATATGGTACCTTTTACCTTAATTCACATGTAACATTAAGCAGAGTTTACATATATCTTTCTTTTGGCCTGTTTTGTGCCAGTTGTTTAAATCATTTGCCCTTTGTGTAGAATTCATGCCTGAAAAAGGAATTCCATCTGCAGAAACATCATTGAATTCCTTTCCTTTAGTAACATCTTCCTGAGGATGGCTTTCTGTTTATTGCTTTTTTTAAGGTCTCTTAAATTCTCTCTAACAAGAAAATCAGAAAATGACCCGTTGTGAAATACAGATCTTCTGTAGGCCATCCACAACCATTCCATAAAAACTGTGTGTGGAATGCATCATCAGCCCAACTGATCCTATGTTGTTTCTGATGGAGTATTTACACTTTACTTCAGTTTTCTAGTCTGCACTACATCTTTGTTAAAATAAATACAACACAATAATTATTTGTGTGTGAAAGTTTGAAAATTATAGCATGCCTTTTGCTAAAAGTAAGAAGAAAAGTCGGGGTTTTCCACTTCTCCCAGATTTTGTGTTCATATTTAATTTGCTAATGCACATTGTCCAATATGGGCTTATTAGAACTCTGTTAAGGTCTCCATGTGGTTCTCTTTTATTCATTTCCTTTCATTTTGCTGGTGTTATTTTGCAAGTTGGGAATCTGTTTTGAACCCTTCAAATTCACTTGTGATGGATGGCTTCAGCTGCAACGATGTAGAAGACTTAAATACAAATGATTCCCTCTCCCTGCTTTTTCCTTTTTTCCCTTGCCTTGTATGGATTGGCATCACTCTCATGTGAGTGAGATGTTTGGTGTTTGATCTGCCACTGTTCTTTTCCTCAGGGCACCAGGCTGGTCTGTGTCAAGTTTTCCTGTTACGAAGATTAATGGGTTGTTTACTGTTTATGTTATAAATGCTCTGATTGAAATTTTGTCAAATGCTGTAAGTTTGCTCATACTACACGCTGGAGTAAAACACGCTTCATCTTTAGTGGGAGCAGATTTAAATCATTGCTTCTGAAAATCCAGGCATTCACATGGCTGCTTAACAAGGGTGAGAATGGTTTCAGTATTTTTAGGATTACTCATGTGGTCTTTGTTTAAAGTAGGTATTCATCCATTTCCTCTTTCCATTTCCATTTATACATGCTCTCTCTAATGTTGCATCATTCTCTCCTTCTGTGTGCCCCTGTGTGCACCCCCAGCTCCAGTACAAGAAGTCGGATGTGGTATATCTTCCACGCAGACATCTGAATCATCTGCTAGAAGTTATTGGGTTAACTTGTACTGCTGAGGTTTGTTTTAGATTTTTTGCAGTCTCAGGTCAATTTTGAATCTTTTTCTTCCTTTTTTTTGGGGGGGGGGGGGGAGGGGGAAAGGCAATGTTTTTGCAAGTATTTCAGACAGTAACTTATGTCTTAAGATGAAAACTCAAATTGTGAAGTGATCTGTCTCTTTTCCTTCTTTAGAGTGCCTTTTACACTGTTAAGTCACATATAATTATTACAATTGAAAAATGGTTTTTTATCAAACACCTTTAATCTGTATGTTTTAGTTCTCAATAATTCAGTAATTCTCTTTTCTTTTCATGCACTTTTCTTTTCATCTTGTTTCCCTTCCTGATTTCATTTAAACAGTATGTCCTGTAAGTTTCCTTTAAAATCATTGACAATCTATATTGCAAAACTGGAGTTATTTTTGTATGAACTGATACCTTGGTGTATTACATACTACAGAGAATAGCATTAAAGTGTGCTATATTGTGTTACTTGTTTTAAAAAGCAAACCAATACTTATTTTCTCTCAGGTAGTCAGCGCACAGGTGAAGTTGAACACTAGAGAAAACTTGATCTGAAACATACCCTGTCATTTTAGAGCTATTTTGGTTAACTAAAAATCAGAAACAGTGTCCTGCTTAAGCAAACAGATAAGTTTCTCAGAGTAACCTTTATGCTGCCCCTCCTCTTTTTTTTTTTTTAAGCAAATCATTGCCATGTTTTTTAATAAAAAATTAAACTTATGATATGTTGAAGCAGAACTTGTACTTAGCTTTCTTTATAGTTCTTAATGTGTTTTGGTACATTCAGAGGTAGCAGCATTGGAAGTGTGTATGTCCTTGGTTCTAGTAAGTCATCTTGTTTTGGTGACTCATCTTGCTGTTTTCTGTCGTGAAACTTTGAACTAGTAGGCAATACTATTCACACTTCTGTTAAATGAGTAGGATTGATGATGATCTATTAAGCATGCAAAAATAAGGGACAGAAGTGGAGGTCACATTTATTCTGGGATAAGTACCTGCAGTTAATGGAATTATGAGGAATTAATGTCTTGCTTTTCATGCTCGCGCTCTGATTCCACCTGAACTCGCCTCTAGCTATCTTTGTGGATAGCTTTTTTAAAGTACGTGCGAGTGCAACTTAAGCAGGGTGACCAGAGGAAGGCAACAACACATGCTCTGACTCATCGCAGTATGTATTTAGATATTTAGACAAATGCTGAACTGCAAAGTGCAGTTTCTCAATTGGGCTCCAAATAAGCAGATAAGAAACGGGCATTTTTGATCGTGTTGATCAGACAAAGTTAATTTTATGCGAGCTTTCTCTTAATGTCCTCAAAGTGTCTCTGGTTGAAGCAAAAGTAGGAAAACAAAGGTCCGTTTGCTGCCTGTCACCCTGTTATAGTTATGCCAGTTGCTGCAGGACCACCAGCTCTTTCGCTGCCCTGCACCACTGCTCGATGCACATTCTGGGCTTGTGTAATGCCTTCATTGTAGAGAAGTTCTGCTGAGACACATAAAAAGGGCTGAAAGATATCCAGTCCACTTGTGAGTAGTTGGTGAATCCAGAGGCCTTTCAACAGACTTCTCAACTAATGACCAGTGGCCTTGTTTTCATTAGTCCTGGAGGCTGCTAGCTCCTGGCTTCAGCTGCAGCTTTGTACTCTCAATGTTGCTGAAGAGCAGCGCTCAGAGATTGAGTTAAAAATTCACATAAATCTTCCTGGCCTATAAACAAGCCTGCTGACACAGCCACGTGAGCGAAGGCCAAGCCAGAAGGCAGGCCTACCTTCCCATCGCCTTAGGCAGGAGCTGCTCTCGGAATAAGAAATTGATTTAGGACAAGAGAACCTCATAATCACAAGTGTCTCTGTCTTATGTCTTTCTTGTGTGTGTGTATATATATTACAACATATTGGCTACATATTTGTGTGCTTTCTAGTGCTGTTTGCATATGCTGTTCTGTTATTTCTCCGTTGGTAGTGTTTCACTTGAGGTTGTCAACAAGATAACCAGGCACCCCATTCTCATTGGTCTTTAAATAATGTCAGCGGCGTAGCCACCACTCAGGACAGAGAGGGGATCAATCACGTGTTTGTCTCTTGAGGGTGTCTCTTGAGCTTGTCTCTTTTGCTAGAAGATACTTAAGTTAACTTGCTGAAATTGCATTTGGCTATCTGTTTGGAAACGTTCTCTTCATGAGTGTGGGGATTTCTTGTGTTTTGTAAACACGAGAGCTCCCTCTGCATTCTAACGCAAGGTTGGATTCCCTGACATAGCGGTGACTTCCAGCTGTGGCAGTATTTCCAGTGTTAACTGGCAGCTCACCTGTGAGTTCTGGCCAATTCCATCCCTAAAATACTGCTCCTTAAAACACTTCTCTTTTCAGTGGTAACTTTAGTCTTTCAACAAAAATGATGAAAAATTTGCAGTTTTGGTAGCAGCAGAAGTAGTTGCATGAGTTTTGTGAATGAAAAAATATACCTTTGTGGAAGAAAAAAAATAAAAACAAAGATAGAAGTATAAATAAAGCAAATAGCTTATGGTAATATCACGGATGCACTTTTGCTCACAGCTATGCTTGCAGAAGGATGCCCCTTTTACAGCATGTAGACTGGATCTGATGCATGAAAACAATTTATCCAGAAGGTTTCAGGTCGTGTAATTATATTGACTGCCTGTTTTCTGGTGCTGCCTTTTAATGGTTTTGTGCCTCTTCCCTACTACAAGATCAAAACTATGCCTGCCACTTGATGTTGTGATGGGGAGAGCCGGCCACGATCCTACAGGCCACTTGTTAGTCCCCATGTTTTTATATGTAATGGGAGTGTTTGGTGGTTTCTGTCTCACGAGCAGTTCTCATAGGCTTATACCCTCATAAATGTATGTAAGTTACTTCTTAAATGACCACAGAAACGTACTTCCAATCTTAATAACTTGAGCATTGAGGAAAACTGTACAGGAGTAGGGAGGAGAGTGGCTTTTTCTTGAGTTTCTTTTAACATTGACATGTCACCCATTACTTCAATACATATTTCCCTCCTGGTTGCAGCAGACTTGCATTCTTTTTAGTGCTCACACTTTACTCTATTTCCTGGAGACTTAGGCTGTTTAGCACTGTGGAGAGACCAGAGGAAATGATCTCTTGACTGAGTCTATTAATTATTGTTCCCCTGAGAATCTGGTTCGTCCTCAGAAAGGATGGCAATAGCAAACAGTAAAAGGGCTCTGGAAACAAGCAAGTGAAATTATTACTCATGTTTGACAAATTAGGGACCTTTTCCCAAAGGTTTCAAAGAAGCCTATTCATTCTGTTTTGATGCAATAGTGCCTTATATAAAGAGCATTGGTCTCTGAGGCTGAAATTCTTTGTACTTACTCAAAGCCTGAAAGCGATTTCTTTGGAAGGAAAATATTTGGAAAGTTTAGCAAAATTCCATTTGACCAATATCTAGGAATGTGAGACTGGAGGGGAGGGGACTCCTGGGCCATGGATTCCTGCCCCTTACTGATGCAAAGAGCAGTGCATAATCCTTACATAAACATGTTGAGCTCAGCCTCAGAAGTAGCTTGTCTTCAATCTACTCCTTCAGTCAGATGGCTCTTCCAGAACTCCATGACTGATAGTCATCTTTTCTATCAGCCTGAATTTATTCTTGGGTCAACATGATCTTTTATCTTAAGCTGCAATTTTGCTGCCCTGATATTTATCCCAAGTTTTCCCCCTTCAATTTGTTTTGGCTGAAGTCATAAAGCTTTGCTCTTTGCTGTGGTGGACATCCTTATTCTGTGCCTCTGCCTCCTTCTTGTGGCTTTATTCAGGTGTGGGCTTTACCTGTACTGGAAACAAGTGACTGCCTGGGGGAGCAGGGTGGTGGGAGCTTCCATCATGCCCGTAAGTCAATGAGGAGTTGTCCTCGGTCTCACTCTCTCTCCCTGACCCAGCTATAAATGGAGCCTGAGTCTAGCAGGAAAAAAGAAAGGGAAAGGGCAAAGTGTTGATGAGTGAGAATGATGGGTTCAGCAGAGGAGATCCTGTTGCTGTTGTGTCTGGAGGGGGCTGCAGCTTGAGCACTCTCCTGCCCCGTGGCACCTCCCTGCTCCTGCAGCAGTCCCACTAGCAGGGGCCAGAGGCTGCGAAACTCCTTGCGTGAGCAGCTCATTTATAGGAAATAAAGCAAACTTCACTCCCCTTCCTCTCCCTAATTCATGTGCTTTGCTGGTGCTATGCTTTCTGTTTTGCAAAACTTGATATAAGGAAAAAAAATAGGATTAAAGAGGCACAGAACAGTACATGCTATTTAAAGAAAATCTGTTGCAAACTTAGTTAATTCAAAAATTGCATACATTATCCATTTTATTGGCTTTATTGCTCTCTTACATGACTGCAGTTGAGACTTTTAATCATTATCTTTGTGCTACGCCATTGCCCTTTGTGCTGTGTGCACTCACTGGGGATATATTGCATTTTCTGTGGGAAATGGAATTTATACTTGTAAAATTTTAAGGATGGTGTTACGTTAAGTAAAAGGTTGGCTTGTTAGTGGTTTTTGCATTTCCTGAATCTGAATGGGGAAGAAGAGGAACAGATCATTGTATGCCTCATTGTTGAAAGTGTAAGTGTTCCGGCTCTCTCCTACATCTTTTTCCCCAAGGCTTTAAAATTTTAGGAGCACTTAACAAAATGTTCAAAGGAAATGCATGGCAATATGGTTTTAAGTAGAGCATAAGGCATTTTGAAATAGTGACTCATGCAAAGTGTTAATAAATATAACTGTAGTGAGATTCCTTACAGCTGCATTTGTTACACTACAAAGGTAAGAGGTATTTCTGAAACGCCAAATCAAGATTAAGACTTCAGTCTTTGTCCATTTTTATGTATCTATCCGTCATCAGTAGATAAGAATCATCTGTTAGATTGACTGGCTAATTATCTGACAATTTTGTCAGGGAGATCCACAAACTGAAGAAGTCTTTAAAAACCTTTGTGAAGTTGCAGAAGTTTTCAAGTTTCCTGTCATTATGGGAGTACTCTAAAAATGGATTCTGAATGAGTTCTGCATGACATAAAACAACAGTTTTCACTGTGCTTCCCAACCTGTTCATGAGGTACCCAAATGGCATGGAGGTGGTGAGATTATCCCACTTCCTGGCAGTGTGGAAGGCCTTATAGTTTATCATGTGGAGCAAAGACCCAGGTACTCTCTAGTGTTCTACATTATAATTCCAGGACAGGTTTAATTTTTAGGTAGTCCTGTGTGGTGCCAATTGATTTGATGATCCTTGTTGGGTCCCTTCCAGCTCATGATAGTCTGTGATAGTACTAGGGAAGGAAATACTACTGGGAGATGCATGTCAATGGGAAACTTGTATTTCTTGGAGAAGATACTATTAATAATGGTAGGTATTTCTGGATGTAATAGTCTACATATTTCTTCTCCTAATAGTTATTGAATGAAAAGATTACTCTGTTTCAGGCTTAGCTTTTGTACATAGGAGTGACCTTGTAGAAGAGCTGTCTGTGAAAACTGTCTTAGAATAAATGCTCACCATTTAATTCATTTCAAATAGAGTGAACAAAACACTTAGCAGAAGTTAAGGGAATAATTAATTAAATTAACTAAGCTAAAGAGATAAGGGAGTGAAACATGGGGGAGACTTTAATAAATAAATAAAGCAAAGTCCCCAAACTGTCTGAACCATACAGAAAATGTCTTATTGGAGATGTAAATGTAAGATTAACCCTTTGAGAATAAAGGGTAAGCAGAGATGCTGCAAAACAAGTTCTGGCTTGAAGGTTCAAGGCTTCTGTAACAGTTATCAAAAGTCAGGCTGAGTTCTTTACAGAGGAAACTGATGCAAATAAAAGAGACTCCTCATATTTAAAAAATAAAATAAAGTAAGCAAAGATTGAGATGAAGCCACAGTGCATTGAAGGTGTAGTAAGATGTAGTATACCTTAAAAACAATCTAGATATGACCTCAAAACTAGACATGTCTTCTACCTCCACTCTCAATTTGAGTAGTTATGTTGGAGGTGCTATATTAAAACCAAGATTACTTGTATAAGTGAATGCCTGGAAAAACAGAATCTCTGGTTTATAATATGACTGAAGTGTATGATCTTCCTGGATCTTGAGAACTATGATATCCATCCCTATATGACTGTAGAATACTACAAAGTCAGAAGTCCTGTATATGATTTCTTTCCCCTAAGTGTATTGATAGTTCTTGTAAAATACATTATTTCTCCCTGCAAATGTTGGTTGGCTGTGTCATTATACATCATCTCAAAATACAGTTAAGGGTCTGATACACACAATTTAAAATCTAATCTCAATGCTGTTTGATAATTAGTCATTACAGAGCTGCTCACATGTGACTGAAGAATAACAAATACAATTCTCAGTGTTGAAAAGAAGCAAAAGTCTTCAAAAGACGTTTTGATGTAGAGCTTAGGGATATGGTTTAGTGGGGATTGTTAGTGTTAGGTTAGAGGTTGGACTCGATGATCTTGAGGTCTCTTCCAACCTAGAAATTCTGTGTGATTCTGTGAAAAGTGTGTCTCGGCACCTGTAGATCATTCTGACATCAGTTGTGTGAAAGGCTTTTGAACAAGAAAGTTGTTATTAAAGACAATGAGGAATGGAAGACGAGAGAAAAATGAAGCACAGTTTTACCATAGCCATGTAGTGCCAGAATATGCTAGAATATTTTGATGTTTGTCTTTAATGGTTGTTGTTTTTTGGTTGTTGTTTGATGGTTGTCTTTAATGTTGTGTTTATGAAGAGTATATTTTGTTCTCTCAACGCAGGGCCTTGGAGGATATATTAGGTGTCAGATTTTCAGTAGAGGAGTGTTTATACCATTGCTTAGGACACTGCTACAGTTTCCTGGGGGATCTGAGTACATTTCTAAAGACCCATGTTCAGAAAGATAAATTCTTGAGGACTGGAGGGGAATAACATCACTTAGCCTAGCAAAAGGAAAGATGAGGAGGGTGTGATTATTGTCACTGAATACAGCAAGGGAATAAACAGAAAAGAAATAACTTTTTTTTTTTTTTTTTTTTTTTCCCCAGTCAAAGCATAGCAATGGCAACGAATGAATCATAAGGCATAAATAAACTCAGGTTAGAAGTTAGGAGCTTCTGCCCTGGAAGCAAGGTAGTTTCTGGATAACCTCTCCATCAGACTGTGCTCGTCGTCCTGTTCTGCATGAGTCCTTCTCATGTTCTCTCATCACAAGCGTTGTCTGGAGTAAAAAATACCTATTCCAGCCAAAACTGGTGGGATCTGCAAAAAGCATTGGTTTTCACAGAATAATTTTAGATTTAAAAGATTAGCACTGTGGTTTCTGCATGTAAGGACTATTAACATTGTGTATATCTATCTGTTCAAGGGCTCCTATTTCTCTCTGAGTAAATGAAAAATAGAACCTTGTGTATCCATGGAGACAAAATGTGCTGGAGGACATAAAAACTGGAGAAAAAAATATATATTTTCATCTCTATACTTTTCTATTGAGTGGAATGTATTTACAATGTGTGCAGATCACTTTGAGATGTAAAATCCTATGTAGCAATTGGTCTTCTGGGCTTTAAAGTATATCAATGTTAAGAGGGCAGGAAATGTGGAACTTAAGCAAACAAAGTTTGGTAGCTAAGTGCATTAAATAAAATGAATGAGCTTTAGTGTCACTGGGACAAAAAATAGCTTGTAGTTCTAGTGCAATCACTAGTCCAATTCTATTTTGTCCACTTTTTTTTCCCCACACACCATTTATAAGGCACTCTTTTTTTTTTTTTTTTTTGTTTTAAAATTTTCTGCAGAGTGGAAGAATTGTCGTTCTCCCCCCCCCCCCCAGTCATCCCTTCCCCTCTGGTGAGGAGTGGAATGGGATTTTGTCCCCATGTGTATGAGTGCAGAGTGTAGTTTGATTATCACACAGGGACAGAGAAGAGCCCTGGGAAGTGCTAGCAACCCAGTCCAGCAAATATCTGAGAGTGTTTTTTTTTTTTTTTTTTTTTTTAGGCAGAAGCTATGCAGCCTTAAAAGGACTTGTTTAAATTTTTGTGTGTGTGTGCTGAATATGTCAAGTTTGTAAGGAGCTAGTGATTCTTGCATCCTTTTACAGTGAAAATTATAGAATACTTCACATAATGTTTCTCACCAAAATGCAGATTCTCTCACTTGCTACAAGAAGTATCATAAAACTGAATTTAGTGAGAGCATGTGGACTGTTTTCATAATTTGCCACTTAAAAATGGATTGGGAGATGAGGAACTGCTGGCTTCTAACAACCTTGACATAGTGCATTCAGAAGGAACCCCCTCACCCTGTGAACCTAAACAAGTCCTTTTAAGGCTATATATGAGAAGCATAGCTAATAGCTAAGGATATAGGTGCTATATAAGTCATTAAATAAGTGAATTAAATGATAGGTGAAGCACTGGAGTGAAAAAGAAACCAGAAATGGCAGCAGAAGTGCAATGCTGCATGGAAATTAGCCAGAGGTTTGATGAATTTCACAGCTTTTTTGCCTTAAAACTGGTTCAGAATGGGGAGTATATTGTGTAATCCTTATTGTACAGCCATAGGGGAGCCGGGCTGTCAGAGAAGGATCTGAAGAGGGTTTTAAAAATACTCAATAATTGGCTTCCAAATCATGCCTCACTTCCCTTTCAGCAGGCACTGTGCTTGGCTGGCTGGGGCCAACATCAGTCCTGATCCATGGATGGCTCTGGTATAAAATTTGTGTTGGGCTGATGGACAAGAGTTGTGTGGGTTTGTGAGCTGATAAAAGTCTTTTTTTTTTTTTTTTTTTCTATTCTAGACTTTATTAATTTAGGCTTTATCGTGGCTTTACTGCACTATCACTTAAATTAGCAAAACATTAAAATCTCTTAATGCATCTTCTCATCTGTGAAACTCCTCTGGAATGGCCTTGGCTTAGCTGAGGCTGCTTTGCAGCAGAGGTATCAGTCTGTGAGCTGTGATCTGGCTATGTGTGAATGTAATGCAGTAAATTCTATCCTGATAAAATTTTTGGCATTGCTCCTGTTACATGTGGAACTTTTAAAACCTATTTGGTTTCTGTGTGGCTCGGAGTGTGTGTCTGTCTGCAAAGCTCTGATCCTAATCCCTTTAACACAAATGGGAGTTGTTTCTTCTCTCACTGGCATCAGCTGAAGAAGTCTTTGGATTTTTTTCCCCTCTCCAGACATTGCTGGGCTGTCAGATGCTCCAGCACCACTTAAGCATTCTCAGGTGTCTGTCTCATTTGACCTCTGGAAATGGCTTTATTGCTAGACTTTGAATACTGTCTAACTGTGTGTTGACTTAATTTGTAATCATCTTGACACAGAGGGTAGAACAACCTTAGCTATTTTATAGGACTCCACAGTGTTTTATTAGTAACAGTTATTAACATGACACCACTGTGCAGACAGTACAGGATGCAACTAAATCCAGCTTTGGATAAATGCTTTCCAAACTTGAGTTCATCCTCTTTACCTCTGTTAGAAAGGGGCATGAGGCTGATTGAAGACATAGATTCATGCCATCTTTTCATGTCGTCCTCTTTGACAATGAATAAGCCTCCTTTAACTCAACAGGTGAAGCTGTTCTGGCATGAATGAAAGTAGCATACAATACGCAGTTGAGTACACAGTTCACCATTTCAGCAAATTTAAAACCCTTTCTGCAGGAGAACGTAGTCAGGAGACCTTGAGTTGTAACAAAACTTTCATACAAAGGTATCCTGGTAAGAGGGCAAGGCCAGAGACTTGATTAGGGCAGTGCTGTTCCCAGTTGAGTTCTGGGGGCAGATAGATGCCAATATTTGTGGGTTTCAAATGGAGTTGCCCCTCAACTCCAAAGGAAAATTACCGCTCTACTCTGGAGGAATTCTGAGGCAGTGAGATTAGCATAAGCTACTCATAGAAAGCAACGGTCTTGGTTATGTTTATTGTTTTGTGACTTCAGAAGATGTCAGTTTTTATTGTGAGAATTTCTTTCTTTGATTTGCCGTAAAAGACCAGAACTGTTTCCTTGGATTCCTTCCCCAGCCACAGTTTCAGGCAACTTCACATTCAGATTTGAATTGAAATTCTTTTGAGTCAGCCCCAACATTGGCATAAAATAGTAAAATAAAACCTAAATTTAATGGATTTATTTTAAATTTAAATTAGCTTATTAATTTCTTAGATAGTTTGCTAATGAGTTACTCAGGCAAATGTTTTTATTACATTATTATTATTATTATTATTTTGGTACCCTAAAGGAGATCTCTTGCTTTTGGCAGTGATTTTCTCTGGCCACATTTAAATGAAGTATGAGTGTGCAGCCAGCACACTTTAAGTTGCATAAAGAAAAAGTGTGCGCTATCAATTTGCATTGTAAAGAAATTTGTTTTCATAATAACTTTGAATATTCTATTGGGTATAGTTTTTTATCTTGATAGTTACTTTTTGTTTCAACCATGTTCTAATTAGCATGTTGATATCCACTAAAATCCAAGAATGGCGATACAGGCTTGGGGAAAATAGCATGATATACAAATTTGTTTTCTAAATGATATTTTGCCACTTACATTTTTCTCAGCAGGATGGTAAGCTACTATAGATAAAAGTTGCTGTTTATCTGACAGCAGAAGTTTTATGGTTTTTAAAATAGTTTTTCCTTCCTCTGGAAAGGGTGGAGAGTGAAAGTAATAACTTGCTCAAGTCTACTGATAAGATTCAATGAATGGCACTGTCAGCTTAATAATTACATTTCTCTATGTGCGTTCCTGCCAGTTTTACATGTACTGTTTAATAAGATTTGTACCAGAAAAACATTGGGAGATATCTCTCTCTTTTTTTGTTCTTTATTTATTTGTGGTATTGTTTTTTTTGTTGTTGTGTTTTTTTTGTTTACCTCTTTTTTTTTTTTTTTTTAAAGGCACCTCTGGAGATTGCATAGTCCAGTCTCCTGCTCAGAGCAGGGTAAGCTGCAGCAGGTTGCTCAGTGCTGTGTCTGGTTGGGTTTTGGATATCTCCAGTGGTGGAAACTCCACAGTCCTTCTGGGCAACCTGTTCCAGTATTTGATAACCCTCAGTTAAAAAATAAAAATAAATCTTTAAGTGGAATTTCAGGTGTTGGAGTCTATGCCTATAGCCTCGTCTTGTCACTGGACACCAGTGAGAAGAGTTTGGCCCTGTCTGTACTTCCGTGCACCAGGTATTTCTGCATGTTGATAAGATCCACTGAGCCTTCTCTTCTCCCAGTCCCTCAGCCTGTCCTTGTATGAGATGCTTCAGTCCCTTAATCATTTTCATGGCCCTTTGCTGGACTAGTTCCGGTCTCTCTTGTATAGGGGAGCCCATAACTGTCCCCATCACTACAGATGTGTCTCACCCAGGCTGAGTAGAGGGGGAAGGAAGGACCTTTGTACAAAGGTCCTAAGGACTATAGGCAAACTGCATAACCCATTAACTTATGTACCATTTGGCATCTGTGGCTGGCTTGTAGGCCTCATGTTGATTACTTGACATAACTGCAGTGATCTGCTAGAAAACATGGTCCTAGGGTTGAAGTTGGTTCTGTGGACTGAGTTTGTGCATGAGATGTGGATAAGAATAAGCCTTGTCCTGAACTGAGTTTTTTTTTTTTTTTTTTATCCTGGCTGGATTCGTGCTTTACCTGATGCCAAGAAGTGAGCTGGTATCCGAACTGTTTTCACACAGAGAGAATGGGTCTCATTATCAAAATTAATTGTAAGGGTTTATAGTTGCAAGTATTTTCTCTTTAAAATGTGGATCTTTCACTTATATTAAGGAAATGGAAAAAAAATAATTATAAAATCTTGTTTGTAAAACACCAAATATGAGTAAGATTCAGGAGCAGACTCTGTAGCTCTATCTACTGCTAGCTCCCTTTTTAAGTTGTACTAGATTTCAGCTCAACACAATGTATTTCATGTTTATGAAATAAAGGAAGCTGAAAAACTTTATGCATGTTTCAAGGTCAAGGAATCCTGCATGCAGACGTAAAAGACATCTTGTGAAATCTTTATCAAACTGGATTAATGTTCTGAAACAAAAGCAAGGAAATCAAAGGCTGTTTCCAACTTTTTCTGTGCAACTTTTCATCGTGATGCTTTTAAAACAGCATTAAATATTTCTTTCAATTGGCTGCAAAGATGTAGTTCTACCTTCCTAAATGCAAAAGACTATCAAAATTATACTCCTGTTATTCCAGTCAATGCTTTTCTCCTTCTTAGTAAGGAAAACTTCTATTATCTTCATATAATACTAATACATTAAATAATTAATTGCTTTAATAGGTGGATGCTTAAAAGTACTGAAGCCTTGAAACTCAAGCTTGAAGTGAAAGTAAGATGTCAATAACAATTCAATTATTTTTCCAGTTGTACAACCTTTTATCAATTATGAAAACAGCTAATACTACTACACTATTTGGAGCCAAAGTGATTAAATAAATACTTAAGTATTTTTTCCCCTCTTACGTGCTTCCAGCAGATACTTTTATCTCATAGCAGCACTTAAACAGCATTTAAAAGATTTAGTAATTTTTAGACTTATAATGGTACTGTAGTCCTGAAAAATGCATGTTGTCCTGAGTTCAGTCAGTGCAAAGACTCAATTTCTTGTTTTGCTTCAGATGTTCACCAGAATAGTGAAGAGTTAAACTTGCCTCTTGCTATTCATCAATAGGTGGTCTAACACAGTAGCAACTGGATAAGGAATTGAAAAAATAAATTCCTGAGTTTATGCACTTAGAATTATAAATATTTAGTAACTTCTGGAAACTAACAGATTGAACTCCACATGCTTTTTGGACCAAAATGAGATTTAGAAAGTGTTTATATTGGTAGTAAGATCACAAGTAAAACTGGTAGTATCTCCTAACCACAGACTACTGTGATGAGTTATGTGTACCTGAAGTAGCGGAGATAAAACCAACTGGACCAACTGCTGCCACTCAGTGAAAGGGAAGAAGGAGCAGAGTGTTGAGCCTTTCAGCAGAAAAGGGGAAAGAGTCCTTATTTTATTTATTTTTTTCCCCTCTCATCTTGGATGTTCCTCAGAACCAGTTTATTAGCCAGATCCTCTCTGTTTTATAGGCTGAGGTGCTTTATCATCTCTCTGTAGCCCTATTCTGGGCTGTGAACTGCAAATCTTGTGCCTTTGGAAATGCACAAGAGAAAGGAATGTGCAAGTGCTGTATATGCTGTATATGCATGTATATGTATTTCTACAGAAATGATTAATGATTTAGGGGACTCTGTTTCCCAACAGTGGCAGTTTCTCCTTAGGCTGAGCAGTATTAGGCTTATGTAACGTTCACAAAGTTGTTGGACTGAACTCCTAGCACTTCTTAGTCCTCTACAGAGGAGTCTGTACAAGAACTGGACTGAGACTAAGTACCTGTGTGTGCAGCCTGGTCATAAATAGATATATGAAATGAGGTAAGGACGTTTTGGAGAAGAATAATTTCATTCTTGTTCCCCTTTTAAAGTTCCTACTGCAAGGTTTTCCCTATTGCTGTCCAGTGTGTGAAGAAGGGTTTTTTCTGATGAGAAGGCTTCACATTTATGTTACTGTTAAAATACTAGGCCCTGGGATACCTCACTCTCCTCCTCTTTTACAGTCCTCTGGCCCCTTAGCTCTTCTGGAGTTCAGGACAGCTCTTGACATCTCTGGCTCCTTGCAAGATCCCTTGGAAGAACACAGAGATGTTCTTCATAGCTAAGGCAGTAGCCTCAGTAGTTTAAATATTTACTTAGCGTTTGTCTGCATTTGTTTCTGTCGCTTAGTGCTCACCCAATGTGCAGAATACCTTTCAGGAAGTTGTCTTCACTCATAGGATGGAGAGCTCTGCTCGCGTGGTACTCTTTACACATTAACCTGAACGCTTACTTAATCTTAAGAGCTAGGACCTAATGATGATCTTTCCATTTGGGAAAGAATGAGTTTCTAGTCAACTATCAGTAGCTAGCCTTGTCACACTGTTAATGTTTGGGGAGGCATTAGTATTTTGTTATATAATGAAATGTTCACTACTAAACACAAGTATCCCACTGTATATGCAGAAGTTCAGAGGCTGATTTGTTGCTATACTGCCACCCTTTTTGAATTTGGAATGAGGATGATCCGTGATCTGTCCCTTGTGGGACTGCTGCCTAGAGCCAGTGGCTGTGTTCTAGAGCCCACCTTTTCACCAGAAGAGTGAAATTGATCTTAATGGTGACCTATGAACTCCACAATTGTCTCCCTACAAAAGACTTTATAACTCTCTTTTCCTAGCTGTTCCCTCAGTGTCTCAGTTAAGGTGACCAAGGCTGATTTGCCACAGGCATAAAAGCCTCTTTACTCTGGCAACGTATGTGATTATTCTTACATGGAATGTATTTATAACTAACAGGACAGGACTCCATGTAGTAGTATGTGAAAGAAAGGCTATTCTAACACATGACAATTAAATCATCTAGATGGCAGAAGTTGCAACACTTCTTATTTTTATTTTATTTTTTATTCTGATGCTGCTTTAAAAAATGCTTCTTCCCTGGTAATGTTGAGAATTAAGGCATGGGGCATTTTGAGGGGTAGCAGTGTTCTTTATGTGTGTGATAAATACCCAAATATGTGCCACTTTCCTTGCATATTACTTGCCCATAATAAGGGTTGGAGGAGTAATTTCTTGATGATAAATTTTTGAGGCTGGACCCAGCACAATAGGAGCCCATTGTGAGTGTACTATGGCAATATACATTTTTGTTAGGGTAACAAACTGAAGGGTCCTTCTGAAAAGGAAGAATGCTTTCTGTTTTTGACGTATTTGTGACCCTGGGTACAGAGATTATCTTAAATGACGACAGAGACTATCACTACCTGTGATGTATTTTCTGTCAGGCAGTATTACAATATCTGCTTCTGACTCTCCATTGCTCACAATATTCTTAGAAGCTGCAAAGCAACTTTTCCCATCTCACACATCCATGTTCTCTATAGTAAAGTTGTTGGAGCCCACCCTTTGTCCACTTTACATGGGACTTTGAAAATATATCACTGAGAACAGTCATGTCAGGAAAGAAAATGAGTTTTTGAGATCAAATCTTAGAACAACTTATCTGAAGGATCCTTGCTGTACTGAGTTTTTATGTGTAATAAGAAATGTTTCTGTGTATATTGACCTGGCTGAGCACCATGGCAGTGTCCATCAAGAATCTGTCTGGGGTGAGCAGCACGTGCCTGACCTGCCCGTGGGCCAGGAGGATTATTTTCCTCGGTAGGAAGAGGAGGCTGTGTGACAGCTCAGTGTCATACCGAGGAGAAACTCACGCAGGAAGTGTGCAAGCGTTCCCAAGATATGTAGGGCTGTTGATGTAATTGGTTTATGCTGAGAGAAAACTTTTATTAGGGTGTAGTAGGACAGTAAACCACAATCAAAACAGTTACATTCGTACACAATGTTAAGAAGCTCATTTAATCCTCAGGCAAGTTTCAGAGGTCAAGTCCTTTCATCCCATTCCTTTGTGTTGGCAGAAGCCCAGCACCAAGAGTAAGCTCTGTCCTCGCTGTTTAATCCTCCTCCAGACAGCCTCCCAAACCAGAAGTTGTTCTGTCTCAGCCTTATCTCCCTGGGCCTGGTGAATGCACATACAGAGAAGCTATGTGGATTGGGTTTAGTGCTAGAAATGTGTGTTGCTTAACCATCTTTGAGAGGAACTGTTGATGACCTATTCCCCTCAGGCCCACAGCCTCCTCCCACCTGGCCCATGTGAAAGCTAGGGCGTACAGCCTGCTGCACTTGGCAAGATGTGAGGGGAGATGTTTCAGAAGAGGTAGAGTCAGGGGCATCCTACATAAGCAAGAGGCTAGAGGGCTGATTTCCTGGTGTTCTGGATTTAAAGGGAAGATGAGGCTTGGTAAGCGGAGAAAAGGGCAGCATGCAGTACGTAAGGGCAAATGGGAAGTGGGGACTGAGCTGAGAGACAAGAGGAAGAAGGATTCAGTCTGAAAGCTGTTTCTCTTGCTCAAGAGAAATTCAGGCGACCTCCTTTGATACTGGTTGAGGAGAGCTGAGAGATGACCACAAGCTTATTTAGGCCAGCAATGTCAGAAGTACTTTGTAAATTGTTTGTCTTCTGCCTGACTTTAAAGATGTTCTCCATGCTTGTCGCTCAGCGACTTGAGAAATGAGAGAACAATTGTGAAAATTTGTCTATGTATTAGTCATGGAGATTTTATGGACAGGGAAGAAGAAAGCATTTAGTATAATAAAACTTGCATCTCTTCAGAATAACTTTAATTACGATCATGCACCCAACTGCCCAGTTATGTTCCTTGTGAATGCGACATTCAAAATATTTACTTGAGTCGCTACCTCGGAATTTTCTCATGGACCTTCTGGGCGATGGGGACTAGCAGCTGCCATGGTCTCTGAGGGCGAAGTCGTCTTGCTGCCACGGTGGGGTGGTTGTGAGGAGTCTCCATGTCGTCCTGAACTTTGTGTTCCAAGGAGTTTGTTTAACTCTTGTCAATTATTTATGATAGTCAAGCCAGCTGTTATGGTAGAGTCACACTACTCTGTGTGTAGAGCTGAAAAGAAACCAAGAACTGTGCAGATTAAAAAGGTAAAGATTTATTCAAAGACAGGGCACTGCTCTAATTTCCCGAAATATGCACAGTCAGAGAGGTAAGGTTTTTTTTTTTATTATTATTATTTTTTGCTGACATGCCGTATAACTTCTGAAGCCTCAAAGTAAGGGAGAACCTTTGGAGAAAAGGGATAAAACTTAGTTGCTCTGAACTACTTACAGTGCATCTCTGTCACATTGTTTATAATGAAGCAAAACTATTTAATTTTTAGTCTCCTTCATTTAAAAAAAAAAAGCTATCAGACAAGAAAGATTGCACAAGGTTAAAAAAAAAAATCAATACAAACAAGGCTCTCCGAGAGGTTTCACAGACTGTCTCAGAAGATTTTGTTATGTAATATCATGGATATGTTCTCCTGCATTTTCCATTACATGTAATGTAAAAATTGTGGTTATCACTCCCAGTATCATTCCTTTACATTTCTATGGCTATGTAAAGCACCTAAGAGCAATAGAAAATTTGACTATGAAGATCCCTGGTATAAAAATGACAGTGAGAAAGCTATTTTTCCTGAAGAATTTACATTTTTGAAATGTGAGAAAGTTGCAGTGAAACAAACCCAAACATTAGTTTGCTACAAATCAGCTATTAAGTAGTTTCCATCCATTACAAATGCTCTTGCTCCATAATACATGAAAAATCAAGGGTGAACTGTTTCATATTGACTGTGGGGTTGCAGTGTAAACATAGGCTTCTCAGCTGCAGTCTTACCACAGAGTTAACCCTGTGGCAATGCTGCAGTAGCCGTGCTGTCTGCACTTATTTCAAGCTAAGAAGAAATCAAATGACAATTAATGAATGCTATTTTGTAAGAAGAGTAGAAGCAGGGAAAGCAATGTACTGGGGGGTTAGGCGAGAGGTTAATGTATGTGATTTCAAAGTAATTGTCCCTTTCTGTTAATATATTGCTAGTATCTAGGATGGGTGTAGAGGAAGTGAGGAAGAAAAAGGAAAGCATGTCAGAGAGAATCAAGAAGGCTAAGAGGAGGAAATGGGGTAAGGATAATATAGAACCCATCCAGGCAGATGAGGTGGATTAGAAGAAAAGTTTTTCAATGAAAGGGATGAGATCAATGAGGAGCAGGTCAGATGATGCCTGAGAAGATCCCTGAATAAGCAGTGGAACAAATAGGTCATGTTTTCATAGGTGACCATGAGATTTTGTAGATCAAGGAATCTATCTGGATTGAATGAAAAAGTGAGTAATGGTTCGTTATGGTGATAAAGGTTGTGGGTTATATTTTTAATCTTTATCTATCATGGAAGTAGTTACATAAGTGGTTTTGGACTATCAGCAGTAAAGATTATGATAAAATTCTGTGGGACTGAACTCAGTGTGTAGTACCACAGACTTCACTAGAGTATTTCTAGTCTTAAGTTTTCAGTATCTTACTAACCAAATCTATAGCATGAAATATACCTGAAGACCTCTTTTAAAAAGCTTTTGCTGTAAGATCTGCAGCCTTATAAGGATTGCTTATTTGACATTTAAAATTATAAACATTCTAGTTTATTGTTTAAAATATGGATCCAAAAATAACAATTGTTAACTTTCTGTAAAGAAGTGTGTCAAATCTTAATTTTCAATTGTCTGAACTCACCGTGCATTGGACTTACTTAAGCTAAGGTGGACTCTCTCATCCCAAGGATAATGTAACATGAAGGAGAATTGGGTATTATTACTTTTCTTTTACTGTCTAGCTTTTTGTAGCATGCTACTTCACTTTTCAGTAGTTTGTTTCCTTTTTTTTTTTTTTTTTTTTTTTAAACTGAGCGAAGAATGTCTGGCATCAGTTTATTTTCTTCAGTTATTAAAGATCAACAGCCTTCTTTATTATTGTTTTGCTAGATGATGCATGCAAGTGACTTTGAGAGGTGATAAGGCTGGGATTCTCTAGAGCATTAGAACAGCAGTTACTCCAAGCTAAACAAAGATCTACAATTTCTGCCCTGCTGGGTGAAGGTTAGCTAAATTTAAGATTCCTGTTGCTGGATATTTTCTTTCATTAATAGGGAAGCTGTCAGACATTAGTGAAATGAGTATGCATCTTTATGAAGTTTTGTGTAATCCTTCCTGAAGTTCACATCAATGTGCCATATATTTGAGTAGTGGAAAGTTAGTAAATATTCATATTTAGCTTGTATGCAGAGTGAAAGAAAAAAATGCAGACAAAATGAATTTATACCTATGTGACCCTCTTTTTTTTTTTTTTTTTTTGTAGAGTTATTGAGCACCAGGTAATAGGAGGGAAATGAAGTTATTGGAGTTTATAACTTTGTTAGAAGAACATGAGAGAAACCTTCCTCGGCTGTATTCTCTCTTGAAATAGCTATAATAGTCTTTTATATATTTTTTGTAATAGACATGTTTTCCAACGGCATTCATTTTTAAAATATTCTTGGAAACTCATCAGTCCAATTAAGGTAGTTGATACATTATTCTTTCTCTTTACACTCTTTCATCTGTTTTCTTGTTAAGGTTTTGACAGGTTAAGATAAGCACTTAGCTAGTGTTTATTAAAAAATAAATATAAGTAAAACCTTTATTTTTTCATATGTGTCTGTATTTTTCAGACAAGTAACTTTTTTAAAAGTTATTTTTCTTGTTTTCTTTGAAAGCTTCTAATAGGTCATGAGTTGGAGACACTTCATCCTTGTCTGTGCCAAATTCAACAGCAAGCAAAAAAAAAAAAAAAAGAGACATGATTAAGGATTTTGTAAGCTACAGTGAGATACTGGAGATTGATGGGAAGATTTGTTAATAAATCAAATTCCATCCATTTGTATCACTTACCATTTTGTTTTTACCAACTTGTTTCTTTGAAATTGCAAAGCATTGCATATTCTATGGTAGTGTTCTTTTAACTTATTTTGCCTCTACTTTTTTTTATTGCAACTTTTCAGCTGAACTGTGAAGTGAGGTGAGTGATGTAATATGCAAGATATGGAGAGAGAAGTAAAACACTTAAAGAATATTTTATATCCTTGTACAACACTTCTGTTCCAGTAGAAAATAGTAAAGCATTTAATAAAGGAAAGTGGAAAAAAGTTGGAAATAAGTTCATAATAGGGGGGACTTAACTTTAAAAACTTGAAATACTTGCACTGGATAATTTATCTTCCTTGGTTGCCAATACATTTATATTCAATAATTCCAGTTTTTTCTCAATACATTATGTTGTGAATAAGCAATTAGTTGAAAGACCTAAACTGGTACAGAAAAGCTATTCGGCTTAAACTGGTAAATGTCATCCTGGCATACAGTGAAAAATCACATTTGAATTGTAAATGGTTCCCATGTGTATAAATAAAAAAGAGAAAAATTGTTCTTAATTCAAATTTCATGTCACATTAAAAAAAAAATCAGCTGAGTAACTGCATTGGGAAGTACTTTTAAGATGAATACTTTGCAATCTGTTTCTTACCATCAGTGTTCTGTTTTATTTAATTGTTTCATATTGATTCCTTCTTATTTTCAGTGGTGAGTTTTTTTTTTTTTTTTTAACCTGCATTGTGGTTAAGGGTTTTTTAACTTGCTTTGTGTTTTTATTACTGGCATTTTTGGATCTTCTGCTGTCCCTTATGTGTTTTACAAAGACACTAAATACTATGTCAGCGCTTAATTACTTGCCTTGAAACTCTCCTGAAGCCTCCTGTGGAATGAATCCATGACTGTGAATAAACCAGCCGTACTCAGATGTTTGTCACGGGTTTAGGATGCATCCATGTGGTTCAGGCAGATTCCATCTGTTTCCGATGTCCCACCTGTCTCAGCAGCACTCGCACTGTATCTCCCGCCTTTCTGGAGGTACAGCAGGTGGACTTCATGGGAGAAGGGCAGTCAGGTTTCTCCTCGTCCTTCTGGTCTGGAAGGTCAGGAGCTATTTGGTACTGTCATGGGGCAGGACAAGGAGCTCGTGGCTGCATAGGAGTTACAGCGGCAGCAGGGAGAGTGGGGTGGGATGTCGTGCATGACCATGAGGCTGAGGAGCACCTCGCCTCCTGGGCAAGCACCCTGAGCACGCAGCTCTGCCGCAGCCAGCCTTCTGCTTGCTTGTCCAAATTTCACAATTTCTGTGTTGGCACTTGTATCCTGATAAGGGCCACAGGCAGAGAGCTGGCATGATACGAGCCTCTTCTTGATGATTTTGGTCATTTAGCTCTGTGAAATTATGTGGGTTAGGACACTCACAGCTGACAGCTTTCTCAATTGTCAGCGTGCTGAGCAAGCAGCTGCTGAAAACAGCCGGCAAGCACCAGCAGCAGATGTAACTCCCCTTATTTCTTGTACTTCCCGGTGGGATGCCGTAGGTTCACTTGCGAAACTTGAGTACTTAGGAGTGAAACACCAGAACTGTCTGTCCTTTTTGCAAACCTGACACTTGAAACTTATTTTTTCCCAGTTGCTGAATACGTTGTCTTTTACCGAAGTTAATGAGTATTGCATGCACTCAGCTTTCCGAAAAGAATTGGATTTTAATTGAAAAAGAAGCATGGCTCTGACACAAGGAACTATCAAAGTTCAGTTGCTGCAGGTGGCTTTCTGAGCTTGCTTTCGCCTCCAGCTTACCTAGGTATTTCCCACACTTTATTGTTGAATAGAATTTTTTACACTTGTCACCACATAAAGTATGAATATCTTAAGTGTTAGCACGTATTGCTATGGAAATGCTAGCTTTTCTCCTACTTTGCTGCTGCTCTTGGTTCTAAGATGTTTTTATAAAGGATTACCATAATAAATAAGTCATTAGGAAATTGTTTATGAATACTCTGACTTACACTAATTAAATATGTGAGGGTTAGTGTAACTTTTATTCGTAAATAGAAACTCTTTTTCTTTGCTGTTGGAGACTCCGAGCAGCTGAAGGAACTGCAGACAGACTCCTCAGGATGAAAGTAGTAAAAACAGCTCTGCTTGGGCTTTTCTCCATGGTTCCGTGTGGGAAACATGACGTCCTTCTCATCAGATAGTGGGAATGTTTTCTTCTGCCGGCCTGAGTCACTTGTGGGGAATGTCAAGATTAATGCACGAGATGAATTTTCTCACTGCTTTCCTTTCTATTGCAAAAATGGAAATTTGCTTGCCTTTGAACTCTTCTCTTGTTTCCAGCAAAACTTTAGGTATCCAGAGCATTTTGCCTCAGATTCAAACCCATTTCATGTGTGTCTCTTTCAGACTTGGCTTTTTTAGAGCACAGCAATTAATCTCTCTCTGTTTGCTTTGGTGCATTTGGAGAGCTGCTACAATATACAGGAAAACATTCTGTTCTCACAGAGCTGTGAGTAGGTATGTTTAATTTATCAGAGATCCATGGGCATAGGGTATTGATGTAATTCAATACCCTATATTTATTAATATTATTCAGAATAATATTAATTCTCTGTAATATGTAACAACAGCTGTTCTGAAATGACATTTATATTTAATGCTGGATTATCTGTACAGCTTACACCTACTTTCTTCTTTCCTAGTTAAACATTAAGAATTGCTGAAACAATTATTCCTAACTATTAAAATTAAAGGGGGGGGGGGAGGGAGGGAGGGAGAGGGAGGAAAAGGATGCCTTCACAGGTTACTCCTGGTAAGCACCAGTGTCTACAGCTTGAATTTTGTCAAAGACTCAGTGCTGGCAGCAGGCCAGTTTTGATGCACTTTATTTCTCTGTGATCCCACTAAATTTGAGCTAAAAGATTTAAGACTCTGCCTGAAAGGAATAACTTGCTGTTGAGGTACCTTTAGTAAAATCAGTAAGACAGAAATGAGAAACTGTTCCTATGGTCAATACACCTTTTTATATATCTTTTTAAGAGGTAGCACACATGGTTCAAAGCATAAGCAATGGGTGTATTTAGGGCTTTTCCTCTGTATCCTGCAGAGAGCAGTCAGATCATCCCCCCATGCTGTGCTTAAAGGAGCAGGAGCAGAGTGCCAGGTATCTTCCTTTGCACTTTGGTGCAGGCCCTAGTGGTAGCAGCTCCATCCTGCTAAAACTATCCCTGCTGCTTACATGGATGTGAGGGAAATGCCTGGGTTTCCTCCTAACCTTCCTGTATCCATGCTCTTTTCCTCAAAGATGGAAAGAAAGTGGTGTTCAGGTGATAACACTAACACTGGGCCAACCATGCCTGCATTTGAATAATAGGAAATCCGTCCAGAAAGCTAGTAGGAAGAAACAGATTTTTTTCATATAAGTATGCACAGAACTTGGGCATGTAGCAGGTACCACTGGTGTGCATCATGTGGTTGTGTGCCTGCTAATGCCTGCTGATTGCATTCTTCTTGATTCTCATGTGGGCGGAGAAGCAATTATTCCAATCAAGGATATCAGAAATTAATAAAGATAATTTCCATTTTAGATTAGGTTATTTTCTCAGAGAGGCTTATTTACTGTGAGCACGTGTAAAATTCTACTC
Organism: Oxyura jamaicensis; assembly: GCF_011077185.1. Taxonomy (NCBI): domain Eukaryota; kingdom Metazoa; phylum Chordata; class Aves; order Anseriformes; family Anatidae; genus Oxyura; species Oxyura jamaicensis. The sequence goes on from NC_048893.1 coordinate 127,787,710, forward strand.
TGTTGCTGTCACTGAAATACCCACCATTTTCTTTATAAACGAAAGATGGAAGTTGGATCAGGGTTCCTGTAATGTTAAGGAACAGAGATTATCTTATAACAAATGTCCCATTCTGCTCCTAAGGATTATGATTTTTCATTTGTGATGAGCAGATCATGGGGAAAAAACAACATCAAAACTTTTGAAAATATGTAATTTCATTGAATCAGTGACATCTAATTAGTAATTGAAAAGATAATTAAAATTTGACATGCTACTAAGTTTTGTCTGTTCTTACTCTTTTTCAATAGTACCTTATTTTTAAAAATTATTCATTACTCTTTGTGCTCTCTTTCACTCCCCCCCCACCCCTTCTGCCTGCCTTCATCTGATCGCTCATTTCAGCACTTCTCATTTTCTAATGCCTTCAGTTTTTCTTTGCTGTTGCCTGTTTCTTTCTTTGGTCTCTTTGTTTCATTTTCTTCTTTTCCTTCATAGCCATTTTACTCTGACTTTGCTTTCCTACTCAATATCATATTGGGTACTCATTAGCTGCCTGTGATTTTTTTCCTTCAGGCTTTCAGCACACACTTCTACAATTCTTCATGATCCTTTGTTTGTTTCTTTCATGTTTTACTAGAACCAAGACTGGTCATTATTCCTACTTACCAAGATAATTTTCTGAGACCCTGCTATAGTTAGGCAGACACAAAACCAAGCGTATGTTTCAGTGTGCATAACAAGGACAGAAATTAATTATAAATGTGATAGAATCTTACTGAATTTGCTGACTCTTGACTCTGAGTCAATTTGAGTTTTCTATTTAGATTACCTTGTTATTTCTGATTTTTTTTTTTTTTTTTTTTCCCAGATCATCCCCTTTCTGGTTTTGCTCATATTAATACATTACCAATTTTACATATTCTCTGATGAGTAAGTCTGGATAATATGAGTGAAAAGTCTTTTTAGTCTAAATGGGACGGAAATTAGTCTTTGTAGGACTGATAGAAAATAGCTGAAGCGCCATATGTCTTCTGACAAGCCAACGTGGTAGATTAAGCTGAAAAGGAAACAGTGAACCACAAACTGAAACGGGCTTCCTGAGCATTTCAGTCCTTCTTCAAAGGCAACTGTTTTATTTATAGTGTGCATTACCTTAGTACGCGTCTAAGCAAAGAAGGAAAAGGAATCAGTCACAGGAGTATAGAAACATACTTGAAATCTAGAATGAAAATCTTCATGCAGATTTCAATCCATGTCATAAAAGTTGCTGTAAGACGTTGGGAAAAGACAAAGGAAAAAGCCCTGAGTTTTGAACTGTGCATTCATTCAGTGAGTGGGCTCCACAAGAGGTTGGTGATGGACTCCTACTCCTGCCTCTGCAAAGGGTTTCCCTTTTGACCTCCGGCAATTTCCTTGGGGCTAGGTTGAAGTAGGGAGGGAGGCATCAAACTGCAAAGCCATAACACAGACTTTTCAAATACTCGGCATTTTCTGGAGGGCAATATGTAGCCTTGACTGTGTGCCTAACCTCAGAGTGCAATGGAAAGGAAGAAACAGGTGCCATAGCAGAGGCCTGCCAGCATGCCAGGCAGAGCCACTTGAGACCCAGAAACCTCAGGCTCACCATTTTCCAGTGTGACCTGGCAGGACGTTCAAACTCCAGTTTCTTGGAAAAGCTACAAGACGCTACATTAAAGAACACTCTAAGACAGGAGACCTCCGCATCTGCCTTAATCCTATACACACACACCAAAAGTATTCCTACATCTGTTCTGTGTAGATGCCTAGGCAGTTTCAGTGGCCTAAACTTAACCGCCTATAATCAGCCCCTTTTAGGCATCTAACCCAAACCTTTTGCCTTTGTCTACCCATGTGTAAATTGGAGGAATTACTGAGAGCTACGGACTTCGCAGGAACATGGTTGGGTTCCCTCTGCTCCCTGTGGACTCGATACGCTACATATGTTGCCACAAACTAGTCATAGGTGATTTGTCTTAACTAGTCAGGTCTCAAATGTTTTAATTCCCATTTGATTTCTAATACTTAGCACAGAAGAGAGCAGAGAAGTTCATTTTTAAAATAAAATCAAGCCTATTCATTCTTTATGCTCTCCAAATTGAGCAAGAAGGTTTACCTTCTGATTTTCTTTTTACAGGATCTGCTTTAACAACCACACTGATATTTCTTAGTCTGAACTTTTTTCACACCATTAATGTGACTTTTTCGAGGTCTTGCACCCTCTTACTCACTTAATTATGGCAACGTGGCATTAAGCCCATCAATAGAAATTACCTCTCTATCACCAGTCTTCCTTGTTTTTTACTATGCAAAATCTTTATCCAGAGAAAGTAGACTTATTCTTCAGGGAAAACAGCAACTCTAGCACTTTTTATGGAGTGCTTCATTTTAAATATCTGAAACAAACAAAAAACAATACAAGCTAATAACTATGGAAAAAGTCAAGTCACCAAAAATCAGAATGTATTTGTGGCTTTACTAAGTAGTGATTGCACCTGCAAAATAAATGCCTTCAGGAACAATATGAGAGAATTGATAAGTGGGAAGGTAAAACAAATGAACATGGTATTACACCTGCTAACTACCTACTGAAGGGTTGATGTGAGCTTCCTGTAGACAAGGTTGTCTTCCTGTGCATATACAACAGGGAGAGAAGCTTATGGGTGCTGCTTCCAATACTAGGGTGCTGTAGCAACCACATCCTACTGAGTAGCTTCCACTTGTTGTTTCTTTCTTTGTTTATTTTTGTTGTTGTGTGTTAGTTTTTTTTTTTTTTTTTTTCCCTTATCTATTTAATTTGTGTTACTGACTAGGGACAATTTAGATGTGGCATCAAAGTCACTTTGGGGATTCAGCTTTCTGGATTATCCTCTTGAATGATTTAAAGGCAGAACCAAGTTTCTCATCAGTGAGTATTGGTTTTGGGTACCTCAATTTTGGGATGACCAACTCAGGCCACTGTTTGTGGATTGGTTTGGTTTGGCTTCGAGGGATGGGACCTCATCAGCAACCCACCTCAAAGAGCTTCACCAAGTAAATGTTTATAAGACAATTTTGAAGCAGAATATTTATATGAAAATATAACTATTTTCATATTCGTGTCAGCTGCAATAGAGAGCAAGATTATTATTTTGCTCCTTCCTGAAGTCTTTCTTACTGTTAAGATTTGGGAAGAGAACCACCAGAAGCAGATCATGCTGTGTCTCCAAAGCAGCAAGCTCTTTTGTTGAATGAGGAACTAGAACAATCTGATGTTTTAAAGTCACACAAGCATTTCCTTTAGAGATGTAGAAATGCATTAAGTATAGCAAACACCAATTTTGTCCAGGTCTCTGATACTGAAACATACTCGGAAGGAAACTTGAGTATTTTGCTATTAGGTTTGCAAAACTGAAGTAGGAGGTACTTAAGTATTTTTATTATTTACAATGGTACTTTTTTCTGGATTGTGTAAATTTATAGTAAGGAACTAAATTTACATCCACAACCATTTTTCCGTGTTACACGTTGCTACATATTAAAGCTATTTGTCAGATGAGTGTTGATTTGAACAGGCTAAGGCTCTTACTCAGAGTAGCCCTGCTTATGCTAAAGCTGTGCCTTAGCTTCAGGAAACACACTATAATTAAATGTCAATAGAAATGATTAACTCAGCAGTAGCTCAAGAGCTGTATTGCAGTGAGACCTTGGTTTCTTCTATGCCAAGATTTGAGCTAGTTCGAGCACCACTAAACTTATCCTGAATTTACAGGAACATGGCAGATCATAATCTAGTTGTTGTGCATTGGAATACTATCCTGAAAAATAAGAGCATTAGTCACTTTTTTATAATTATGTTGTTTTTATAGCTGATAGAATATGCTTTATATGTAGTTCTGAGTGTAGTCCTGTGGGAGCTGGAAGGTTAATATCAGGTGAAGTTAAAAACATCAGCAAAAACACCAGAGAGGCAAAAGTCTGTGTTCAATTTATGAAGAATGTACAGCATTATTGCATGCATAGTACAAATGGGAAAAATTCCTGATTTGTAGATTCAGTAGGGTGTGTATATTCCCCAAATTACTTGCAGGTTATTTTTTTCTCAGTAAGAAACCAAATCCTCTCATTCTCAAGCTACATTTCAAGAGATGATAGTAAAATCATTTTATTTTTCTCTTTTTCTTTAATCCTCTTATCCTCAACATTTAACTGTAGGAATAGTCTTGAATCTAAACAGTACCCTTTAATTTTTTTACTTGGATTTTGTATTATTGAATAATAAAAGATAATGCATGGTATTCCCAGTCAGTAAGAAACAGAAGCTTCAGTATTTCAAGCTGCAGTGTAACTTGTTTGCTGAAGATTCAGTTATGCATCTGCTTGGTTAGTCAATAAGGATATTTATTCTAATGCATAAAACAGGTGGTAAGTGAAGTAAGCATCTTATATAGAAAAATCTTTGCATTGCTATTTATCTATTTCAAAATAACAGGAGCTGCACGTTACTCACTGTTTGTTCTTCTGAAAGATTCAGAAGCACTCTCTAAGAGTTCAATACTAGAAACAATAAATTCATATTCATCAGCTCCATTGTGCAAAATTGTACAGATATGGCAGTTAAAATAATATGATAGTGCTGAGCAATTTGCTTCTAATTTGCTTAACTGAGAATGGGATTCAGTCTTCATGTTCTGAGTGCCTTTCAATCTGGTGTATATGTGATTAATGTCGGTGAGTCACTTTCGATGGGAATTTTCTCTTTCCTAACATGACGAGATAGGGAGACTTTCCGCCCCTCCCACCACCAGTTTAAAAGCACTGCGAAAGACAGACAGGAGGAGGTAATTCTTCAATTTTTCAGGGTTGTACCCTGTTAGAGGAAGTGAGGAGATAACCAATTCATTGCCAATTACTGCATGAGTACCTGCAAACCAGCTAGGACAGCTGAGACTGGGATAAAAGTGTAAGTAGTTTATTATTCACTTGGGAAACCAACCATACTCACTGCTTATTAAAAATCTGAATTTAGCTGGGAAGACTAGTTCAGAAGAGGAGGAAGAAGATTCGGGAAGGAAATAATCTTGAATGTGCAGGAAGGCAAGTGAATCCTGTATGGATTTGTTGTTAGAATTAGTGGAGTTCTGGAGACCTGATTATCCTTGTATGAAGCTAGCTGGGGAGAATATAATGCTTTATGTACATAGGTTAGCTCAAAAACTTGCTATAACTGAGTCTGAAATAATGCAGCCATGTCTATGTAACTTTCCCTGTAATTTAGAAAATGTTTTTCTGTGTATATGTATGCTTCTTCCTGCATTAGGAATATAACAGGTAGTTTGATTATAATCAGAGATTATAAGATTTAGCTTCCTTAAAATCCAAGGGGGCAGAATGGCTTAGAAAATATTTCTTTGGTGTTATGAAAGTATCATCTCAAACTGACCAAAAGTATTCAGGAAGTCCAAGGGGCTTCAGCTCAGGAGTATCTGGGCACCAGGCATTCTAGGCACATAAAGGTATGGTAAATTCTCAGTAGTGTTTTACAGTGTTTAAACAGACTGCTGAGCTAGTAGCCACTGATTGGACTGGGCTATAGACAACTTGCTGGCTTCTGTTTTAGAAAGCCCTGCTATACCCCTGTATGCAGTTTTAGACTCACCTAAAATCTAAAAAGTCTGTCCCACATCACTTCTGACACAGAGTATAGACCTCCTGAGCTAATAACCGGGTGCCTTGCATTTTTGAGTTTCTGGGTTCATATCACCTGCAGCTTAAAGAATAGGACAGGGCAGGCGCAGTTGAGGCTAACCTCTGTTAACATAGGCAACCGTATCAGATGACTTTTTCGTTATGGTAGTGATGTTTGCTATGAATAACATTACAGGCTACTCAGTGACATCTAGTTGTGTATCTTCTGTCTAATACATTTTTGACTGGTTGGTATTTCAAAACTGACTCAGCATAAAGCATATGGGTACGATGGATGAGTGAACATCGGGTATTGTGACACTACTGGTAATGGTGCTTCTGCTTTGGCTTTATGTTACTGTTAGAAATGTATGTGTGATTCATTGTATTATGGAGAAAAAAGGACATTCAATTTGTATTACTGCCAGGCTGGGAAAAGAAAACCCTTAGAAAAAAAAAAAAAAAAGGTGTTATCTAAAGTGCAGAGTGCCAGCACTTGAACAGGTGACTTCCATGGAAAGAATAAAGATTTGGGGATGGTTCTGTAATTTATTAATAAGAGATTTACTTCATCCCTCCTGCCTCTGCTCTTCACAGCTCTTTAGAGCTCTGTTTGTTTTTCAGAAGTACAACAGCATGCTCACTGTGGCTGAAAAAGCATGTGTCCTGCCTGGGTTAAAGCAGAAAAAGAATGAAAGCCTTGGTACTGTACTGTTAGTGTGCTGATCTGGACACCAAGGTAAAAAAATATGTAGGTCAAAAGATTTTATAACCTATCTGTTAGTTGTAATGTTTGTTTTCAGTAGTCTCTGTAGTCATTTTTTCTTTCCTGAAGAAATCTATAGCTTCACAGGTTACTTAGCCTTGTTGGTTTTCAGAATACATTTCTTACTGGAAGTCCCATACTGCAGGCAGAAGATGTCCAGATCAAACTCCTGGCTGCCACTGAATGCACACCAAATACTAAGCACACATGCTGGTGGGTACTTGCACTTACCAATTGAGCAAGGAGAAACCGCCAGCAACCCTGCAAAGAACTGCAATACGTTCTGTAAGGCTGCCATCTCCGAATTCATACAGTACAAACAGCATGGCTCTTTGAATAGCTTTTTGAAAGGCAAGACCAGAGAAAAGGTTAGGAGTGGGTAAAGAAAAACAGCTGTGTATGTGTGGGCAAGGAAGAGAGAGAGGGTTTTTCTCTAGTGCTCTGGCTTGCCTCTTCCCTCCTCTGTATTGTCCTTTCCCCATTTCCCACGGCTGTCCCTGTTGCACAGGGTTCAAAGTGCCTCTTGCTGCTTGCCTTGGCATGCTGCAGATGAGTGCATGGATCACGAGGAATCAGCTGTCAATGCCACTAGGGACTGACCACTGCTGGACTAGATTTGCACCATGGGCTACCTACTTTATTTGAATGTATAAATCCTATCGTGTTGGCTGTTGGGGCCATCCAGCTGCTCCCTAATGCCTTCTCAAGCTCGAGACCATCATGGTGCCTGCTTGTATTTGTTCTAGCAGGCATGTAGAAAAATAGACTGCTTTTACATGACGTACTCTGAGTGTAACACCTACAAATGACAGTGACAGCTACTTTCTGAATACCCTGAGTGGAACATAATGTTTTTGTTATTCTTCTAAAAAGTAATCGGAAAAATAACTTAGTACATTGCCTCCTCCGAATTCCCATTTTTCTGTACAGTGGTTTGAGGCTGTGCATGGATGCCTTTGTTTTTATAGTTTACCTTTTCAAATTGTTATCTCATCTGAAAACACAAAGGAAATTTGTCTACTTTTTTTTTTTTCTTCATATTGTTCTAACAACTAGATGAAGAGAGAAATTACCAAAAGCAGGCTGAATAGCAGATCCTGTTAGACCCACCTCTGTTTTCATGAGGGCTGTTATTTCTCATGTGATGCTGAATGGGCATGAAGAGCTTTTTTAGCATTCACCATCTTTGTCGAGTTCCAATTTGTTGAATGGGCAGCTCTCCTACTGGTATTTCGAAATACTTTGTGAATTTGTGCCCGACAGAGTGATGTGGCTGTAATAGAGATCCCAGTGGGAAGAGATGAGGAAAGGAGTCTATAAATTACCACTAAGCTGTAGTCACATCTGCCAGTTTTCTTAAAGCCAGCCATTACTCTATGTGATCTTGTGCAGATACAAAGTGGCTTCAGCTGATGGCATGTGGGAGGCTTACCCAGGGAACTGAGGAAAGGCAGCCATAGCTGTGGTAAGCAACGTCTGCTTTAAGATGCCTGCATAAAACTAACTGGAGATCAAGGCAACCAGATAGATGAAATAGTGTTTGTTTAGCCTGGAGAAGAGAAGGGTCTGGGGAGACCTTACAGTGGCTTTCCAGTACCTAAAGGGGGCCTACATGAAAGCTGAGGAAGGACCCTGCCAAAGGAGGGTAGTAACAGGACAAGGGGTAATGGCTTTAAACTAAAAGAGGGTAGGTTTAGATTAGATATTAGGAAGAAATTCTTTATGTAGAGGGTGGTGAGGCCCTGGAACAGGTTGCCTAGAGAAGCTGTGGATGCCCCATCCTGCGAGTGTTCCAGGCTGGATGGGAGGTCTGGTGGGAGGTGTCCCTGCCCATGGCAGGGGGGTTGGAATTAGAAGGTCTTTAAGGTTCCTTCCAACCCAAACCATTCTATGATTTTATGGGAAAATGGTGACGTTTAGTTTTTTGGTATGTCTATGCTGTCCATAGAGTTCCACTTATCTATCTTTGAAAATAGATTATGCTTTATAGTAAATGGGCAGTGTAAAACAATTAAAGATAACTGAGTGATGCCATCTGCTGTCTCATAATCTTATTTAATACTACTTTTGATGACAGAATCGTTATCTCAAGAAGAAATGGAAACAGCCTAGGCTGATCAAAATGCCAGAGCTATGACAGTATCTGATCTGTATCAAAGTTATACAATATAAACATTGGTTGTGATTAAATACCATGGGCTATAGCATGTCAGAAGGAAACACAGTGCTAGGGTCAATCCAAGATAACTCCTCAGTGACCCTATTATCTAGAGGTTTTTGTTAGGCTTCTTTTTTGTTTGTTTGTTCTATTTCTCCTCTCTTTGAATTCTTGAGAGGAAGATGAAGGATCCTGTGGAAGAGACAATAAGTTGGAAGAACATGGCACACCATCCTGTTAAAGTGTGTGCTGTAGCCAAAATTTGTTATGTAGTGAAATTCTTCATGTTACAACTATATTTGGTACAACTCGTTATCCACAATGACTCTACTTTTAGGTGCTTTATGGAAAGAGTTAACCTGACCATGGACTTCAAAGAAGCTGAGAACCACATTTGTGTAAGACGTATTATTCAAAGAGAATTCACCCGTCATCTCAAAAAGGTAGAACAGATCATAACATTTAACTGTTGAATTTATACAGTGAAGTAAATTTCAAATTAAGTTGACTAACGACTAAAATGCTCAGCCTTGAAACAGTAGTTTATTCAGAGAATGTCAAATGCTTTCTTTCTTGTGTATATATGCATTATTAGGTTGGTTGTGCTTTTAATAGCAAGAGTTTGACTTATTTTCTTCAAATGCAGCTATACCACATTGCAGTTCACAGGTTACTCCTTGATGAAACAGTGAAATGTTGTAGATGATCTGAAGGTCCTGCAGTCAGCAGCGCTTAGTAGGTACAAATTGATGCAGAACTGAGGAGGCAGATTTTGTTTCATTATTTAACTCTTTCTCTGTTCTTTGTTTCTGTTTATAATGGTCTGCAATGAACTGAATTACAGTGATCTGTATTTCTGGTTGTATGTTAAGAGAGAGACCACCTGTGCTTTTTTATGCTTTTATATGGCTTAATTTTCATGATGAAACTCATATAGTCATTAAATGCCCATTTGCAGATGTAGTACATTAGAAGTCTCCCATTCGACCATTACCGTAACAGAAGCCCTGCAGCCTCTTCCTCCCTCAGTACTTGGGAGCCTATCCTCAAGGTGCACAAATGCCCAAACAAGCAGAGTGAATTCCGTAACTAACAATTCCTGAGGAAAGTCTTATCCAGCCTCCTTGCAAATCAACAGCTCTGCGGATGAATGTAGCACAGTCCACACTGACAAGAGGGGAAGCTGTGAACATGTTGACATCCTTGTAGCTTGCTGTACCTCTTTTTTATAAACATCTATAAGATTTCTTCCTCTGCAGACAGATTTTCTAATCTGGGGCATGGGACAGATTGAGGAATACTGAGGTAAATTAAAAATATATTTATACATATATTTGCTGGTTCTTTTGATCTTTTGTTTTCTAAACATTCACATATTCACAAACTTTTCTGCACAGCTCTAAACTTTACTTAAAGGTTTCTGCCTTACTTTAAAAGCCAAAATGAAATGCAAAATTCACATTTCCATATAAACATGGATTGGTCTTGAAAACACGGGAGCTTGAAAAAAGTTTGAGTTCACTTGAAAATGGTTAAGTGTCCATCAACCAGAAGTTGTGAGAGTATAAAATGGGGGTGCATTTACTTATATGCAAATCAGCTGTTATTAATTTAGCCCTAAGTACATAGGAACTCTTAAAGAACAAGTTAGGCCTTGGGGTTATCTCCAAACAAGTGAGGGGGGAAAAAATAATAATTGGGATGATGTAACTGTGAGTTTGTATTATATTTCCAGGACAAATGCTACGCTGTTGTAATTAGAGCATCAATAAAAACATGAGGAATTCTTGTGGCTTTGGCCAGAGAAAACCTTACCTGAAAGCAGCAGTGGATTTAAAGCTCTTGTTGGAGGATGTAGAAGGAGATTTTATTCCTCATGAAAACTCAAGGAGCTCTTGAGATGACGTTTTAAAGAAGTTGCAAAAATGTTCCCGTGTTCAAATTAGCACATCCTTCTCAGGGAATTGTGACCGGCTGTTAGCAAAAGATTTCTGGAAATATCTAGGCTTTTAGAGAACATGTCTTCTGCCACTCCAGGCTGGCTGTGTATGAAATTGAATGGCTTTGTATCTGCAGGGTAGTGCCTTACCAGGTTGGGCAGACTCTTAGTGATTTTGTAAGGTGATGTGGAGTGTGGATTAAAGACGTGACTGATAGGAAGAAATGACCAAGAGGTGGTGAAGATAGTAGAACGAAAGAATAAAAGGAAAACCAGGCTGTCAAAATTGGCTTTTCAGTCTGTCTAGCAAGATTTTTTTTTTTTTTTTTTTTAATGCTACGCTAATCTTGCCGGTACCTAAGTGCTTCATAAATTCAAAATGTAACCACAAAGGATTTCTTTGCTCTCCCCAGTGCGGTTTTTACCTCTATGACTCTTGTTCTTTTCCAACCGAGTGCTATTTCCAGGGAAGCCAAATCATACATTTTGAAAGTGAGCAGCGCTTCAGGGAACTCTCAGATCATCTGACGAAAACAACAAAGACATAAGTGAATTAGTGAGAGACCTAGTAATGCAAGGAACAACGTGTATGATGAGTATTCATCTTCATCGCAACTATTACTGTTAGAGGAACAGAAGTGGCTCTGTGCCTCATTTGCTTTTTTGTTTAAATGCTAAAAGGATGGTTGCTGAAGTGCCAAAGGCTTCTGATTCTGTGTTTAAACTCAAAACCATCAGAAGTTCCTCTTAGGTTTTGAAGTGCCGTTCCGTATGCCGCATTGTGTGAGGGTCCTTGTTGGCATTGCTACATCTTGTGTCTGTCTGAACTTACAGTGCCAACTCCTACATTTTAACATTGCAATATAACTAACACCTGCCAGGAAGACAATTCAATTGAATGTGCAAATATGCAAATAATGTTGCAAGTAATGCTTTTTTTTTTTTTTTTTTTTTTTTTTTTAATCTTTAAGCGATAATGCACCTAGTGGAATTTTGATCTCGGAAACAAAAAAGATCATCTGTTATGGCCCTGTGTGCTAGGTGCCAAAATTCATTTTATCTGCTAATTAGCAACACAAGTGCAGTAGTATTATTGGGGGTGCTTAGAATACATACTCGGATAAAAAAGAAACTGGTCAAGACCACAGGGAAGGTCGCTGGGTCATTTTTTTTTTTTTTTTTTTCCTCTTTTCATAGTCATAAGCTATGTCCCTGGTCAGTATGATACAATGATGTTTGATTCTACATCCAGTATTTCTCTGTACCCTGAGATGTGGATGATGAATTCAAGGAACCTTTTTAAGGGAAGTTCAATGCTTGTGGGGTGGGTTGCAAACCTGGGGTAAGAATTGATTGACTAGATTTTCTCTAGTCCTTTCAGCATTGTCCTGTTGTCCTGTTTTACTACCTCAGCTTATTTTCAGGGTTCTATGAGTCACTTTTTGAAAATTGTTGCACTGAATTTCCTTATATGACATAATTTATGTAAAAATGGTTGTGTGATACTTCAGATCAAAATCAGGATTCAATCTATACCTGAGATGATTCACAATTTAAAAACTAAGTTCTGTATGTAGTTTGTTGTCAGTTTAGAAAATAATACTGAGTTATTTCCACTCGCTAAGCACATAGAAGTATTAGGGCAACATGAGCCTACTTCTGCTTTTTTTTTTTTTTTTTAAGTGTAGGTCTTGCATTAAGATAACTTCTTCTTCTTGTTAGAGCAGAACTCAGGCAGCTGATTTTTTTTTTTTTTTTTTTAAATAAAGATGGATATTATTCTGAAGAGCAAGAATGCTTTTTCCAGTTCAAAACCTTGTTTTTGCTTTTCCTTTTGCTTTTTGCTGGAATTTCATCACATACAGTAAAAGCACTAGCTTCTTTGAATTAAGCAAATATATTTATAGCTATAGGAACTCTACTTTCTCGTTCTCTTGAAGTGGATGTAGTAAAAAGAGGAAGATTCTCTGAGTGTACTGCTCTTCTTTCTTGTCCTTCCAGAAGGGTGCAAACTATAACAACAGTTTAGCAGTGTATGTATGGGTGCTTCTATGGGGGGAAAAGTCAGTTGGCTGCAGCATTTAATTAATCTGTTCTTTATGTTCAGTGCCTTATAGAAACCACTAACAGTAGCTCTTTGAGGAGTATTAATTACAAGAAACTGTCTATTGATAGAAATTACCCCAGAATACCCCTTGATTTGTGTGCAATGTAAGGTATTTAGTAGTGTCTTTGTCACTGCTGTTATTGCTAAATTTCCAAACATTTAATTGTCGTTTGTATCGTCAAATCTTTATGCCATCCCACTCTTATTTTCTATTTGTAATGCTTTTCAGTTTACAGACTTGAATGCGTGCTGTTGGAAATTAAGGCTGGAGATTGACATTGTCTGTGGTGGTGCACACGGGAAGAATTTAGAACTGATTTATAGTATAGACTTAGAAAAAAAAAAAAAAGGCCTGAAAATGCTCTGTTAAATTTAGACTCATTTCTCTATAGCTAGTTACAGTGGTGTTTTCAAGCATAATCTATTTTGTGTTTTCTTACAGTGTCTTTAGGTCATTATTTTTCAACTTGTCAAATTTACAACATACTGGAAGACTGACAGAGGGGCAGATAAAAAGCTTGCTGGCTATGACAGGAGAAGCAGCACGTAGACCCAGCATGATAGTGCTTCAGCAGTTTTGACTTGCATGTCTGCCTTCATATCTACAGTAACATAACTTAAAACTTTGAGAGGAAAAGATAGTAAGAGCAGAAGAGAGTTAGTTTTTACAGACTTTAAGATGTTTGGTAGTGTTGAGCACATGGTAATTTATAATTTAACACTATAAATTGGAAGTGGCTCTCACTGTGATATGATCTGATGGCAACAGCACCATGGTATGTATGGTGTGTGTACAGACTGTCTGCACAGAACGTGCAGTAAAGTCCCAGGCCATTGCCTGATAAATCTTCCCAGAGCGTTGCAGTTACGTCAGGTTTGTGAAGGCTCACTGACAGAATGGAGTTCAAGATTGTTGCTGACCCAAGGGTCTTACAGGAAGTTTTGAGTCCCCAAATGTGGGAACAGAACCTGCTAGACTCTGTAAACTTGGCCGCAGAGAAAAAGTGACCACATGCATTAAAACATGAGATAATGTATCTCCCACACACTGAAAAAAAAAAACAAAAATGCAAAACCAGACTATGTAAAAGAATTATCTAGTATGTCTAAAAACAGCGCTGTATGTGTTTCTCCTTCTATTTTAAGATTATTTAACATAAATTGATGCTATCTAACTCCACATGCCTCCGCTGAGGGAATGTTGTTCTGAGCACACAGAACACGCGCGCCAACATGAAAGGATAAACACCTCTTTGCCTTTTTCTCTGAAAAGTGAATGCAAGGAAGAGAGAGCATGATTTCCCTTGCTGCCTTTTACCTCTTTCCTGGATCAAGCATGTGTCATAAAGAAACGAGCAAAAACAATTTTTTATTAGAACAAATTCAGCTGTGGGGAAGAGAGTGATCTAAAACCCTGAAGACATCTCAGCTTCTGAAACCTTTTGCCGCTTTGCATCACAAATACTCCTGGTGCTCATGATTTGGGCTCTGTGAAAGCCACCTGGAAACCTGATAATGTTCCTTCTCAGTTAAGCCTTGTAATGTGATGGCCACCTTTGGGAGCTGCCTGGGAACGAATCTCCTTGCTGGAATCCAGGAGGATGAGGCTGGATGAAGAAAGCAGTTAACCCTGGTTTTGGTTGGAACTGACTTTGTGATAGCATGGAGAACTAAAATGACAGTAATCATCCAATTTAGAGTGGGACAGGAAAGCAATGGTAGGTGATATCAGCTGGGCATATGAGTAAAACACTTTTCTTCTTTTCCCTGCAAGCTTTACTTGTCATGCTAACCACTCCGGCCTCGTTCTTTTCCCCTACCCTCCCATCTGCTCAGCTGCGTCCAGCTGTTGTTTCCTTTCTTGTACTTAAGTGTGCTCTTACTCTAGGGTATGTTTACAGACAGGCCAGACCCTGTTGCCGGGGCTCTGCTGGTATCTATGCCTGAGAGAACTGGTCATGTTTAGACAGGAAATTTAGCTGAACTATAATGCTAGGCTAATGTGACACTGAACCTGCCTGCTTCATGGCTTGTGAGATTAGTGTGCTGCGCATGGGAACTTGTATGTCTTCATCCAGATGTGAAAAATGCTCTAAAATCTTATTCCTTACAGCAGAAACTGTTGTTATTGCTATTACTATTATTGCTAAGTGTCTGTACAACCCACTTGTAATGACCCTTATCCGTGACAGTAATGCAAATGGTGACTATAACTTTAATAACAATTGAAACATGAAAGAGCAGTTGATGCCAAGAACAGCTAAGACTCCGGAGGGGAACAGGGAATGACAAGAAAAATATTATTCCTTTAAACATTCACAGATGTATTTTGTATAACATGCTATATATGTGTGTAAATATATATATATATATATATATATATATATATATATATAGACATGCATATAGGTATGTATGTGTATACATACACAGCCATAGTTTCACAAAGAAGTTTTTGTAATGATCATATTAACTGTGAGTTAATCCAATGTCAATTTGGGGAGAATTGATTACAGACAAGCAACTAAAATAATAACAGCTTTGCTTAAGTTTTTAAAATAATATTGTTTCTGGAAATAAGCTTGTTGCTCATTTCTCCCAAGCAGCTATTTTTCTGGTGCTCTGGTGCTTATCTGCGTGTGTGTGTTGGTGAGATAGAGCAATGTACATGCATCTGACTAGTACGATTTCATTGAATGTTATTTGCAATATATTCCTTTTGACATTTATTTTTAAGAAAAGGCAGAGCTTATTATGTATCAGCGTTTCACAGTGAATTTAAGACTGGTGTTATTATTAAGGGCATTTAATGAGGTCATTTCCTTTCTGAACTCTGGAAGATTCCTTCCCAGCACCAAGCGTAGCGTGTGTTGTGTTTGTGAGTGCATAAATGAGTAGGAGTCCTCAGTGACACCATAGCCTGATACTAATTGGTGTTACTTTTGTGTTTTCAGATGCTTTTATGGGGTTTTCTGCTGTATGAGCCGGAGGTTTCCATGACAGTAACAAAATGCAGGCATTTCTCTTTGAGTAAATACCTAGTGATATGGGGGGCGGGGGGAACCAGTATTTAGGTCATGGGCTGGGAATGTGTCTGTCTGTGGGACAGGATGGATGCTGAGACAGCCTTATGTTTATGTCCCTGTGCTCAGGTGCGCTCCTGTGCACTGATTTGGCCAGATGTGCGCTGCTGACTTGATGGGGACAGCTGGCATTTTGCAGCATAGCAGGTGGACTTCATTTGTAACTGTGAAGCATTCAGAAAACAGAGTGGCAGAAAAAAATGGCAAAGAATCCAGACAAATAGTTAGGCAGGCCAGATCAAAGCTGTTGTAGCTTGAGCTTCTCTGTTCATAAGTGTTGTGTTGCAAACATGGGCAGATCCGTAAATAGATGTCATGGTATAACTGAAGCTATAGTCAGCCCTCTTTCTCCCCACAATACAAAACTAAATTTGACTGGGGAAATTCTCTGTTGATTAAGACTGGTATTTTGGGAACTGACACTATACTTGCATTATGGCCATAGCTCCGAGCTGGATTCCTTGCTCCAAAGAGAAGGAAATGACTTACTTCACTGTTACTGTTTTTGAGTTCTTAATAAATATTCAAGATCTTGGAATCTCATACTGGTTTCCTTCATCATGTTAGATTAAAATGGGATTATACAGATAAATAGGAAATAAAGGTTATTTATCAATCTATTATCAATCTAGTAAGGTTGTTTTTTTTGTTCATTTGTTTTTAACGAACTACCTCTGAAGGAGATGAAGTAGGAGCTGTTTGTGCAATTGCAGTGCATCACCTTTACGGAGCAGCAATTCTTCATAAAAATTGAGAGAATGCAAATCCAAAGAACAAAATAAAGAAAAAAATATTTCTTTCTCAAGAAATTGACTTTCCTTGCTGTTTTGGGAGGATCATAGGTGGTCATGTACTAAGCTTTCTTATTTCCTTGCTTTACCTGAAGCTGTTCGCTCCTCTACTCTTCTTTAGGACTGAACAATGTTGCAAAACATTGTTAGTTAGAAATTTAAAAAAAAAAAAAAAAAAAGCCTAAGGGCTTGTGTGATACCACATGCATGACTCATTATGCTTTTTCTGGGGACAAGGAACTTCTATATCCTGGTACATATTCAGAAGTAGCAGAAGTAGCCACCCTACAAGGGTTAGACAGTTGACAGTTGTTTTTCCTCCTCCTATCAGGCCATATGCACTCATGCTTCCTGTCTAAGGAAACGGGTATAAACTTTCTCTCTCCCTTAGTCCCTGAATTCCTTTTTTTTGTTGTTGGTGGTGGTTTGGTTTGGTTTGGCTTGGTTTAGGTTTTTTGTTTGTTTGTTTTTGTGGTAATTGTTGCTGTTTTATTTTTCATGTGGAAAAGGAGCTGAGTTCCTAATAATCAGCTCCAGGAGAGGGTTATGTGGGGAAAAGGGAGATTATCTGGTTTGTAGTTAAGGCAGAACTCAGAATAAAATGTTGTCAGATACCTGTGTGTTCAAAAGAACAGGTTAACTTTATGATTTATGGGCAAACAGGTAATGCCTCACAAATTAAAAATCCAAAATTATAAAAAACATTGAAGTATTTTAGTAGCTCTTTCTGTAACTACATTAGTTTCTCTTCCTTGTTTTGTAATTTCTGTCTTTAAAATGTCACCTTATATATATACATATGCGGTAAAACTTTGCTTGAACACCTGCCTTTGCAAAAACTTTTAAGAAAGTACTGTACTATTTGATGAAACAGAACTACTTGTTTCAAACTAGTAATACTGTATGACAGAGCACAAGAATTCTGACTGAATAAGTGCTACCAAAGGTGAGATAACCTTACAAGATAAAATATTAATGGGACAGCAAAAACTGGTAATACAATTCAGTTCAGTGCAATACAAGTAAGCTAGGGAGGGACTCTTTGTCAAAGAGTGTAGTGATAGGAGAAGGTGTAATGGTTTTGAACTAAAGGAAGGCAGATTTAGATGAGACATTAGGAAGAAATTCTTCACTCAGAGGGTGGTGAGACACTGGCCCAGGTTTCCCAGAGAAGCTGTGGATGCCCCATCTCTGGAGGTGTTCAAGGCCAGGCTGGATGGAGCTTTGGGCAACCTGGTCTGGTGGGAAGTGTCCCTGTACATGGCAGGGGGGCTGGAACTGGATGCTTTTTAAGGTCCCTTCCAACCCAAACCATTCCATGATTTTATGATAAAATCCTCCTGGAGCTGCAGGAGAACTGAATCTTGAGCACAGGTGCAAGCAGCCCGTGAGCAGAGCTCTGCTGACAGTTATTTCTCCCAAACACATGCAAGATGAGTCAAAGACAAATCAAGGTGGAAATTGAATATGAAAGCAGACGGGATCCAGGTGGTACCAGCCCATATATCATCCTGGCGTAGAAGGTGCACCTTGTGAATTCTGCTGGAGCAGCTTAATACCTGCCTACAGCTCTGTGTGACCTACACCTCATGGCTGCTATAGAGAAACACCATAGTGCACAGTGTGGTGCTGCCATTTCTCCTTTTATGTGGATGAATAAGATGACTCTAATCAGTTGAAGGACACAGCATGGATGTTAAATAATGGATAGCTCAACTATGATTTGCCAGCTGTAAAGCAGCGATGAATTTCTAGGGTCAGTAATTTATTAATGCAGTCTGCCAACATCTGTGAAAACATGCCTGCATATTGTGTCACGGGTATTTTTCATATTTAGGATGGAGATCCTCAGCGAGATACTCAGCTGATCTCAACTGGCAAATTGATGCAATGGAATCACTTTGCTTTGCTTTGCTGTTAAGCATGGTGCATGGTAAGAAGGCCCTGATCTGCTACACCTCTTCTGGCTGCAAGTCCCACAGTGCGAGTTTGGGAACCTTTGTGCAACTTTGTAGCAGCTCTTACCTCTAACTCTGGAGGTTGTTTTTTTTTTGTTTTTTGTTTTTTTTTTTTGTTTTTTTTTTCAGTCCTAAGTCTGACGGTCATTATTTTAATGTGGCTATGGACTACTGTGTATTTCTTAATTCTGTGCAAATCTGTAGACGCTAAGTGGTAGTAAGGAGCAAATTAATACCCCGCACTTCCTTCAGGAGCATTTATTAGCATAGCAGCCTGAGTCCTTGTCATGTAAGTGCATGGATCTGGGTCAATTATGGGGCACCATAGAAATAGGGGATGTGATGAAACATGTGGCTGTAGAAACATGAATGGAAGACCAGACACAGGAAGACAAAGTAGATTCGAGTCTGCTCAGCCACAAGATGCAAAAGCGAGAAACCAGAAGAAGAAATAGGATATGGGAATAGGCCAACAATCTGCAAAGGCCAGCAAAAAAGTGGCAACTGGTTTGGGATTTCTGACAGAAGGATCAGCCACCAAATACCTGCTTTTGGATATTGCTCTTGAGGGTAGAACTGGGAGTGAATAATGACCTCCCTCAGGGCTCTTAACCTTATTGTAGCAAATAATCATTTTTAACTTGTGGAACAGATGGATTTGAACACTTGCAGTTCAAACTGGTGGTGGTGTGTCCCTCGTCCAAACAGTCAAGTGACCTTGTTTGTGCTGTGTAGCTGGACCACTAAGCAGCTATTTCCACTGTAAACACTCAAATAAAACTGTTTGGAGGGTATGCTTGTGCATATCACTCTGTTATTAACTTTGTATGAATACACACGCTAAACCTCCTCCTTGGGTGCCTAAATGCTTTGTTAGCGGAGGCAGAACGAACACATTGTACATATATTTTCTCTGTTCGTTTTTGCCCTGCCAGAGGGACAGGCTGGTTGGCAGAAAGGTGTGAAGGTGGTACCCCCAGCACAGAGGGAATGAACTGCAAGGAGAAGTGGCTGGGTAGCTGGGGCCCTTCCAGCAGAACCAGCAGCAACTTTGTGTGCAACCATTAACCCCCCAGTGTACAACATACTTCATGGTAAAATTAAGATGATAAAACTACTATGATAGGAAGAGACAAGCACATCGAAGTCTGAAATTATTTTAAAAGAGTGGAGTTTGTACATACTCTTGAATACAATCTGTGCAGTATTATGTTGCTCTCTCTTCTAGACGGCAATTAAAAATAATCATCCCATTAGTTAGGGAACAGATTTGTTTGATTTGTGTTTCTGGTTTTAGAGCTATTAGGCAGCAAAATAGTTTTAAGTGTCAATTTCTGGTTAGAAACAGAATGGAGCTGCCAGGGATAGATGGAGGGTAGGAAGGATCTCTCTTTTACTGTGCAAACATCCTACCCTGGCTAGTGGCCTTGAGCATGTAAGAGCTGCCAAAGGTCTTTGATTATCATTAATACTGGCAAGCTCCATGAAGGGAGGAACATATTTCCACTTTCTCATGGGATATTCTTCAATAGTGTGTGCCTTGTTCAGTTTATGACAGAGCTTTCTCAAGGGCTCTCTTTGTGCCAATGATTTCCCATCTTTTGTTGGTTTGTAGCCTACTCAAATGTGTCCAGTGGAGAAGAATCTCAGCCTGCTGAGAAATGGCTTGTTCTTCCTCACTGTGGTCCTGGGATCCCCCAGGGGTAGCCAAGCAGTAGTGGTTGTGGAGAGCAGTTGTTACTTTTGGTGTTGTTGCAGGAAAAAAAAAAAAAAAAGTTATTTTAAAATGAATTTTAAGTGAATGAAGGCGTCAGAAAATATTATGTTGAGTTCAACTCATAAACTTGCAGACATCTAGCTTGGGTTTACCAGGTCACAATGGGAGTAGGGTGCCAAATGGGGAGGTTCACAGCTCAAAGCATGGCCGTACCCAATACTACATGGATTTCCCAGATGGGACAAATACAGCAGCATAGGGACATGTTGGGATTTCAGGTAATTCTCTCCACCTGAAGCTTACATTGACACGATAGCCCCATGAAGGATTTGTCAACTTGTCAGAGAGCAGCTTTCTTTTTAAGCAACGTGGAAGCACCAGAAATGGTGTCCTTCAAGCGGATGAGAGCTGTTATGCATGTGTTTTAGAGCAGTTCTGTGTCTTGGAGGAAGAGGAGCAGTTGGTTTGACAGTTGCCAGAGCAACTAATGCTTTTTTAATGGACAGAAAGGATAAGTGATGATATAAAGACCACGTAACTGGTGCACCTTCCCCTGTCTCCTGCCAATTTTCCAGCATATTAAAACAGTAATAATTTATGCGTTCAGCTGAAAAATGGCTCTTCATTTGCCTAGCTCAGCTGCATTTGTGAAACTGTGTGATCTTTATGGAGACATCAAAGAAGAAACTATTTACACACCAGACGGCAAGGATTCAAGCATCTCTGACAAGTATACTGTGCAAGGGAAAAACGCATTCCTTGCTCTGCCTCCAGAAATGCTCTTGGGTGTGGAAGTTGCTGGGCCAAGCCTCATTTATCTCAGAGGTTGCTGTCTTCTGTTTGTCTCTCTTCCCTTCTCCCATGAGTACTTTTTTTGCAAATTTTCCAAACTGTTTTTGCTTACTGTGGAATTACTGTTTATGTAGTAAGGCAGGTGTATGGCGATGAAGCCTAGTGCAGGACAGGCCTTCTGCTAGCCCACGGCAGTGCTGCAGAGCCAGCTGCCTGGAAGTCGGCACGGGGATGTCCTCAAGTAACTGGTGCCTGGGGTGAGAACTCAACCATCGTAGTATCTGGGACCCAGCTGGCTGCTGACTTCAGTGAGGAACGATACCAGAGCAGAAAGGACAAATCAAATCCCACAGTATACAGCTGCTTGCTTTACGGTACAGAGAAATAGATTAACTGGAGCTTTCATCCACCAGTTTAAGGTTATGCATTTAGATTTAGTGGTGGTTTCAGTAGGGCTTGTTATTAGTGAAATCTGTAGGCATTTTACAGCTGAATTCCAGAGGAAGAGGGTTTGGCTAATACTGGGTATTTTTTGAAATCTCCCTGAAGTTTTAGAATGCAAAGGCTTGTGTCTATGGGACTTTGCTTCCTCTGGGGTTCTCTGTAAAGTCAGCATTAATTACTTCAGGGTTGAGCTAAGGTTACTGATTTTGATTAAAGATTAAGTATTAAACCATTGAGCATGTTTATAAAATAAAACATAAATATAAATAATTGCAGAAATCTTAAATATAAGGTTACACAATTTTCACACCACTCTTAGAGCCGTTTTCACAAATCAAGCATGCTTTCATAGCTCTTTAAAAGTAAGTTTTATGTTGCAGCTCCTGGTTTTGTAGGTTTGAATCTTGCCTTTCATTTTGCAGTTGTTTTTTTTTTTTAAAGTTACCTGAGATACAATGCATGACAATTTTAAACTGTGCACTTACTAAAAATTATGACTGAAATAAGATCAGGCTTTCCAGTGAATGACATTGAGGTATTTAACTGGAATAAGTTCACTGCTCTTGAGTAGAGAAGCAGAGCATGAAGCGTGCACATTTTTTTTTGCACAGATGATAAAGTAATAAACGTTTGCTAACAATTTTATGCTTTTTAAAACTAAGTAGATGACTACTTACTACCTTGTTGCCATTTAGTAAGCCATTTTCTGGGTTCATGTGATTTCTGAAGAGGAAGAAGTGAAAATCTTTCTCAGATACCCTAAGCAGAGAGAGAATGGAAATATTTGTAGGAAAGGGAATATTGGCAGGAAGCCCTCTCTTTAGATACTTTTGTGTTAGTGACTAGTATTTATTCAAAAAGAAATTTACAACATTTGGCATGTGCAACATGAACCTCTTCTTCCCCCATAGCTTCTTGCCCATTTTTCCTTTCTTCCTACAGCCCTCTCCTCTTGCATCCTTTCCCATTTGTTAACTGGTCTCATCTCCCTTCTTTCTGTAACTCATACACATGCCCAGTTGACACAACCCCACCTCCAAATATCTTATGCTCACTCTTCCAGGCTGTCTGTGGATCACCCTCCTGAAAGATGCCCCTTTACATCACACCCTCTTTTCCTTAGTAATACGGACCTGCTGTCGTCTGTTACGTTACACAATAAAAATAATTTTAAAAAAATGTTGCACTCTTGATTCTATTTGCTATTGCAACTGCTGCCCACCTCCCTTTTTATTTTCATGTTGAATTTATTGATTCAGCTACCCAGTGTTATTTTTCTTCAGTTCTGTCTGGACTTCTTCCAGGCTGGCTGTCATCCCTGCCACTGCATCTTAAATGCTCTAAACCAGTGTCCCATGACTGCCAAATAGCATTGCGGTATTAGAGGGACACCAGGAGAACTTCTTGTTCTTGATCAGTGTGTGTTGTTTCTGTTCTTTAAATCACATAAAATGGAAATATTTCAGTGCCACTGAATTCTTTGTTTGTAGATGAAAGAAAGATACTTGATTTCCTAGGAAACAGATATGGGTACTTGCAACATGAAAAACTCTCTATATATCAAAAAATAGGGCATACAAAATATATTGTAATTGTTGAGATAATGCCATGGTCAGAGAGTAATTACATACCGAATATGCAAACCTCAGGTACCTTTGACGGTATGGTATCTCTTATAGTTTATATACATATAAACTTTATATGTTTATATACATATAAATATATACATATATGTTTATATACATATAAACATATATACCTATGTTTCATGTAAGCCTCCTGCTTATTACTGCAGATTATGCTCTGCCTTGGGAAAACAAGCAGGGATATAGGTGATAGGTGATTTTTTTTTCTTTTTTTTTTTTTTTTTTTTTTTCCAAAACTGGATGTGCTGTTGCTCTTTGATACAATTCTTGGGCTTCTGATTCTTGGGCATTCAGTTTGGATGTGTTAACGCTGAAGGAGGCTGTAGCCATGCGGTATACATTTGTAAATGACCTAAACAGCTGAACTTTTTGAGATTTACTGAGTTATTGTAATGTTATAGTGTCTTACTTAGCCAGCAACTTTTGACTTTTCGTTAGGTAAATACAATGAGGTTTCTCACCTGAAGAAAGGTTGGCATCATTTGAAAGCAAGAGGGATATGCTTGTAGATCATCGTACTCGTCAGTCATCACTTGCATCAGTAAGAAATTTAGGAAGGTTCACACAAAACTGTATGTGAGGATATGCAGGTTGATCTTATTCAGCTTAATTTAGTGACATAAGCTGAAACTAATTAAAAGTATTTTGGGTGTGGATATTACATATGAACTTTGCTTCAGGAAACATGAAGGAAAAGCACTTTTTTTTACTTTTCCTTGATCAAATATGATAGGAAGTTATTTTCAGTTGTCTTGGACATGAATTCATACTATATGGCTAGAAATAGCTTCTATGAAGTATTTTCAAAGTAACCCTAAATAAAAGATTTTTCTGTTTTCCTGCTAATGTAATTACAGACCAAAGGAGCTGAAATGTAGCTCAGTTTGTGAGTGATAGTATTTTATTGTAGAAATCAGCACTCCTGTCTTCAATATTATTAAAGACAGAAAACTGTCCTTTTGGAAATATAGCAGTAGGTGATGGGCCTTATTGGAGAATGATTCTCGGGTTCTTCAATGAAAACAGGTGCTCAGCTGTAACAATAGAAGGCTTCATATGCAAAATTCTCCATACACACTAAGTGTAGCTGGCAAAATTGAAAATGTATCTTTGAAAATGAAGCTGGCCTGGCTGTTGCTTGGCTTATACTAATGACAGGATGGCATTTAGCTCCAATGTTTGGAGTATACGTTAGCACTTGTCTTTCTGTAAGGTAGGCAAAAGAAGTCAGTTGAGGCACCAGTGAACGTTATAAAGCAGAAGGAAAATCAGAAAGTCCTATTCAGTTTGTGCTGGTTTTACTCACAGTTAACACATCTGTGTAATTCCTCTGGTAGAGATCTATAACTGTAGGCAAGACTGGTTTTCCTTGCTATGGTTTCATGTTAACGCATCCTTAAATGCTCAGATTGCTCAGATTTAATTGAAAGGGTAAGAAGGTTGTTGTATTAAAAAAAAAAAAAGGAGAGAGAGAAGAAAAGAAAGAAAAGGAGGAAAAAAAGGAAAAAAAGCACTTGTTTAGTTTTTTTTTTTTTTTTTTTTTTTTTTACCTAGGGAGTGAGCTTATCTCGAGGGAAGGCTGCAACATGGAGGATGTGCCTTATTCGAGGGCTCCTCCAAGCACTGCTGCATCCCCTGCAGCCTCCCTGCTGCTTGTGGCTGCTTCCAGAGACGTCTGGGCAGAGCCTGGTACATGGGAATTCTGTGTGGGATGCAGGAGTGCAGCGCTGTATCTCCTCTGTATTGCCCCTGGGGGAAGCCCTATGTAGCGTGTGAAGCCTGGCAAGTCAACGAGCAAGCTGTAGCCTGACGTAAGGGTGCAGTCACGGAGCGAGCCGCAGATAAGGGGTGGCTGAGATACGTTGACTTTTGTTATCAAGTAATTGATGCTCTGTGAGAAGGAGTTGTTTCTGAATTTGTTGAATCAGCTGTGGTCATGGCCTGAGAGTGAATGGTTGGAAAGCTCCAGCCCTGTTTGGACCAGCTAAACTAATGCTTGTTATCCAGGACCTAGTCCAGTATAGGGAGAGATGTGGAGTGTTATCTCTGTTGCCTAATGTCTGCCTGTGATAACTATTGGTGATGTGAGACCTCCAAAAAAAGATGTCCTGGTAGTCTTCTAAGAAAGGCACTGAGCTCTTTAAAGTAACAAGCTCTCTTTGATATGTGATACCCCTAAGCATGAAATGCAAGTCCAACCTTGCAACTCAGAGGTCTGCCAAATTTCTTAACCCAAATACATTTGGAGAGCTTTCAGTGAGGCCTACCCTTCTTTTCAATGTCTTTATGTGATCTATATTGCCAGGAATACTGATAGTACTGATAGATATCACAAGGGGGTGTATTTAATGTAACGACAGCACTTGCGACAGCACTTCTTTACAGTAGTGCCTGCTTACGTTTACAGGTCTGACATGTCTTTCATCCTGATTTGTGTTTCTTCTGCTTCTCGTGTGTCACAGCTAAGCAGTGGGTTTCTTTGCTCACTGCTGCAGCAGAGGCCAGACAGCAGATGTCTGGTGTGCACATGAAGGAAGTGAAAACGTCTTCTGCAGTTCTTAGAAAGTGTGCAGCCGAATTAGTGCAGTGTTTATCCACCCCTATGTTTGTGCATATGTAAAATCTCTGTTGGAAAAATCTTGTGTTTACACTCGTTCCCTGAAAATTAATCTATTAACAAAACCAGATAGACCACAGTAGGAAGGAGAGGGGCGTCAACAACTGTGCTTTTAGAGCTCACTGATAAAACAAACCCACCTTCTGCCACCTCCTAACGCAAGTTAGAGAAAAATAACAGCATTTTTTTTTTTTTTTCCACCCAGTCCTGTAGATGTTTGCCAAGGAGCATCTATATTAGCAAAACCAAACTGTGATGCCTTTTCATGATACTCATTTTTCAAAAAATAATTATTATTTCTTTATCACTGCTGTGGAGTCGTGATTGATGCAGGTGATAATTTCCTCCAAGGTAAAAATCCGGCAGTAAGAAAGCATAGGAGCTCTTAACTTCTGGGGGTTTCTGGACTGCCAGAGCATTATTCTTTGCAGAACCACAGGAGGCTGAGGAAAAGCCTTTGCCCCTTGCAGTGAGGTTTGTCCTTGCAGAGGTGTGGGCCAAAGCTGAATCAAGGCCGCCCTGTTTCTGAAGCTGAGCAGTTGGGTTGTTGAGAGTGCAAGTTCCCTCAACAAAAGCTGTCATCCTTGTCTGGGGGAGGGGGTCTGGGAGATACAGGGTCTTCTCTTCCTGGGATCTACAACACAGAGCACCTCCACATGGAAATAAAATCACTTTTGTAACGTTGTTGTACCAAGATGCCTGGGTCTGTGTATTTGTTGTGTTTTCGAACAATAATAGCATGTGCTTCACGGTGATGGCAAACCCACCTAATTTCTTTGGCTTATCTTTAAGCCAAATTAAATTGTACCATTTGTTGATGTTTAAACTCTGCTAATAGGTATATGTGAGATCAATTTAGGGCAGAATCTGGAGTGTTTTTCTGGTTGTTAAGTCTGCAGCAGCTTTCACCTACTAAGATTTTACAGCTGGATAAGAAACATGTACCAGTCACTTTGCCATTACATTACAGCTGTCTGTTGAGACCAGATCTCAGAAACAGCCAGCCAAGCTGCAGCTGGAAATGAGATGAATGTGGCAGGCTGGGGAAAGTCAAACTGAAAAACAGCAGTTCGAAACATGGAATTATTGAAGCTGGAAAGTACCTCCAAGATCATCAAGTCTAACCACCAACCTGACCTACCAAGTCTCATTGCTGCACCATGTCCCTCAGTGCCATGTCCACACGTCTCCTAAATACCTCTAGGGATGGGGACTCCACCCTGGGCAGCCCATTCCAGCGCTTGACCAGCATGGTCAGGTATGGAGACAGGCTGAGCTGTGATTGTGAAGAAAATCTTGATTTCCTATGGATGCTGGCAATCTAGAGGCACATCAACATGGTCCCAGCACACAAGAGCGTGAGAATGTTACTTCTGGGCCTCCGTGGCAAGTCTCTGTGCCTCATGGTCTCCTCATGGTCTTACTGGCTTAAGACTTCAGTCACTTGTGGATTGTCCACCTCATGCTGTAGCTGTGCTCACAGGGATGTACTAACAGAAGATGTTTACCCATAGAGATGCAGTGCTGTAATGCCTGTATCTGTTATCTTTTAGTATGAGCTAGGTTATCAGATTTGCAAAGTGATTAGCAAGTTGACTGTAGTGGTAGCAGAGGTAATGGGTTTTCTTGAATGAAACCCTGAACATGCAGAATCGTGCATGGCTTCGTAGGGCATGCTTAGGCACGCTGGTCTTGACTGTTCCTTTGGGTGCTTTCAACAGACTCTAGTACAAAACAAATGTTAAGTCCCATCATCATGGAGTTGCCCTAGACCTGTTTTGTGTCCCAGAGTTTACTTTTCGAGTTCAGCATGCAAGAGATTTCCCTTGAAATCAGTCACTTCAGGTTTTGTCCTGCGTAAGTTGTGTTCTCCCTTTTTTGCTTGGACTGAGAAGTGCAGAGGTTCTGGGTGCCTTCCAAACTTTTTGAAGTGGCTTTTTCCACTGTCAGGCAGGGTCTGGCTCAGAGTCAACTGCAGTTTCCTGGTTCTCACCCTTCCCTTTCAGGCAGACAGATGACCTGCCTTAAGGGATCAACCTTTCTTGGAAGGTGAAATTAAGCACATCAATTAAAGGCTGACCGTAAACACTAGCTGCCTACATACCTATGAACTTATTAATCCCATGTGAGCACTCCCAAGCACAGTGTTTATTGATCAGTTAATTAGTATTTGCACAGTGCTTTGAAGAGGACAGTGATGTGTACGTTTGTTATCATTATAGATTAGTATATTACACCAAGCCAGAAACATTGCAGAGATAATTTATCCATATTCTATTGAGGGAGGTGTATGTGTATTAAGAGAGCTCAATGAGGCATTGAACGCATCTATTATGGTTCAGAAGGGGAAAAATTTGATAACCATGCGGGAGTTTTAGTAGACACGTTTTTCCCTGCACTAAGGAGGAATGAAGTTATTAATTTACTTGTCTCCCTCTGTTCGTGGGTTGTAACATCAACTAACTTTTCCATCTTCCCCTCTTCTCCAAAAGACTCATCTCTCATGTAGCTTTGCGAGTGCTTGAGTGCCACAGGTTTTATCTTACCTGAGTATTCATGAAACAGGATAAAGGAAGACAACCTTTAAGTAGTTGGATCCATCCTGGCCTGTTCAGAAAATAAATATCTTATCTGCAAAATATAATCAAGGGGAGCTTAGCGCATACTACTTGAGCATTCATTGGAGTTGAAGGAGCAGGTTCGCTCTTGCTTTCTGGTGTTTGCTTTTTAAGTTTCTTGTCTTTTCTGCCCATTTCATTTAGTCGTCTTTACCATTTTTTTTTCCTGGTGTCATGCATAACTTGGTCTGAGATCATATTTTGTTTAATCAGATGTGAGAGAAAATGTGATCTGCTAATAACAGCATGTTTTTTCATTGTGGTATGTGCATATCCACTAACTTAAGGAGAAACTGACTTGGGCCTAATATAACATTTGTTATACAGACATGAAGTTAAAAGATTTGAAATTAACTAATTTCAAGTGAAAACAGAAGTCTGTGTGTAGAAATCTTCATGGTCCTGGCTTTACCAGTGGTTCTGATCAGAGGGATGTTGCACTTATGTGGACCATCGCTGACTTCTGGGCTTCCCACAAAGACTGGGAAGGTTTGGGAAGGGAGCCCCTACAACTGGAGGAACCAGAAGGGTAATGAACCTTGCAGTCAAGGTCTGTTAATAGATGTTTCCAAAGGAGTGAGTTCAACTTGGGTCCTAGTGTTTGCTGTAGCTCCGGGCTGCCCCTTTTTCTTGGCTCCAGGGAAGTGATTCATTCCTTAAAGGCCTTCAGAATTCTTCCTCTCTTTTCATTATTCAAAGACCTAATCAATTCACAAGGATCTAAGTGGATTTTAGGCCATAAATTATTAGTTTCTTTGAATTTTTCCACTTTTTAACATGTAGATTCATTTAAGTAAATGTCACAATACTTCACTCAGGAGATCATCTTCTGATTCCTGCAGTTAATGTTACCTACGGACAACTAGTATCTGGTAGGATCCCGTCATTTGCATTCAGCGAAGAGATGAAGGCTCCCAGGGTGGCTGCATTCCACAAACAACTCTGATTTGCTGGGAATCTGTACGGGGCCAAACAAAATTCTTGACCCGGTTGTTTTTTCAGAGGATGTTGTTTTGCATTGCTTTGATGGGAGAATAGAAGTGATGGAAAAAATACCTGAGCCACTTCATGCTGTTCTTTTTTGACATATTATGATATTTGAAACAGACTGATTTGGCTGATTTTTAGCTGTCAAGAAGAGAAATTTCCCATGGATGCTTTAGACTTGAGGAAACTTGTACTTTACGCTGCTGGAATTTTTAGGCAACAATAATAAATAGTCTTTGCATGTGAACTCGTATCAAGAGAAGCAGAGATATTAATCCCTTAGGGGAAATCATAACTGTTTTGCTTTCTAGATGAATTTCATTTAATTTCATATGGTCTCACATTGATTTTCGTCTTTTTATAAGCTTTCCTTCTCTGTTTTATTGTTTGTATTGCATCAGTGTCGCTTTGATTTCTCTAAAGTTTCATCTGCCTCTTCCTCTAGTTTCCAGTGGGATGTTTAGTACTTCTCATTCCTCTCGGTCTTCCTTGATTCTGTATCTGATGAAACTCCTCCATTTTCTTTCAGGTTCCTGGATGTGAGTATGATGCTCCCCACAATCTGCTGGAGGTTTCCCCTGATTCTTCTTATCTCATTCTCTCCCCACTGCTTTCTTCCTCAGTCTGCCCCTTTCAGTCTCTTACAGGATTTTTTTCCAGTTAACAGTCTCCTGAAAAAGCCAATTGGCTGTGGCTAGAGAAAATAAGGTCTTTTCAGCACTGCTTATCTCTGCCGTGATTTCCAGCAGTGTCCTGTGCCAAATACACTGTGTATTTATAGAGGTTACCTTTTTCTCCAGTGGTAATTTGGTAGCCCTGGGATGAAGAAGGAGCTCAGCAAGATGCAGGTGATTCCCATAATTTTCTCAAGTTTTCTGCTCCATGCAAATCTATTACATCTGTATGCTCTATGAGAGGCTGTATGGGAAAGGTACTGGTGAGGCAATAGGATTTAAATCCAGGTGTGTCATTTTATATCTGAGAAAATAATGGAAAGCTAGGACATAAGCTCTCTTGATGGTAAGTTGAGCTTGTATTTTGTTTTTCCTTTGCTATGTGGTAGGAAGCAAGGGGATTGTTCTGTATTGTGTAGGAGCTTGCAAACTGGCAAATTCCATTTTCAAAATTAAAAATGGAAATACCTGTGGGAAGAGTTTTGGGACAAGTGGCATCAGAACAGCTGGCTACAGTTTTATAAAAGAGGACTATATGTGAAGGAAAAAGACTGCTCTCCTTGTTCTCTAAATTGCCACTTCACATCTTTTGTCAGGGTAATAATACAAATGGGAGTTCTGAAATCATAAATAGCAGTTATAAATCATTGCAAGGTGGTGACATGCAGGCATCTGTCCAATAGCTGATGTGCTCTTACAAAATCTCCATCTTAGGGGACAGGTTTTTGGAAATGTTACCGGGGAGGTGCATTTCTTGTGCTTGAATGGTTGATGTGCCTGCATACTTGTAGGTTGGCTATAGCTCTGAATTTCCATTTGTGGCCTTGAAGATCAACCCCTAGTGAGCCAACAGGAGAGGGGATGTAGAGATTCCTTAACGTGTCGATATGCCTTCAGTTTGATTTGCCTTTTTTGCGTTTCAGTTTGCCCTGCAGGTTCACTAGCCTACATGCAGAGGACTGTTGCCTTGGTCTTTCTCCTACTCTCATTCAAACAAACTAGTTTGATATCTTCCTTTTTCTGGTGCTGGTTTCTGATTCTCATTTCCCTAAAAGTCTCACTTCAGTTCTCAGATGCAAATGAGGGCAATTAGCCTGATCTGAATTTGCAAATTGTTAAGCCTTTTAGAACAAATTATGCTGAATGTTTTCCACTTGAATTCAGTGTACTTGCTTCCACTTGTGTTTCGAGGTTAGTAACTTTTTGATCAGCATTCAAAGTTCTGTCTGTACAATACTGCATGTTGATCCCCTTTCTTGTTGTCTTCAATTTTTTACCTTACTTTGTGTTTTTACTGCTCTGCTCAGTTTCCTGCACTTGATGGAACTGAGATTGGTCTCCATGAAGCCAGATTTCCCTTGGGGCAGCCCGGTGTGCCCTCTCCCTGCAGAGGGAGGGCTCCAGGGCTGCTCCACAAGAGATCCAGTGTTGTTCATCTTGCAGGACTTGAGCTGGCATCTCAGCATAGCATTACGCTGGGCTACAGTCTCCCAATGGCTTTGGACAAGGCACAGAAGAAGCCCATCTTGTGGAAAAGAGACTTAGGTTCCTCTGTTCCTGAAGCATTTTTGCTCATGTGTGCTGTGTGTCCTAAGTTTTGCATGTAGATGTTCACTTCTGAAAGCTATTTCTTGAGAGACATAGGACCAATTTAAGGGAGGTGAGTGAAGGCTTGTGTCTGTGTTGTGTTAAGTGGTGGGGCACTCTTGCATGGTGGAGTGGCAGATGGAGATGATCAACATGGAGAGATGATGCACATGATCTCCAGGGCTGCAAATAGCTCTGTTCGAGCTCTCAGTGGGACACTGTCTCTCTGTGGGACACTCTCTGTCTGTGGGACACTGAGACAGTTGTATGTAGCTTCAAGTGTATACTAAAGAGTTACCTAATAATGTGGCTCACCAAAAAGTCAAGCATAGCAAATAAATTCCTTGAAAGTAACAGCATTATCTGTACAGTTATTTTGAAATGTTCAATACCATTTACTCTTTTCCCTTGCAAGTATCTGTGAAGAAGGAAGTTTTCAGTATGCAGAAGAAAACTCTGTGGGCAGCATAATGTAAAGTTTGGGCTTTGCTTTGATTAGAAAAGAAAATGATTGGTTGGTTTGGAGTCAAATGAAGTTTATTTTTTCTTCTCTTTTTGGTTGATTATTGTTATTCTTAAACTACTTTGGCTTTTCAAACATAAGAAAGGGTAAAAGGGTTTGCTTTGGCCATGCATTCTAAAAATCTATCTTTTTGGTGAAAAGACAAGTGAGTTAGATAGAGCTCCCACCTTCTGTTGGCATCAGGAGATGCTGCCTCAACTGCCAAGTTGATAAGAGCTAGCATTTATTAGGTCTTGCATCGTGCATAAGGTAGATGAGAACAGAAAAATTATGCCTTGAAGAAAGGTTTTGTCAGCGGCACAAGAAGAGAGCACCAGAGGCTGATCCCTAGGCCCAGAGCCAAGTGTCATTCATGGGCAGCTCACGTTAACGCTAGCAGCAAGCACCTTTTGCTGCAGGCTGGCTGTAGAGGCAGCTGATTCAAGTGGACCCTTCTGGGGTGGCTATAAGAGGCTTGAAGTGTACAGCCTCTGTAGGTGACAGAGGATCATCCCTCCAGCAGTGGAGGCACGGGTAGCTGGTGCTGAGAGTGGTTTTGGGTTTTTCCGGTGGGGCAGTGCTCCCCACTGCAGGTTGAATTGCTTCTCTGCCAGCTCCCCAGCATGCCAGTTCAGCAATGATGCTCACTGTGTTGGTAGCAAGTAAGATCTCTCCTACCTTTCACGTTCAAATGGCTGTCAAGGATGTTAGTGCAGGCTGGGATCTGGCACTGTGTTAAATAGAGGTAACTCTTATGGTATAAGCCTGTCAAATTTAATTTAGGAGTATTATAGCTAATAACTCCCCATGTGAGCTTGCCTCTTTACAGGAATACAAACATTTCAGACTCTTTTGTGATGTGGAATGAGGAAAGCCAGTGATTTTAGTACAATATTTTTTGACTCAGCTCTCAGTTGTCTCAGAAAAAATTGATCATTTCTGGTCTCGTCAGTAAGGGGAGGAACAAGATACAGACTTGTGCTCTCAGATAATTTGTAAAAACAGACTTCGGGACAGTCCATGGAGATTTAATTCTGCTTGTTGTTTTAACTAGAAGTACATTGCACTTTGTGGCAGTGTTTTATTCTTACTGTCTAAACTCATGGTCCAAATTCATGGTGGGTGTTAGGTATGTCCCTATTTTAGGTACTTTCTTTGCAGACTAAAGTTCTAAATTGTCTTTATAATTTGATACATCATAACATCTCAAACCACAAAGTGACAGTTTTTCAGGTTAATATGTTTATTCTGCTCAATCACTGTGCTGCTTTCAGTACAAGGTGTAAGACCTCAAACTCATCTTTTAAATTTAAAGCTCAGCAAAACACATTGATTTTTTTTTTTTTTAAGTAGTCTTCTTTTCTTCTAGTTACACATTTCTGTTTTTCCAGTTGGAGTGCTCACTGAGAAGCAGGGTTAATGGAGACATGCACCACTGACTACAGGAGAATGATTGAGTTTTGAAAGGAAGTGAAAATGCCTAAAATACTTCTGCTTTTTTTTTCTGATTTCTTGGTCTTTTGAATCCTGGAAGAAAAGGAAAAGAACTAAATTAAAACCAGCCTTAAAAAGAGCTCTCATATGGTGATGGTAGGGGTTGTGTTTTGTATCTTTTCCGTTGATGATAAGGAATGAGTTGTAAGATACAGGAAGAATGAGATATGCTTATATTTCCCAAATGAAAGCACTAATGAGCTTTAAAAGAGGGGGAAAAGCAGCAAGCTAAAAATTTTGGAAGTTTCTTTTACTGTTAGAATAAGCTGCCATAATCTTCCTGCTTCTGAGATACATACTAAGCATGTACTATATATTGCATGCTTGGTTCCTTTTAAACAGAAAAGGACATGTTATTAATACTATCTGTTGCAAAGGCCATGTTGTTAGTATGTTTGTATTTTCCTGGAGGATGTAAAGTCATGCGAAGTAGAGTCTTCCCTTTGCGCAGCATTGCACAGCTCGCTGAATAGATTTTCTCCTCTGAAATTCTTTTTAACTTCATGAAGTTGTGACAGGACAGATTCAAGGCTGTATTGATATGATAGATCTGCAGTAACAGATCTGATCTGACAGTCATCTGCCCATTTTAATTACAATGCTACTTCAAATCTGACCTGCTGCTGCAATCTGACAGAAGCTGAACTGATACAAGACGATTCTAACCCACCAGGGGTGTAACTGCACAGAGAGAGAGATACCTTGATCTAACTGACAGACTCTCTGTTACAACTTAAAGGGGAGGAAAAACAGGGCTTTCTTACTCTTTCCTCTTGCTTTGTCTTGTCTGACTGCTGTGGCTCTATGGCACATCTTGCATGGGACACCTGGGTAGGTGAGGACTGCCCTGTCACTAGGGCTGCATCGGTCAGTTGGGGTTTGCAGGATGCTGAGGCTGCTTGGGCAGGTTGGGTTGTTCACCCACTTGCGGTTGTGCAGTTTGAGCTGGCATTGGCAGGCTTGGTTGGTGCAGTACTACTGGTAAAACTGGGCACAGCCTAGGAATTTGCATCAGCCGGTGCTGGAGTGCCACCAAGGGTTTGGGTTGGAGTGGTGGTGGGCTCTGCATTTGTAGATGTTGCTAGTAACTGGGGTTGAAGTTGTAGCCAGCCCCCTTGTAGTCATAACTACAGGATGGATACTAAACAGGAGGAGAAAGCCATCTGCTATATTGAGTTCTCACTCGTATTTGACATGTATATTGTTGTGGCACCTAGGTTGGCTCCTGTTATGCTGTCCAGACTATGCAATAAAAGTCCTTGGACCAAAGGTGGTCTCTTTTTTATGGTTTAGTTTGCCATCTGTTCAAACTGCAAAAGAACAATATTATATTTTCCAAAATGGGGAGCATATTCTTCTGTTATATTCCCCTCTTTCCCAAGTGGAAGGATAAAACGGTAAAATATGAAGAAATATGCATAATACTTATTCATGTGGGACAATTATGGGAAAAATCTCTCTACACTGCAAGACAATGCTATATCTGTTCACACAGAAGATTGTCCCATGGGTTGTCTTCCCTTCTTTTTCCTCCCTGCTAGCTATGGGGCGTGCAAGAAATAGTTCCTATTGCTTTCGGTCCCCATGAGGGTACATGAGTGTTTCCCTTCCCAGGTGCTGTGACACAGCACTTGTAAATGCTTGGCATTTGGATGTTTTTGTAACAGACATAATCACTACTGCAGGAATTATATGCCTCTCTATATATCTGTATATAGTCATAGGGAGGCAATACCTATGTCAGTCTGTCATTGATGGAAATTAAGAGGAATGTGTGTAAGGAGGAAAGCAGAAGAAAATTGAAATGTGATACCTGGGGTCTCATCGGGCTCTAGTACCATTTCAAAGGTGTTGAATATCTTCCAAAGGGAAGAAAATGAAAAAAAATGGTAATACACAAGGTATGCTAGCTTAGCATATTTCCTTGTCTAAGAACAGATGGCAAAGCCAAGCATTGTGTTGATCGGGCTGTCACGTTGTAAGTCAGTCCTAATAACTGTTAAGGATATAATTTTCTAGAGAGGGTTTTCAATATCTTGATGTGGGTTATAAAACTAGAGGGTCTGCTGAGATGTCTTTAAGGTAAGCCAAGACTCTGGAAGCCCTGAAGTCTAGAGTTGCCTATGTGGAGACACTGGCCCAAGGTCACAAATTTTGAGTCCTGAATTTTCCAAGTGAAATTAAAGTTATTTTCAGACTGAGGCATTCTAGTAAATGTTTACCATATTTTTCCTCAACACTAAATCTCCCACTGTAACACATAAAAATTTTGCTGTGGACCTGATGTGAACTGAAACACAGCATTAGAACCATTGCAATTTCTTGAAAACTAAAACCTCTGTGTTTCCAGTTCTGTTCCAACCATTATGCTGCATTCTGCAAGGTTAAAACTTAAAGCCATCTGGCCTTAGAGGAATGGGAAATATTTTTGTACTAGCTAAAAAACTAAAGCAGGAAAAATAGCAGATATCATACTTTCCAAAATCTGTGGTTCTCTTCTCCTAAAGTAATGAACAAATTTTCTTTTACGCAGATATCATTTTCCAAATATTAAACACTTCTAAACTTTCTGGTTAAGTACAAGCAAAAAGTTCACCCTAAAACTGGGCAAGCTTTTTGTTTTCTGTGTTTTCCTTTCATTTAAAGAATACCACGGGCTTTTACGACTCTGGAGTTGCCTGAACACAAATGTACGAGCATCTCCAGTCTTTAGGCAAATTCCTTTGACTTTTGTTATAGCAAAACCAGTATGAAATTGTGTTGTTCAAAACAACTCTTTAGATGGATAAAACAAGACTGGTAGTTGGAGGTATACCTTACAGGTTTATCTACAGAACCTGCTGTGAAATGAATGCTCTCTGTCTGAAGATGCAGTGGATCAAATTCACTATGTCATGCTCAGATTTTACAATACTGGAACTGGCAAAAACTGAAGCGGCTCAGTAAGAAACCAGTTTCTTCCTGCTACCAAGTATGTTGAAGTGAATTAATATGTCAAAAAGAGGAGAATATTTTACCTCAGCTGAAGTTGATAAAACCAAGGGGGGTGTGGATGGTGAGTAGGAAAGGGGTAGCTAGAAAAGAAAATATGAAGATACGTGTATTTTGTTTTCCTTGGTGTTATAAAGTAAAATTATTCTGAAGTAGCATAACACTTGGCCTGGGTGTTCCTGACAGTCTTTGAGTTTATGTAATGAATGTAGCAGTGACAGCTTTGTCTTGCTGAGTTACTGGTAAGCCAATATGGGTAGGATTTTTGGAGCATGAGCTTTCTCATCTACAAGTTAAACATATAAGGCAATTGTCTAGTACCTCCCTGTAGTCGGTAGAAGGAGATAGCACCTCTTTAGGTCAAAGCATTCCTCTCCGGGATTCTGGGGTGGCTGGAATGAGTTGCTAAATAGCTCAAGTTAGGCTGTACAAAACACAATCTACATCTATGATTCAGCAAAACACTTGCACTCAATAGATAGCAAAAATTCTTAAATTAAGCATATACCTAAATCTTTTGCTGACTGGCAGATTTGCCTTTTGCCTGAAGTCAATAGGAGCTTATTTCCACATGAAGCACTAGCAGTCAAAACAGTGCTGCTATCTCTGCCTCATTCCTACTTGAAGATTAAATAAGATTGAAGGAGTTTGGAAAAGAAATCCAGCCCTTTGGCTGGGAGAGGCTGCCAGCTCCAGCACATCACTCCATGGCACACCAAGTGGTATCGGAGGTCTCAGGAGGGTGAGTGTTCATCTACAATACTAATCTTTTTCTTTGCTCTTCACAAAAGCAGGATAATCTTCTGAAAGCAGTAATCACACAGAGCTGTCAAATCTCATGGGCCAGCTCTGAGACTGAGTTCCTAACACAGCTCTGCACATCCCTGGTGCTTTCATGCAGCGCTGTGCTGGGGTTTTGCTCCTGCTCCCTGATCTCGGCATCTGCTGACCTTATGGACTTGAACCAGATGGATGAGGGCTTTTGTGTGCAGTGAGCTGTGTGGTTTAGGTGGGTCCTCATGTTGAAGGGGTCCCTGCTGGAGGACAGCCCCATGGCTCCTTCCCCAGCCCACAACACTGTCTCATAGATCAGCCAAGGAGTTCTTAAAGGGTCCTGAGCAGTAACATTAAACTTCATTGCAGTGTTCACTAAACAGGCCTGCTGAGCCTTCATTCTCTCCTTTGTAATTTTCACTTTATAGTCCTGTGTATGTATGATTATGTTGCTGCTCCATTGCAAAGTAAAAAGAGTATTTGCCGTCAAGTTTAGCAAAACTAAGTACTGAACTGCCATTCCAGTTGCGATGTGACTCTAATACTCGCTAGCATAGCAAATGGTGGGTGCAACCTGGGAGGCAAGTAAGTGGTCTCTTATATTACAGAATCTGAAGTAAGAGGGGAAAATACTGCTTTGGTTACTGTTATAGCAGACAAGAACAATGCTCAAGTGTTAGCATCTGGATCGGAGTTAAAATATCTGTAGATGTCAAAGATGAGTCTTCTGCAGTCTATTTCAAAAGTTCAATCATTCATTAAATATTTGGTGGCAACAGCAAATTCCTTCGATAAAATTCTTTGATAAAAAAAGATAAAATTCCTTTGGATTTTGGAATTTATCTTGATACATTACAAATCTTTGAATTCTTTTGTTTCCATTGTTTCTGCACCCTGTGAGGGCAATTTCCTTTAACTTTGAAGCCCTGTTCATGACTACGAAGAGCAAAAGGACTAAATGTCACTTAAAAGTAATTTAGCAAAACTCGCCAACAGCACAGCCTTAGTAGAATTTGAGAGGAATGTGGGAGCAGTAATAGCCTTAAAAAAAAAAAAATAACAGTAGGTTTTAGCAATTGGAGAATCTGCAAAAACATTTCAGAGTTGAACATGATCCCTCCTTTTTTTTTTTTTTTTTTTTTGGAAACCTCATAGGCGATTTTTCAAGAAAAAATTGATAAAAATATTTACTTAAGAACTGCCTTGAAGACCACTCCCTCTCTAGAGTTATCATTTTCTTTTCTGCCTTTTCTGGCTGTTTTATCTACTTTAAAGTAATTTTGTTCACAGAGTATAGAATCCTATGCCAACTTTATAATTCATGTATCATCTATGATTACAGTGGTGTGGTTCATTTGTCTTGCTAAAAGAATTATCTGGAGTGACCTTTCTAAAAAAGTGCCTGTCAGAGTTAAAGAGGCCATGCTTTCAAAGTGTTTCCAAGAGAAGATTTGTACTGGAAGGGGTTTATATTTCCACTGCAAAAACCTGTCCTATTCTCATTGCATTAAGAAACAAATAATTGATTTTTGGTGAAAAGATTTCTCAGATTCCAAAATTAGTGTAGAAGGAGAATTAATACATATTTGCACACAGTTTTAAGCGATAACAGAACTGTCACCTTTGTCTTATCCGAAGAGCAAGCACCCAGATGTCTGCAAAGGGAGCTTCCTCACTCACCTCAGTTAAAAAGAGGAGAAGAATGAGCGGGTGAATTCCTTCATTTGGATTACGTTCTGATTTATTAAAAAAAAAAAAAAAAAAAAGTCCCAGCACTTAATTATTTATATTTCTATTTTCTCTTTAGTTATTTACTTAATAATTTCATGCCTTTAAAAATACAGCCCTGAGGTCTTCCATCATTCTTGTCATCACAGTTGTGAGTTGAAAAGTTTGGTATTCTGCATTTCTTACAATAAGCCAATCTGGATTGTGTCCTGTGCTAATAGTGTTATGTCAGATCATGCAAAAAGTTTGTGAGACATGATAATATTCAGAAAATAATAATAATAATAATAAAAATATGGGGTAAAATCCAATTTCTGATATATAAAGTTGTTTGCTTCTGAAATACTTAATTATGTATTTTACCATTTAGATATGGTATTTTCTGAAGTCCTGATATGAAGTTTTAGGGCTGAAGAATCCAGTGTTTTCGCAGTGATAGAGCTTAGCCTATTTTTTAAGTGTTTTCAATTTTGTTACCAATAACTGTAATAAAATTTCATTAAAGAAAAGCATTGATGAAATGCTGAATAAGGCATAGTGGACTATAATTATTCTAAGTTGTAAATTTGCCACACAAGAAGGTAGGCTGAAAAGGGATATAACATCAGCATCTAATGTTCATGCCAATAATGGTTGCCTCCTTTTTTTTTTTTTTTTTTTCTTCCCCAGTCAGAGTCAGGAAAGAAGCATGTAGAGTCCAGAGTAGAAATAACCATCAGAAATTAGCTGCCACATCAAGCCTAGTGGGCTTTGCCTTGTCTCGGAGAGCTTACTGACATGCAAGCTCAATCTTATTCTGAATCCTTATGGGATGTGATACAGATATGTATAGTACTTCTACCCTGTCATCCGCTTTGCCTTGATTTTATTGGCAAAGAAATTGAAGTGTATGTGCTGGAAGGGAGGCAAAGTGCCCTCCAGCCAGGTCTGCAGTACAGATCAGGGGACCAGGATGTAGGGAAGCCATGTGGGGTACTCCTGCTGTTTGGCCTGTGTGCAGGGTTCTCTCTTATATTTGGTAACCTCTGAGTCCAAGGCTGGGACACCCTACTGCTGGTAGGCACATCTCCTGTGCATCTTGGACCCTCCTACACCATGTCATCCAGAGTACCCAAAGAGACACTGTGCCAAAAGTCTCCTCAGTGCAGCACATGACTGAGGACCTGCCACTAAGGGTGGTGAGGCACTGGAACAGGTTGCCCAGAGAAGCTGTGGCCATGTAAAAGTCCAGTCTGAGCAATTTCATTCACGCAGACTTCTTGAAAATGTTAAAACCTACCAGTACGTGCTGTGATGGAAGTGAAGAAGTTGTGTAACTTAGGATAGTCTTTCATATGATGGAAAAACAATGTGATAGCAATGTAAATCCGCCCACAGATTTTGTAAGACTTGCAGTTTCTATGCTCTTTAAACATTTTTTAATTAGAATTTGATGGCAATGTTCTGCATTAAATAGAAGAAATGGTTAAGCAGTAGTTTGGTTTGAGTGTGGTTGTCTGAGGTAAGAGCACAAAGTGAAAAATGTTCATCTGTGTTAACTAACAGGGAAATTAATAGTGCCTTTTTTCACTGGCACAAGTGAACTCTAAAGAAAATCCTTATGCAGCCTAAACTTCCCACTCTGTGCCACTTACACAGTGCCTGTTACTGTTTCAAAATCTGTTTTGCTTCCTTGTGGACGTGAGAATACCCCTCCTGCTGTCCTTTCTCTAGGGAGAATTGGATCACCTTCTTGCCTGTGCTGCCAACAAGTGGGGGGACATAGCTCCCTTCCCTTGGAAAGATCATTCTCTCTGGGATAAAGCAAAAAAGTATACAGCCAGCAGCAGCTCCTTATTATGTCTCACAAAGTATGAAAATAAATTGGGTAGATGATAGGCTGGTTTATTTCATTTTCCTTTTGAAAGTTGAGGAAGTTGTCAAACTGTTATCTTGTCCTGGGAGAGGGGCTCAGAGATGGGGGGATCTGCCCTGAGAAAGTGGGAAACTGTAGCCACCCGGCACCCCATCGTTGTGTCAGGACAAGTCCTTCTGGTATCAGAAAAACTGTGCAGACATGGAAATACATACTGAGCTGAAAAACCTGGTTTAAAATGTTTGGCAAGGAGAGCACTCCTACCATGCTCTTGCAGAACTAAGTGCTGCCACCCATCAAATGTCTTGTAAGCCAAGTATACAAGAGTGACCACTGAGAATATATC
Organism: Oxyura jamaicensis; assembly: GCF_011077185.1. Lineage (NCBI taxonomy): Eukaryota > Metazoa > Chordata > Aves > Anseriformes > Anatidae > Oxyura > Oxyura jamaicensis. Next base: position 127,828,951 of record NC_048893.1, read on the forward strand.
CTTTGTTTTTTGAGAGATTGCCTGGTTTGTCTGTCATCAGAGAGCACGTGTAACCTGGTGTATAACTACTTGAGCATGGAGTACCATGGACTGCAGTGTGGGTAGGCAAGTAGGCAAAAGATGTACTTACCACGTTCTGTAAGTAATTCTGGTAACTCCATCATTCTTTGTTAAATGGAATGTGCAGCTTCCTAGGTAATCTGAGAGAGGCACTCCCACTGTCTACTTTATAAGCAAAAAGTATCAAATGGTAACAAACGTATAAATCAGTTTTATAGATACAATCTTGTATAATTTGGGATTCATTGAGTCTCTTGCTATTTCATCTTAATCTAGATGAAGCTCAGATGAACCTTGTTGCCAGTTTGTAAGAGTAATGTGACCCAGTCAAGTAGGACTGAGGGTACCTTGTAAAGCCTTGCCTAACACAGGTAATTGTTAATTAATGTCATAGCACTAATATTTATGATGAACTTTAGTTTTTTATGTTAGTTAAAACTTTGCTACTACATGGTGTATACACAAGGTCACTCTTCTAGAAATATTTCACACAGCTTAGGCAGAAAAAATAAAACATGAAATGTAATACACTTTTTTGTACAAGCGTGAAGAAATGACTTGATTAGTCATGGATAAGAATATCTTTTTCGCTTGAACTCCCAGGTCTAACACAACCACAGAAGCAAAAGGAAAGTAAAGCAGATATTTCTCCTTGCTTTAGTCTTCATAGTATAGCTTCACATCTTTTCTTATTTATGGCATATTGCAGGGTGTGAGTCACTTTCTTTAAGATGGGTAAATGTCAGGAGTGCAGGTGTACCTGCCCTTCTGCCTCCTGCTCTGGTCTCTTTGGCCATTTCAGGGAGCATCCTCAGGTGCTGGACTGAGATTCTGGGCTTGTGGTTTTCTCCATCATGAAGTGAAACTGCATCTCAGCCTGAAGCTGGGGCACCTGCACTTATCAGCAGTGGTTAGCCATCATCTCAGGAGCCTCATGGGGCTGCTGAAGCTCAGCAGACCAGCTGAACTGAGGTAGCTAATCGTTCATGTGCTCTTGCACTGGCAGGATGCATTGTAAATACACTGACCTAAACCCCTGTCAGATTCATAAGCTAGCACATTTTCTCTTTTTGCTGTGGCACAAATAAACGAGGCGGCTCTTCAGCAGCCAGGCCTGGGCTCAGGCTGTGAGTGCACTGCCCTGGGGCATGGTTTGGGTGCAGAGCAGCCCCCTCCCTGCCAGGTGACCTGGCTGGGATGGAAGCCTTGGGAAGACCCAGCTGCTTCCTGAGCAGCACCGCCTGGGGGGGACCAGGGGCCATGATGTGTCCCCTCAAGTGTAGGAAAAGCTGCAATGGTCATGTGTGGCAGGCACATGTTGCTTTCTGAAAAATATTTGTAAAATGCAAGCATCCCTCGCTTAGGTACGTGAAGCCATGCTTCTTCAGTCAGTATTGGCACTTGCTTTGGGGATGGTGGGCTCCACAGCACTTAGAAAGCTTCCTAAAATCTTAGGAGAATGATGCCATACAAATGAGAACAGCAGGGGATGTTCATTATTACAGTGGTACTGGCAGGTGAGGTTAGCTATCAGCCTGTTGGAAAAGAGCCTTCCTTGTAGAAGACCATGTAATTTTATCCTACCTCAGTCTGTTCTGCGCTCAGGCCTGGTTTCCACCCTTCTATGGAGACTTGTTAAATACATAGCAAGTTAAAACATATACTAACTTGTTACATGGTGTTACAAGTGTAATAGTTCTCGTTACTATTACTGCTGTTTTAGTTAGCTAGTTCTGTTTGCTAATGCATAAACAGGGTGCATTGGGAACTTTGTGGGCTCTCCCCAAGCTCACATAGGGTCAGCGAGTAACGCAGTGTGGGTGTGCATTGGCATTATAAGGGGAAGTTACAAGGTCTCCATTATAAATTTCCTACTGTTCAACCTGTACCAACTACGTATTCTCATTCTATCAATACTACTTTGACAATGCACTATTCTAAACATATATATTTTTTATTTAAACTACTGCTGCATTGGGGATACGAATAGGCATGCAGATGCACGCAGCTGCTTCAAAATTTGATGTTGATATCCCCACTGGAAAAAAATAAATCCTGAATAGGCAGACAGATTCTTCAGAGTCTACTGTATCTGTGTGCCACACTGATTTCTGTTGAGTTGTACAGATTCCAGGATTTAGAAAACAGATCAAGATCCAACACAGTATAAACCCACACGATAGCTCAGATGAATGTTTTTTGGCTTGTGGAGTTTGAAAATCTATGGTGGCTGTCAGAAGAGCCAATAAATTCTCTGTTCTTGGCTTTAGGGTATAACAAAACGCTATTGGCTAGGTACGTCTGTTTTCTGGAGTCTATCTTCTGTACAGAGGTTATGTACCAATACAGAAGATGTCTTCTATAAAGAAGAAAAGTCTGTGGGAGGGTCTGCAGTGCAGTTGAGAGTGAAGGAGCAGATCTGGCTGTTTACACGGGGACGAACACTAAGTGATTTAATAGCCTTATTGAATTCAAACTGGAATGAGCAAATGGGAGAGAGTTCAAATCCGGTGGTAAGGTCAGGAGGAAACAAACATTCCATGCTACTTCTTGCACTCAAAATGTGGGTCCTAATTTATGAAGCAAGATGCTTAAATAAAAACATGCAGTAACATTCTGATAATTAATGTGTTTTCTTCAACGGCGGCATACTGCAAGCTGACCTTTCAAGCATCTTGTTATAATTTTTTTTCTGTTTCTGTATTTATTTCAAGCATAATCGTGATGATTTTATGCCAACATAATGTAAGCCTAAGCAGCTGAAGGTACACAGATCAGTAGGCTATTGAAAGCTTTTTGTGCAGTTTGTGTTAGTAAGGGCAAAGAAGATATATTTTTTTTCTATTTTGAGGCAATCTGTTGTCTCAAACAGGTCTGTATGGCCAATCCTGGGGTGCGTTATAGAGCAGCATAGCTTCTATGAAAGAAAACTACAAGGACAGCCGCGCTTGGGGTCTCGGCCTGGCTGGTGGGCTGCCGCTGGGACAGCCATTTGCTGGAGTAGCCAGAAGCGATTCAACACCCTCTGGTGACTGCCTTGGTGCAAATGGAACCAATGGTGTTCAGGGGGGCACAGTCACCTTTAATGTCATACTGCAGCTGAAATATGGTGTGACACAGAAGATGAATAAAAGTCCTTTTCCTTCTATTGCCTTCAATTTATTGTTATATTATTTTGTGGTGTTAATAGGTGTTTAGTTCCTCATTTTCCTTTGTACAGCAGTTGGTCGCTGTTTATGTGAGTCTTTCGGGGCTGAAGAGGGAGCAGTTACCACGAAGCTGTGGGACTAGGGAAAAACATTGAAGAGAAATAGGAAAATATATGACGCTCGTGAATGCAGTTAGAAACCTAAAGCTGATGACAGCTGAGGCAGTCTGCGTTCCTGCACAGCTTTTCCCCTTGACGCACTCCTGAGTCCTGAGGATGGAGAGCCTCAACACGGGACGTGAAAAACACGAAGCTTGTTCAGAGGCAAGCTAAACTGAGTCATTTCTTTTTTTCCTGCATAGTTACTGTGCCGCAGGTTCTCTAGTGAATATAAAATATGGGTATAGGGCTAAGTTAGCTGTTTTGGTCACAAAGATAGCACACAGTCATCTGGAGAGCTTTCTAGTATACACAGCCTGTACCTTAACCAACTCAAGCAGTCAAAACAATGCTATGCACATGCTTTATGCTAACGACCAAGGTGTGAACCAGCATTTTACGCCTCCCCTCATGCACCTGGGTTTCATAGGCCAAGGGTGCTCTGTGTGGGGCCTTGGGAGCCACAGCAGCGCCTTGATTGAGAGCTGGGTGAAGCGGGGTGGTGTGCAAGGGAAGAAACCGCTGTTCCTTTAAGGGAAGAGACATTCCACTGAACTAAAGGCTTTGGCTGGAAATACAACCTTTGTCGACTCTCCTCGTCCAGCAGGCAGAGTTGTTTGTGTCTTTGCGATGCCAGCCCATTAAAGGGGCAGCGGCAGCGCGGTGCTTCGCTCATTGCTGAGCACAGCGAGGTTTCCCCTCTGTCTGTTCAGATCACAGATAGCGGGGTGAATCTAAATTGGTGGTGTGAGATGGTGTGGTTGAAGCAGTTAGATAATCTGGAACGTATCCCGCTTCTTTTCCCGGTGAGGTAAATGAGTTAGGCCTCTTCCCTCTCCTGTCCCCTTTCTTCTGCCCCCTCCTGCCCTCTCTCCTAGACTTTGGAGAGAGTTTTTTTGTCAGGGTAGCCTAAAGTTTTAAAACCTCTTTACCTTGCATGGTATGAAATGCTTCTTATCCTCTCACCCATGGTACAGTGAAAAAACAAGTAGGCACGTTTTGTAAAGACACCTTTAACAGGAGACATGATGGACGGTTCTTACAGTTATTTATGGAGTTATCAGAAGGTTTGAAAATAAATAAGATCCTGAGACAAGTAGGCATGCTCTAATTTATCAACACCTGGCGTCCTCGTCATTTGCCCTAGAGTTTAGGGTTTGGGTACAAGAGCTTACTCTTTTTTTGTTGTTGTTATGCAACTGTTTGTATAAAACAGATAATCCAAGCAGAACCTGTTGATTCTCATTAGGAGCGATACTAGAAAACAATATGAAAAACCCTAAGGCTTTCTAGTTTGATAGCAGCTCTTTATTAGTTTGGAGTACTGCATACTACACTTCGTACTGACAGACATTTCAGATATAGAAATTACTGTTTTAATGTGCTTCTAAAGACTGCATATTGTTTTATTGTATGGTTTTCTGCTTGTTCATAAGAGAGTGTATGGGAAGGAAAGAGTGAAATGAATTTCCAGAGAGAAGTGTTTCAGGATACTGGGCATTTTTCCACTGAACATCTCTGTGGAAATCTGGAAAAAGTGTTATTTCAGTTCTCTACAAGAAAATAATGCTCTAACTGTACTTCTCTTTCCCACCATCAATAAACTTGAGAAAATTCTTCTGTAATTATTAACCAGGAGAAAAAAAATCGAGGTTGTTTTGGAAAGAGCAGCTTTAGGAGCTTATTTGCTTTTAAATAGAAGTTTAAATTGGAAGTGTGAACTGTGGATGGTATTTGTACTATTGTCTTCTGTTTTGCTTTCATATAGAAGACAGTTTTAATGTTTTGGAAAAGACTTGGAAGGGGACAATGTTAACTATATCATTGCATCCTATGGATATTCTTTGCATTTCTCCATTGCGTGATTCTCTATATAGCCTGCTGTAGCCTGAATACCTCCTGTATGGATTGGACTGGCAATAAGTGTCCCTAATGGACTTAAAAGATCTCTGGCTCTTTTCCCGTTTTGGGCTGTGAATGTTTTTTTGAGAGAGGACAGTAAAAGGCAGGAAAGTTTAAGCTACTAAGAAAATGAAGCCACTATTAATTTATATTGGTTTCTAATGCTTATTGATAGCTATATACCAATACTGCATCACAAGCGGAAGTTTAACACACCAATGTTTATGATGGCTATTGCTGCATCTGGCATTTTACACTCTGTACTGCCAAAAAATAAAAATAAAAAAATAGCACGATCCTACTTTCAGTGAGGTTACTGCAAATCTGCCATTCATTTTTGTGGGAGTTCATGCCCTTAGTAAGAGAACTCATTGGGACAATTTTCAGGGTGGATTTTTTGTAGTGCTGGAAACTCCTCTTGTAGAGGTTGGCACCAAATTAGTTGAAAAACAGTAGTAGTATAATTAAAAATTGAGACTGACTGCAGTTTATTTCATAATAGCACAGTGTGTGCCCAGTTCCCAGGGGAAAATACTCTCGCAGCAGTTGAAGAATGCGGTCCGTGATCAACTTCTTCCCAGGGACAGATTGGGTGGCTCCACCCTGCCCCATCGCTATAAATGGCCATTGGACTTGAGGGAATTGGATCAGGCAATGAACTAAGCAAAGGCAGGTTCATGCGCAACTGACGTTGTCACTGCTGGGCATAAAGTTCATAAAATGGGTGACCTCGAGCCATTTTCTGTTGCTTCATTTGGGACACAGAGAGGGCTTTTCACAGCGGAGGTGGTGGTGGCCTGGCTGGGCTGGAGCTGCTTGGTTCAGGGGACCAGAGGGGGGACTACAGCTGAACAAACGCTCCGCCTTGGGAAACATGTTGGCAAGTTTGCTACAAAACCTGGTGTTTCATCAGGCAGTTGTGGAGGTGGCTGCTGATAAGTGTGTTCATCATCTCCCTGCTGCCTTGCTGGAAAAGGTTAGAGCTCAGATAAAAACATCAGCTCTCGGCAGCCATGGAAAATGGTATATAAGGGTGGAATTCATCTCATCTCATTCCACGTCTACAATTTAGTTGCACTGTAGACTTGTGCCTCTGATCTAGCCTGGTCACCATACAGTCCCTGCCTGTATGTGAGGGAGTGTGGGGGGAAAATACATTTTTGGGGTTTCATTCTTCTCTCTGCAAACCAAACAAAAGGAATTGCTCCCCCACAAGTTCCTGTTTCTCACCGCAGATTGGAACTAGTACTTACAGTGCCTAGGTTAGGTACAGGTGCCTCTATTTTGAAGGGAGTCCCATTGTTGGTCTGATCTGACCCTGAGCTGAGCTGTCAGCATCTGAAACGTCCATCATTACTGCACACTTCGGCAGCTGTTGGCTTTAGTTACTCTGCCAAATGGAAAGGGTAAAACTTCCTGAAGTCTACAGGATTCCTGAAGGAAAAGCTAATTCATTCTGTAAAAAATGATGCATAAGTAATACTAATAATAATATTAACAGCAGTAATATATTGTTCATCAGTGCTGTGCTGTGTGAGAAGTCATAGAGGAAAAGCCTTAGGAACTTGTTTAATTTTTACTCAGTTTGAATGTAGGAGTGTAATGAAAATAACATTCTATGGAGTAAAACATAAAAGTACATTTAACTGATGCTTCATTATTTTCTCAGTTTTCATCTGCAAGCATTATTGGGTGTTGGTATCCATCTTTACCAAAACATCTCTTGTATATAATTAATTCAGAGAGGGTCATGTATTTCACTCATTGTATTGATCCTGCAAGATACTGAACACTTCTGTGTGACCCAGAGTTGTATTAGGAGGAAACACCCCTAAGGCAAATTTCAGTTTGTGTCACATGGATAATCTGTAGGGACTCCAACAGAGAGGTGCAGACCCAGCAGGAGCAGCTGGGAGGTGTTACCCCAGGGGTCTGCAGGGCTCCTTGGCCAGAGGTGATGAGCAGACACATGCTGTCTGTCCAGGCACCACTGCAGCATGTTGCTCCAGACAGTGGCAGCAGCAGGAGCGTGCCTCTGCCCCGTTACAGCCCCAGGCAAGGAGCTGAGTCTCTGCCACTCCAGTAGTTCTAGCATCACACTTCACAGGAAGAATCGCCTTGGGCCTGAGTAAAGCAGAATAATAAAAATGTCATGAAAATAATAAAAGGAAATTAAAAATCACATTTGAGTTTCTTTTCTTAGACTTCTGTATAACAGAATTTCACATAGGACATCTGCAGACATAGCTGCAAAGGCTGGAGCTTTGTGTGTTCTTTGAATACTGAGACTCACCTGTTCTCACCTATCTTCTGGAGATAAAGCTCCAGGAAAAAGGAAAATACCAAATGTCACAAAGCGAACTTGTAAAAATTGGTGAAAAGTGGCAGTGTTAGAGATGCCTTTAAAATCAGTGTCTTTTAGAAATGTACTGAGTTTTCAGCTTGGCCCCTTGAAAGTAGTTCTCATAGCTGAGCACATTTATTCAGTTCCATTTCTTGAATGGGATGCAGCTGTTGAATTCTTCAGATCTGAATAAAGGCTTTAAGGGCTTTATTTATGTTGTTTTTCTCTGTCCTTCTCTGGTTCTGAACAAATAGCCGCAGCAAGTTAATGGAAACTGTCCTACTGCAGCAAAGCTTATAAAGTCATCCTGCTTTGCCACAGTGACTTTTCTGAAGAACTGCACTCTTATGTGATAATTTGTGATTATATTGAAGCACATCAGTGTGATATGCAAAAGAGAAGGGCAAATGACAGCATTCTCCCAGTGCAAACAGCTCTTGTAGCTGGTCCCCGAGATTTAGAGAACAAAGAGTAAGTACATCTAAGGAAATCAACTAAAATTCATCCACAGTCCGTTAGGAGCACATTGCAATGATACTGAATTGCAGGAAGCTCAATAATTCTTCCTATTTCAAAATACAGGCTCATGACCTGATGAGTTTCCCTTGAATAAACCTTGCTATTATTAATGAGATGTATGAAATAATCTTATTAAGGTCATTAACAGGCATAATGTGGATAAGAACTCTTTAGATTTCATAAATCTCAGCATGAATTTGTTCTGCAAACCTTTATGTTAACAGAAATCTTTGACAATAGGCTGAAATGCTGTGATATTTTGATAGTAGCGTAGCAGGATAGAAGTTCAAAAGCAATATGCTGTGCTGCCCTGTGTATGTGGGATGGGAAACTCTTGTATTGCAATAATATGCGACCTATCAGCAAATCTAATTTTTCAAGCAATTGTTGATTTTACAAGGATATTGCAGTGAAAGCTCTTTAACCCTGTTTTTGCATGCCGCTTTTAGCAGGAACTTCATGCTGTCTCTTAAAACCCATAATAGTAGTTCCTCCTTTTTTTTTATTATTTTTTTAAAGAATTTTCTAAATTCTTTCTTTTTTTTAAAAAGAATTTACTAAATTCTTTCCTCACTAAATCTATAATAAAAAACAAAACTTGGAAGAGGTTTGTGTGGATCTTTCAGCTGACTGCTGTATGTATAGTTTAATTGCAGTATTAATAAGTTTGATAAGAGGAGCTGAACAGCTGCTGTGGCCACTCAACGCAGGCAGATTAAAATAATTGGGTGGGGGACGTCTGTTAGATTGCCATAAAAATTTAAATAGGAGCAAAGAGCGTTTGGCAGTCACCAACAAAAGCTTATGGGGGAGAGATGAGAAGAGAGTGGGTAAGCAGAGACGTTGGAAAGCTCTCATGCTGTTCATTCATCTAAAAATAGTCTTGGTCCGTCTCTGAGTTTGTTTGTTTGTCTTTCATTTGGAGACTGCGGATGGAGACTTGTCCTTTCACATGCCTGAGGAGCAGGGCCTTGGTTACAAGCTTCATTGATGCCTGGGGTCACAATTTTCAGAAACAGCACTTGGAGCCTTGTACGTGTTCATGTGGTGTTGTGCACAGGCAGGTGCTGACAGCTCCTCCCCAATGGCTTTACGTGTTGTGAGAGCCGAGCGAGGCTCTTGCTGCTCCTCTTCTCACCAAGTGCTCCTTCAAGATCCAGTGCATAACTTTCCAAAACATCGTTTGAATCTGTAGCTCAGTGTGTGCGTTACTTTCACCGATGGGAGATGTAAACATGCCCAAAGATGGGAGTTTTTGCCATTGTGATTCAACCATGAGCAACATATGGGCTGTAACGGCAGTGACACCTCTACGTAACACACCGCTCACAGCACATGGAGTGCAAAACCCTTATAAAGGGAAAAAGCACCATGCAGCTTTTATAAAGGCAAAGTTGTGAAGTGGGTATATTTTTCAGGATATATCCCAATGACTCAGAGTATGTTTGACCAGTTTCAAAAGTCTCAAACAGGAAATAGAGTGTGCTCTTCACCTGTTCCTCAGAGATGACAGCAGCACTAGCACATCCGAGCAAAGCCTGCTTCAGGACTGGCAGCACTCTTCTTTCCATGCTCCATCAGTTTACAAATGTCCCCACAACTCCTCACAAGGCCTTCCTTTTCTAGAAACGGGGATTCTGCTGCTACAAGTTCTCTCTTTTAATTTATCTCACAGTATAGATATTATTTATTATTATTTATTAGATCCTAATACAACTTCTCAGAGTACTTATGTTAGCTCTTTTGGAGCCATCAGTTTCTGCTAACAGCACTTAAAAGTATGAGATAAAAAGTGTGAGCTAAATACATTTAATTGCTATTTACTTGCTTTCTGCATTTTATTAGAAAATGCATCTCTGAGACATGCAGACAGTCTCTATGTGGGGTGTCTTGTGGCTACTGGACCAGACAGCGCAGATAGAATTGTAAGTGCCTCTTTTGCATATGCTACCACTTCTGTATTTTCACAGATCTTAGGAACACATCAAGCGTAAAGCTAAGTGAGGTGGTTGTACTTCTGTTACTTATTTTTATTTTTGAATGAACTGTGTCACCAAAGCTTAATATGTATGACTCTGGATGCCCAGCTTATCTCTGGGGCTCCCCAGTACAATTCAGAAGGATCTAAGAAAGACTAAAGTAACATTTTTTTAGTTACCTTTTTTTTTTCTTTTTTTTTTAATACAAAGATGGAAAGTGCTTTTACATAAAATACCACTGCCACTTCCCCTGGAAGCTATCCTGCAGATTTTTAATATCCCGGGTTCTTTCTAATGAGCCTTAAGGGATGTTCATCTCTCACAGCACGCTGCTGTCCCTCGAGGTGAAGGAAGGACTCTGTCACAAGAGCCCCCACTCAGGGTGGGAAAGGTAGCCAAGCATGCCAGGCCCTTGAATTACAGCTCCCACAAGGCACACCAGTGGGGTTTTGAGTGAAAACATCTTCTTTCTTAGCTGCAAACTTCTTTGAGCTTTTTAACCAAGCCATACATTTTTCCACAGAAAACATACTTTTCATGACTGTTTTTTAAGACAGAACCCTGATTTTCCACTGAAAAAAATGAGATTTTAGGTCAATTATATTTCTGAAGCTATTTTTGACAGTCCCTTGGGGCTTTTGTGGCCAGCTTTGGTCACTGGTGTAACAAGAGATCAGCCAGAGGAATTCTCGGCTGTGTGCTAATTTGGTTCCCTTAATCTTGCACCCTTCCAGGGTGAGAGTCAGGTCCTTGGAATTTTGCATAATTAAGAAGCAAATTAAAAGTCACATACTGCTTATCTGTGAACAATGAAGTTACAATATCAGAATCAGTTGATCGGTTTCCCAATGAGAGTTTACCCCAGGCACAGTTGTAAGTTCTAAGTGGAGTATTTTTGAGTGCTCTGGGAAGAAATTAAAACAAAGTAAATAATAAAATTAAGTTTATTTTTCTCCATTTTTTGGCGATAGGTTTTATTATAGCCTCTCCATATACTGTGAACATTTTCTGCTTATAACATAAGATTCTGTCCTGGCTAGCATTTTTTTTTTTTTTTTTTAATACAAAGCTGTGCATTACTGAAAAAAGTACTTTGAGATGGGAGAAAAGAAATCCCTAGATCTGCTGGCAGCTAACACAAATGTATTAATGATGTAAAAATAAGATGTCTATGTGTTGCTGGTGTACCCCAAAGGACCCTTAATATTTTGGTGAAGAGCACAGCTACTGACACAGTGGTGTGAAAAAAAAAACCCTGGTTTAAAGCAGAACTCAGCACGTATCGCTGGACTGCTCAGTTTCTGAGAAGGAAACCCTTGCTGTCAACAAGTAGTTCCAATAAATATTATTATTTATTTATTTATTTTTAACCATGGTCAAGGAACTTAGCCTTGTCTGGAGCTCATAAGTACAAAGGGGACAGGCTAAACTGGATTCTTGGCAGCCACTCTATTTTGTCTTCCTGCAGGCCACCAGGAAAGGTTGGGGATTTTGATTGCTTGTTTGTAGAGCCTGGAAATGGCAGTTCATTCTTCACATGGCTTGAGTGAGTGAGTTTCTGAATGAGTATATCCCTGTTTCCGGATACGCAAATAACAGAGTTTTGTTCATTAGAGGAAATTCAAAAAATAATAACACAGGAGTTATGTGGGCTGAAGAAACTTGTTTTTAAAGAAAGATGTCAAGTACCACAAATGTACAGCTGATTAACAAACGTAGATGATTAGCAGGATGCTGATCCTTGGCTACAGCACTTGGAAGAGGAGAGATAAATTTAGCTTCAGCATTCCTCCTGGGTTTATGTTGGGATATAAGCACAGTCAGTGACAGTACTTGGCTGAGAGGGTTATTCACTGGGACAGTTTTTCTTTGGAAATTGCGTTAACTGCCCTGCTCGGTGGTGACACCCTGGCTGTTCTGTCATGGGTAGTGTAAAAAGACTGAAAATGAAGGTGAGGAGCTACGTGGTTTGAGGATGTGATGATGCCTAATATAAGAGACACCGAAAACCCTGTGACCTGTCCATTGACTTCTGTGGCTTTGGGTAGGGCTGATGTCTGATGTCCACATGTGGTAATACCAGGCAGGACTGGTGGCCACCATGTCCAGCCAGAGACCTCCAGCAAGTTCTTTGGACCCCTGGGTTCTGCCTTGGGCAGGTCAGTGGCTGCTCAGCCCACCTAGATGTGGCAATGATCAAAGGATTTGGGTGTATCTGTGGGAAAAAAATTACACAGTCTCCCTTGCTGTCACCATGACTTGTAGCCAGTGGTTTCTCTTCAGTGAGCGGTCTGATGGAGTGCTAAGTGGCATCAGCTGAGAAACACAGTTGTCACTCTGCACGGTTATTTGTTGAAATGCCACGCAGTGCAGAGCTGCAGTCGAAGTCATTGGTGATTCAGTGTTTGTTTTTCACAAAGCGCCTACGCTGCCTGCCCACGCACTATAGATGACAGCATTCTATATGGGGACTGTAAACGTGACAGACATTATTTATGAAGCAGTGCCTTTATCAAGTTTTGGTGTTTTCTTTCCTAGCAAATTGTGCAAAATAGCCTCTGCGTTGCTCGCGTTGAAGCCACATTATAAATACAGCTGGTTTGCTTGTTTGAGCAGAAAGTTTTTAAAGGTGTTTAAAAAAGCTGCAAGCTAACTGTGTGAGAAGGTCAGGCAGAGCACACCAAATGCTGCTCGCTGGGCTCCAAGGAACAGCAGCAGATGCTTCCAGCATTCCTGCAGCTCTTCCTAATAGGGAAAGCTTGCGCAGTTACAGCCAGTTTTGAGTTTGCACAGCCATGTGGAAGAGGGATTTTTGAGGGGAGACATGCCCCTTCCTAGCCACTCCTTGTGCTTGCTCCAGACAATTCCTCTGGAACAAGAAGCAGGGAGGTTTCTCGCAGCTTGTCTGCCTGTGTCGCACAGGCACTGTGTGACACGGCTCTCAGCTGTGCTGGACTCCCAGCCTGCTTCCAGCCACAGAAAGGAAAGATCAGATTTTTCCCCCTAAGATTCATGACAGTAGAAGGCTCTGGCAGCCAAAGGTATCCGGGGAGTTGTAGCTGCTCCAGCTGGGCTCTTTCTCAGACACTCAGTACACTTTTTCAGGACAACTGCATTGTTCTTACCTTAATCTTATTTTACAAAAAGTCGTGGTCGGATTCAAACTCATAATTCAGTTCTGGTTTGGTCAAGTGCTGAAGGACACTGAAGACTCAAGAGAACGTAGCTAATGGGTAAGGAAACTGAATAATCTTATACAGGGTGTGGTAGAGGTAAGTGGGATGGAGAGTATGTGCTGAATGTGGTGGTCGTGGTGATTTGTGTTTTAATTTTTTTGTGTGCTTTAACAAGGTTCAAAGGAAACAGAACAGCTTGACTCTGGGGAAAAGACTGGCACTACCTACTGCTTGCCAGGCTCTGGAGATGCAGCAACAAATAGAGGGCCCTCAGATACTGTTTATTTTGAGACTAGTCTCCTTGCATGTTTTCATAGTTAGACTAAGAGGAAAGAAACCATGAAATGAGAAGTGGCATTGCATTTTTAAACCAGACTGTATAATTATGCTGATTTCGATTTGAGTGTCTTCATCAGGTGGTGGCTTGCTTCAAAATCTGTGGTACTGCGTTTGTTTTGTTCTGCATTCTGCATGTGTGAAGACCCTAAACCAGGCAGCCGTGAGCAAAATATCCCGGTCAGAAAGGCTTCCTGAAGGCTGATGGCAAGACAGTTACAGCTGCATGGGTTCAGTCTGGCAAACAAGTTTGTGTAAGTGTCAGGTTTTATGGACCTGGCTGTGGTGTAGCTGGATTTCTAAGTTTTGGTTAGCTGCACAGAACTGAGCGGAGAATAAGAGCTGTTCATCTTCTGGCTCAGCCAGCCCACAAGAAGCTTGTAACTCTAGCAATTGTTTCTGTTTTTCATAACAGTGGGAACTTTATGGGCCATTTTTCCCTCTCTCTGTCCAAAATAAATGTGCAGCTTAAAAACAAAGAAAGAAATCACAGACTCTCTGGCAGGCGCACAGTTTGAACTTGGGGTACGTCAGGCTGGAGGGACAGTTTACAAAATGCACCTTTCTCCTGAGAATTGATGTTGCAGCACAGTGGCTTTATTTACGTGGATCCATTTTACATTTCTGGCTTTGGAATACCACATTTTTAATGAGCCTCCACATTAATAGACAGTGGGGAGAGCAACAACGTGTTCTTTAATGGTCTTTCCAGGTATATAAACCGATCCATCAACCTGACTTATAGCTATATATATTCAGTCAGACCAGTTTGTATAGTTCCAGTTCAGCTGAGGTGGTTTCTTAAAGCATTTAAGACTCTAATTGGCATTGAATTCAATGGCAGATCAGCAGATGCATATATGCAAACATGGTATTTTTTATATATTAAAAAAAATCCTACAACTGTGCTTCTCAACAAGCTGAGGTAGAGAATCTTTGCTGTGCATTGCACAGAGAAATACATAGAAAACAGAAAGTAATTATATTGATTAAAATTAATGAGTGCTAGTGATTGCAGAGCTTCCTCTTTGTACTTGCATCAGTTTGCTAATTATTAGACTTTTTGAATTTTCTGCACCTTCTGAACTTTTCCATGGATAATTATGTTTGCAGGGTCTTTGAGAGAGCAATAAAAACACTAGAACAGCTGTTGATGTGAGTAGGAATTTGATATCCCAGATTATAACAAACAAACAAAAAACCACCTCCTTCCCAAACCACAATCCCAATGGATGGGTGTAGATTGCCAAAGCATTGCAGCTGGCTTACTGGTGGAGACTGGTGCCTGGGTGCCTGACATGTGCATGTAGGACAGACAGTGTTTGCATATGTAAACATAGTGGGAGAGTGGGTGAGATGAAATCAAAGTGAAAGTGTGGAGTGATTATGTAGCAAATGAAGCATAACCTCCTAATCCCTGAAAGCTAATAGCTTACTTTCTACATATTCAAAATACTCTTGTCCTTGCTTCCAAGTGGCTCTGTGCGTGCTCTGTGTCACTAGCACCTGAAACGGTGTTGATACAAACTCATGACTTGAAAACTCCCTTAAATAAGAAAAGGGCTCATACAACACCTTTATTTCAGCACAGGTTAGAAGCTGACACAGTAACTAATTGTAGCACAATAACCTGAATAACAAACCATTTTTGAAGTGGAAGTGGGTAGTTCACTTGGACCTGGAGACAAACTTCAGTGAAATAGTATCCTCTCTGTGAGCAGCAGTATGGGTGAGAGAGGGTGGTGATCATCAGACATGCCCACATTAGCTCTGAGAGTGGCCATTTGTTCTCCTGAAGAGCTTTGCAAGTCATTCTGGGGGGACCCAGCAGCCTCTGCCAGGGGTATGTATGGTAGTGGGAGCAAATGCTGGAGCACTCCATAGCCTCCTGATGAGGACACGAGCCAGGGATGGGGTGAAGCCTTGGTCCAGCTCCTGCACCAGCTGGATTAGAGCATGCTTGGTCCTGAGCTCTCTGTTGTACCTCAATAACCAAGAGCTCTTGCTCCCATGCTTCAAAATATAAATATTTGGAGATATGTTGTATTTTGTTCCCATCGACTAAATCAACCTCCCCAGGCAAATAGCATGACTTTCCAACTAGACCTGGTACATTGTTAACCTGAGTGTCCGTTTTCCATGTGTTCAACAAATCTCATTTTCCCTAGACGAAAAAATCCTTTCTTTAAGTAATGTCAGAGTTTATAGGAAAAAAAACAAAACAAAACAACAAAAAAAAACTGTTTTGGACCACTTGAAACAATACAAATAGGGTTTTGTATTGAATTAAAGGCTTTACTACTGTTAGTCAAATCCCAGACCTTGGATTCCTGAAATTAATTATTTCATTTTACTTCATAATGAGATTCGAGCTGTACACTCAAGTCAGATAATGCAATTTCTCTGTATCTTGAAAGCTCAAAATCCAGAAGGTAAACTGAAATACTAACATTTTTAAATCTTGTATACAATACTCAGGTTGATATGATTTTTGAATGTTTGAAAATGACTGTGCGTGCTCTCTCGTGCGCATTCTTTCTTTAAAATAGTAGGTTATTTACTTCTCTCTAAGTTTTTAGGATTTTTTTTTATACCAAATATAATAGAAATAGATACCATTCCTAGTCTGTTCAAAGCATTCGCTGCAGTCAGATTAATACTTATTACTGGATGCAGGATTTGTTAACTTCTGTGCTGTGCTAGTAGAGATCCCATCAATTTTCCTTTATCCCTGTTTAAAACAAGCTAGAAAGAAGAAGGTGCTTTGTTCCTTGTTGTTTCACAGGGCCATTATCATACTGCTCCAGGATGAAAAAGCTACAAATAGGATGTATGCTTATATTTGTTTAATCTAACTTGTTTAAATGCATTTCTCATTTAGTTTAGGCCTTACATTTTCATATGCTTAATGTCAGCCTTGTTAGGATGAGAAGAAAGAGCAGTATTTCATATTCAAAATCTAATTTGAGGTCTTCACATTTAATAAGAGCTTAACAGAGCATTGGTCAAGCATTTTAACAGGCTGCAAGGGAAGTGGTGGAGTCCCAATCTCTGGAGGTATGTAACAGACATGTGGATGTGGCACCAAGAGACATGGTGTAGTGGTGGGACTAGCAAGGTCAGTTTGATGGTTGGATTTGATGATCTTGAAGAATTTTTTTCCAACCTGAGTGATTTTATGTGTGCTTCTATGAGAATGGTATGAACGGAAGTTGTGTACTGCATCGATGTCTGCAGCATATCCTATGGCTGTGTGGTCTGCAGCATCGAGCAAAGAATGCCATCAAGACTGAGCCCACCTACTTGGGGATTTGGAACAGCAGAAAACATGGACAGAGCCTAGGGCTTGATGCTGAGCTTCCCAAGCAGGGGAACACTGAGCAGGAACATGTTTATGTTGGTAGCAGAAGCTGGAGCAGGGTCTATTTATGGCAACTTTGCCACTAAAAATAATAACCATGGAGCTATCGTATCTGTTTTTGGGTCAGCTGCCATTAGCTTACGGAGTTCACATTATTCCTGGTCAAGCAGGAAACTTTTTCTTACACTGGAAAAAAAAAAAACATCACACCAATCTCTCAAAATATAATATATGAACTGATGAAAGGAATAAGTTTTATTCTCTTAATCAACCAAGGCTATCCCAGATCTCTTGTGCTGAGTTTGCTGAAAAGTTGTCTTTTTTTTTGTAGCATTGACCATTACTTTGGTCTCAGGCGGTATAATTACTTCAATATAGCTTGTTCATGCACGTGACAGCTGTGCATGTACTCTCAACCAGCAGCAAAATTCAGACTACTGCAATATGGCTTAATTCCTTTTTACTGATAAATGTGCACAGAAATCTTTTAATGTGAAGTCCAGAAAAACTTCAGCTACAATTGGATCTAGTTTTTTTTAAGGTGTTCTTTCTCCATTTTGGCACCTCCACAAAAGTATTCAGCCCCTTTTGGCTTTAATTGTGATTCTTCTTGATCAGTTCCTCCAAAAATATTGATATCCATTGAAGTAAGGCATTCTGAAAATTTGATCATGTTTTTTTTTTTTTTTTTTGATGCATGTTAAAATAGGTTAGTGTTCTGGACATGTAAAAGGTTCAGTACAGAGTTGACATGTTAGGGATGAATGTTCTGCTAGGCAATACCTTTTTTACATCAGCAATACTTGTTAATGTCAGAAAAGGAATGAAATACATCTCCATTGTATGCAGTTTTTTTTTTTTTTTTTTTTTTAAGGGAATGCTTTTAACTATTCAAAACATGAAATAGTATCCTGAGGCATTTGGAAAACTTGGAGAGGTTGATCACAGAAGAACAGGAAATATTTTTCCCTTTATTTTAACAATTTTAATACTGCTGTGAAAACACGCTCATTCTTCCGCTCCCTGTTTATCCTTAGACTAAAGTTAGAAGGGCTTTTTTTCCTTCCCCGATAAATGGAAATTGCCATTGTAGTATTCTGAAATGTGTTTCCTTACCTGGCCACAGGCTAATGCTGTCTTGCTAGATGAAGTATTTCTGCTGGGGGTGTGCACAGGGTCTGCCCTGTGGGGAACACCAGCCTGCCCGCACCCAAGGGGCTGGCTTGCTGTGCAGACCACAGATCCTGAGTACCCAGATTTCCAGCTGACAATCTGCAGCCTTGGGAACAAGACAGGATGCAGCTAGGAGTGAGGAAGTGTTTGTCCATAGCAATGCTATGATTATATTAACTGCCATTAAATAGCTTTGATACCTAAAGCGTTGCTTTGTGAGGTGTGATGCTTTGCCAAAACTAACAGCTGTACATACATTAGCATGCATAAGTACAATAGAGATTAAGTTAAGCCAACTTTGATGCAAGACTCCAAATATCTACACAAGATCATCAGACTGTACTTATTCTTTTTCTAGTGGAGGCATTGTATTAATAATTTTTCCACTGATGTCAAAGGGAACAGGATGTCACCCTAGATAAAGATGCTAATGAAGTCAGACTTTCTTAATGAAGATTAATTGTTGGGGCCCCATGCTTTGTGCATCCGTGTTCAGATGCTTCTCCTGAATGCTTCAGCGTCATGCAATAAGTCTTGTGCTGCTTCGTATTTAGTTACGGAGATGCCGTTTTGGCAGTCTGAAAGGCTTGTCTCCTTCTGTCATACCGGCAGTCCCTTGGAAGTAGCTGTTTTGACGCCCAATGCGTTTGGAGAAGCCAGACTAATCTAGGTTGCATTAGTTTGTAACGGGATCTGGAAACCAAATACCCTGCCTGCTGCTCCAGCTGTGCCGGCTTAGAAACAGCATCTGGAGATAGGGGAGCAGAAAGAGTCAGGCCGAAGCACGCACACACCATCCAGTTGTTTCCTAACTCTTGGTTAATCTGAGGTAATTATTGAGGATGGCTTTAGCAAAGGACTAGACATTTGGTCCTTAATTGCGTGTAATGATGGATATTTACTGGAGTTTACTCCCTGTTCTCGTTACGTCTTGTCCTGCCGGGAGCACTGCTCAGTGCCCTGGCTTCAGATGAAGGTGAACAGCCATGCAGCAATGAAAGGCCGTCGTGTCCGAGCGGTGCTTGCTTTGCACCAACAGCAACCATGGGGAGGTGAGGAAACCAGGGATTATGTGCACACACATCCAGGTTGTGCTGCGGGAATATGAACCGTCAAAATCTGAGGGGTTATGGCTGAGGAGGAGTCTGGAAATAGCTTTAGAGAGAGTTGATATAAATTACCAGTGTAAGTGAAAGCTTTATTAAGTCGTAATTACATGCATTTTCACGAAGCTTAAAGAAGTAATTAAGCAAACAGAATTAAGACATTATAATGCTATATTTGCTGTGCTATTTGCAATATAATCTTTTTGTGTGGAAAAATGCTGAACTCTTTTATGCTGGAGCCATTTCTGGCTACAAGCATATGGCTAAGTGTTGCTAGGGCAGGAGAAAAACAAGTAGGTATAATTGGTTTTGATCTTAGTGGTTTCAAATGGATTTCAGAAAAAGACTAATGAAAAGTAGACGACTAATCTGATAATGGCATTTACCTAAATGAGTACAGACTAAAGTCATTAACATTGACAATAATGCAGCAAGATAAAAATTGCTTTCTGCATCTTACGTTAAAATACTGTATTATTGAAAACTGCCACGTGTGTGGGGTTCTTATTTCCCACGATTCACATGGCTCATGAAGGCTTAAAGCTCTACGGTGAGCAACAGAGGTAGTGGCCAGTGGATTTGTATCCACATTCTGGATTCCTTGCAGTATTTGTCAACCAGTGTTTGTACTGTACGAAGGATAGAAGAGCGGGACTTTGCTAGCAGACAACTGAAAGACTGTATTGGAGGCTCAGGGAAAAGAGGTCAAGTACACAAGAATAGCCTACACATGCTTAAGAGTAATTTAAGTGCATAGTGTTACTTAAGTCAGGATGTACCACTTGGGGTTTTTTTCAGAGCCCACTGGACACCCAACCCCTAAAGAAAACATTTGTTTGAAAGAATATCAGTAAAGCTGCAGTCTGCATCTTGTTAAAATGTGCTTATGACGGTGGACAAGAAATATGGGAAAAGTGGACACATTTTTCAAAGCACAAGATGCAGTTAATCATTCATCTCCTCTGCTGAATCATTTGCTCTGGTATTTTAGTTACTTACCCGATAAGTGAACTCCTCGGTTCAGTGGAGGAAAGATGCTGGATGTTAGTGGGAGGGCCAGAGAGAAGAATGCAATTGAAGCTGCAGACTTGTGAGGGAAAAGAAATGACTGGTTGGCAGAAGAAATTGGAGAAGGCTTTTAGTCTGGTCAAGGTTTCGTAAAAGTCAATTATGAAAGCACCCTTTCAATTAGCAGTTTGTGTCCTATCAGGCTGATCGCTTTATCCCAGAGCAATATTTCTGTTTATATTCTTCTCTGTTGTTTATTTTTCTTCTTGGTGATGAAAGGACCATTCACAGATCATGCTTTAACTAGCCCTACAGTCTAAATAGTAGAGAAAAATACTGTAGCTGTGTATGTATGTTTGAACACATATGCAGGGCATGGACTTCAAAAACAAGTCACCCTGACTTGATGTTTTAAAATCTTCTCTTAAGCTTCTGCAAGGAGCTACGTCAAGTTATTAGTTGAAGGAGGCTAATGAAACATGTCTCCTCATATGAAGAGAGAAATGGAAAATGTTCTCTGTCTTTGTCCTACCCTGTTCCTCCCATACAGCGGAGAAAAGTTTTAGGCAGATGGGATTCATGTAAATGCACTAGTTTCCCTTCTCAAAGGTATCTTGACTTTTCTGGACCTCTCCCAAGCCTGGTTGATTTTGCAGTAATTTACAGGCTGCATGTAAAAGTTCCATAGTGCATTAGAAGGAAGAGGACGCTTTCAAGTTACCTTGTGTCCCACAAAGCCTAGGAATCTATGAATAGATTAAAACATAAAATAATTGTGTTTTGGCTCATAGAAGACTGATATCTATTTGCCAAATAAAACAGAGTTTTTCAAGGAAACATTTCTTGAGTGTCTTCTTTAGCAGATTAGGAGATTCTACTGGCCCTAACACGAGATCTTCCAAAAATATTTCAGTTAATTACTTGTGTTCCATTAGCATAGTAAAAACCTATGTTAATGTGACCTAGCAGAGATTTTATCAAACACATCAAGTGTAAAAGAAGAATGCCTTCTGAAATGCACAGAAACTGGGCAGAGTGATTCCAAACAGCAATAAAGCTGTTTAACGATCTGTCGTGGCGTTTGAGGATGCAGAGTTTGCATCCGACCATTTTTAGCCAACGAGAGACGAGCTGGTGAGTGCCAGGGGATGTTCTGGGAACTTGAAGACTGCCAGAATAAAAATTGTGGTTGACCTCATAACCTTGTTCTTCTTTTGCTTGGTTGTAAACACTTGACCTGTTTTAAAATACATACATATATATATATATATATATATATTAATTGCACCCATTTTAAGGCAAAATTAGCCTGGGTAAGTTTCCTGAGAAGTGCTAAGCCGGCTGATTTGCTCGAATAAAGCAGCACAGCTCTGCAAAGTGGCTTATGGGGGTCCAAAACACAGAGTCTTGATTCTGTGCTGTCCTGGAGCTAGCAACCATTGTCGTTCAGGGTTAAAGTCCTGTGGCTGGGTCTAACAACTGAGCTGTGGCATTGCAGTGCTGCAGCTTTCTGCTTACTGTTACAAAGCTAACTCTGAAATGAGGCAGAGAATGCAGTTACTTCCAGTTAGATTTGCCCATGGTAATTTTTACTTGAAAAAGAGCATTAATTTGGGTGTCCATGCAAAATCTCATTTAAAGAATCTTTACGTAACTTGTGGTAATTCCTAAAAGCCACATCTACCCCCTTGATTTTTGTGCTGTACAGGAAATAGGACATGCCCTAAATCATCTGCAGTCTTCATAAGCTGTTACCTCATCATTTTCTAACGGGTATCATTCATACCTCCAATTCCTGTTTCAAAATTAAAATATCCCAATTATGTCTACCATAAAAATGTCTATCAGTGATATTTTTGTTTATGAAGATGCTCATCTCAGATAAATAGAGAAGATAAAAATCTTGCAAGTCCTACGCTAAAATCCTGTATTTGTACCGGCTTGACTGTAGAACATTCTGTACACAATATGTTCGTGAGGATTGAATTGCATACTTTTGTAGTTGTAAAGTTTTCTTTCTTCTGCAGTATTAGGATTGGAAAGGAATTAGTTTCTTAGTATACATTGTCTGGTGGTGGATTCTGTTCTTGATCACTTTTAACTATAAATGACAACAGCTTTTTTAAAAATGTAAACATTTACTTGCAGTTTTGCAAATTAGGTTTACATGAATCTTGCTGCTTTGGTTTCACGTGAGTTAAGCTAGTCAGCTTGGTTTGTGTCATCTTGTAAACTTTTAGTTTGAGACTATGAAATCTAGCTTGTGAGGCCATAGAAAAAGAAGTGAAAATGCAGAAAATAAAGGACAAAATCAAAGTAGTCAATTCTGTGCTAGTGCAAAAGTTTGCATATGTGGTCCATATAAATATTGATATCATTCATTGAGTGTACAGATACACAGTTGTTCAGATCAAAGAAACAGCTTCATTTATCACAGTTACCAAGTGAATTGCAAAAAGTATTATGAAATACAGCTCCTTGATGAACTCAAATATATTTCACACATTATAAGAAAATGTTTCCAATGTGTCATTCCTTTGATCTGTATTGCTAGATGATGCTACATATTTGTGAATGATCTTGTCTCTTGTATGTCAATACACACACATACGTCATAGGTACATACATGTTCACAATATCATATGGAAAGGCTTGCACAAAGGTATTTCCATACATTAGGATGCATAGCTGCTGAATACACTGAAATGTTACTAATCCTTCAGCCAGTGTCTTTAAAAGTCAGGGGGCATCCTTTGACTCTAGACACGTGTGTAGAATAGATGAATTATAAGTGATGGTGAAAAATAAGCGTGCCATGAAGGTACAGATGTTGAAGTTTAAACTAAAAATAGGCATTTACAATGAAAGTGAAGTTTGTTAATTGTGAACCCAGCAAGCTGTGATGAAGAGCAGGCTGGTCGATTTGTCTTTACACCTCAGCTGATGTAAATCAGAGTTCTTTCATTATCTACACCTACATCAAATTATACCTACTGACAGGTTTGATGTTTATTTTTTAGTACAGTTAGAATGAAAAACAAATTCTTTCTCTCCTTGCAAAAATGTGCTGTTTGATGATGCTTTTATGAATACTGAAATTCTTGCTTGAAGTTAATTGTCAGTCTTAAAGCTTCCCTATGTGCTTGCACTTATGTTTGAATGATGATTACTTCTCTCACCTGAGCTAAATACTAGCTAAGAGAATAGTTTTTTGTATATGTCATCACAGGTGGGAGATAAAACATGTAAAGCTTTTGATTTGATTTCCAAACATAATTGGTACCTTACTGAGATGTAGCATATCTCATGTTGTTTTATTGTATAAATTGTAACACATACATTATAATGGCTTTTCAAAAATGTGAAAAAGCTTATCCTTTAGTCAGTCTTGATCTGAACACAGTCACGTCATAAGGAGGGGAGTGGGATTAGCAGATCGGGAGAGATAAGATGTTTGTTGTCTGTGGACCTGTAAAGGTCTACATGCCTGCATGCTCAGGGAAGAGAATGAAGTGACAACCAAGTACCCACACAGCAAAACCAAGCTGGGAAAAGCAGACAAGTTTTTTGTTTTGTTTTGTGTTCTCCTACTTTGTGCTTTTGGTTACTGGAATCCTAGTGTTTTTGCAACAATGCTTGCTTAAATGTTTTCAGGCAGAATTGACTTTTTGTTTTGCATGTCTGTACTCCTTTTAAGGAATGCTGGTCTTAGGAAAACAATGATATTTGAAAGGTTAGAGATGTCCAAGAAAATGGCCTTTTAGAAAAAGAGGACCTGTGTTGTTTTTCCTCGCAGTAGAAGAGATGGTTGTGTTTATTAAACTGTGCATACCATATGATGCTTCATATTTTTCCATTTGATTTCCTGTAGGGTGATTTCACTTGGAACAGCATGTCAGGGCGCAGTGTTCGGCTGAAGTCAGTTCCCGTTCAAAGCCTCTCTGAGCTGGAGCGTGCTCGGCTGCAGGAAGTGGCTTTTTATCAGCTGCAACAGGACTATGACCTGGGCTGTCAGATTGCTATCCCCAAAGGTAAGGGCTCAATAAACCATTTCTATTTAGTTTGCTAAGCCTCCTCTTCGAAAGCCATTGACTTCATATCACAGTAATAAATGGGAGAAAACACTACATTGTTTATTCCACAGACATTGCCTTCTGTTTCATTTTTGTTTAAACGCTGTAAGTGTGCAAAAATGACTGGTAACGTTGTTTGTCTGTTATGTCCAGCTCAGGCCACCTGGGGTGGGATTGTCTGATCAAGGACAGATGCCTACAGAGCAGATAATCTAAATCAGACCTATTTGTTCTAGGATCTCTTGATACTCAGTAAAAAGAAAAAGGCTTTTTTGCACTTCCTCACATCCAAACTTACGCATCTATGTAGGTCGGATAGGTCATGCCCTGGAAGTGATTTTTCAGTTCTGTATTGGTTCTGAAAGAAGCCAAGCATCACTAGTTCAGGCATCTGCATCAAATAAAGTGAATCCCAGCCAAGTTTTCCTCAAGACAGTGGTGGTTATTTCCTAGAAAAGAAAATATTTTCCAGCATATAACACTGAAAACTTAAAGAACATGAGCTTACCTGAAAAGCAGAAGCTCAGCTGTCAGAATCCTGATGTAGGATAACCACACATAGACCTTTACTTAGGTTACTGTGGAAGAGATCTAAACCCCACTAGAAATAATGGGAAAGTTTCTGTTGCTTGCTATAGGCTGTAGATCAAGTCTAGCAAAGATAGCTGTTGTACTATCATACAGTCATCTGCAAATCTCTTTCCTGTTTTTGCTATTTTGTTTGTTTGTTTCCACTTGTATACTAATTTATGGAACAAGAAGGGACCACTGAATTCTAACCTTTGGATAACCTGAGATATTGTGTGGCAGCACATACGCAGTGATGCCATCGGGCCAGTTTTTGAAGGAATCAAAGTTAAGCAGAAAGATATTTTCTGGTCATTTAAAGTAATGGTGTGGAAAGGAACAAATGTGAAATACATCAGCCTGGGTGTTCTTCAGCTTTTTAGGATCTTCAGAAAACTCCTTCCAAAAACAACATAGTCCAGCTTACCATATAAAGGAGAGCATCAGCTTGTAGTGAGAAGGATACCATCAGTTTCTTCAAGCCCTTCCACAACTCCCCAGTCCCTCAAAAATATTTAATCAATGTGAAAACAATTTTACAGAACATTCAAATGAGGAACTGGATTGCTAAGGGTACTGCAATATTTTTGGTGATTTAAACTGCCAGTGGCAGAACTAGTGGGAGACAAATATACGAGTTGGGTTTATATGGTCAGGTTTTGGTAGGGCAGAGAGGCTGTAGGGTGGCCTCTGTGAGCAGAGCCCAGCAGCTGCCCCATGTCAGACCAGAGCCAGCTCCAGCTGGCTCCAAAAGGGACCCGCTGCTGGCCATAGTGGGCCTCTGGGAGAGCAGATTGAAGATGGGGAAAAAACCTGCTGGGCAACAGCAGCTGGAAGAGAGAGTGAGAAAGTTTGAGAGAAGCAGCCCCCTGCAGCCCCCCAGGTCAGTGCAGCAGGAGGGCAGGAGGTGCTCCAGGCACGCAGCAGCAGTTCTGCTGTGGAGAGGCCCCTGGTGGAGCAGGCTGTCCCCCTGCAGCCCATGGGTCCCACATGGAGCAGATCTCCACGCCTCAGCCCGTGGAGGAGCCCCCAGTGGAGCAGGCGGATGTGGCCTGGAGGAGGCTGCAGCCCATGGAGAGCCCCCGCAGGAGCAGGCCCTGGGCCAGAGCTGCAGCCTGTGGAGAGGAGCCCACGCAGGAGCAGGGGGTCTGGGGGGAGCTGCCGCCCGTGGGGGACCCGTGCTGGAGCAGTTTGCTCCTGGGCGATGGACCCCGTGGTACGGAGCCGCGTGGGAGCAGTTTTTGAAGAGCTGCTGCCTGTGGGAAGCCACCACATTACTGCAACACATATTCTTCACAATTATTACTTTCTTAAATTCTTCACAACTGTTGCATTCTAAGACAATGCCCAGTCCATGTTTGGCCTGTTACTTCTCTCAACTATCATCCTTATCTCAAATTCCTCAAGCTCCACATTGGGCGCTAAAAATGACAGAGGTAATACCATCCAAGACAAGCGGGTATGCATATTCATATTCAGAAACTTTGAGCTTTGGAGAATAAATACTATTTTTATGTGCTCCGTGCTTTTCCTGCTGGGAATGTCACAAAAGAGTAACCAACTGGGAAAGCGAGGATCTCTGCCCAGCCAGCCTCCCATTCCTTTGCACAATCCTTTGGAGTCACAGGCAACTTAGCACAGTGGCTTACAGACTAGGACCCACTGAATTTTTCAGTTTCAGATCACACACAAGAACAGTTTTTGTTGTAGAGTAGAATAGAGTAGTTCATCTGGAAAGGACTTTTAAAAATCTAGTCCAACTGCCTAACTATTTCATGGCTAACCAAAAGTTAAAGCATATTAGTGAGGACATTGTTCAAACCCCTCTTGAACAGTAACAGGCATGAGGCATCAAGCACCACATTAGGAACCCTGTTCCGGTGTTTGACCACCCTCACAGTGAAGAATGTTTTTCCTAATATTTGATCTCAACCTCCCTGGCACAGCTTTTTGCTGTTCCTGTACCCTGCCATTGATTCCCAGGAGCAGAGGCTGATGCCTCTCTCTGTGCTTCCCCTTCTCAGGACATTGCAGAGAACAGTGAGGTCACCTCTTGGCCTCAGTATCTCCAGAACGATGCCATGAGGGACAATATCAAAGGCCTTACTAAAATCCAGAAAGATTCCCTTGGATTCCTTTCATCTACCAAGCAGCCAACCTTATCAGAAGAAATCAGATTACTAAGGCATGAATTTCCCTTAATGAATCTATGTTGACTATGCCTTATAATAGCTTTGTTCTTTGACTGACATATATGTTTTCATAGCATGTATATATGTGGGTGAATTTGTAATGTGTAGTTAATTTTAGATATGCTGTCTCTGAAAAGTGTAATTTCAAGCATAAAAACGAAATGAGAATAATATAAACTCTGGTGAAGCATCAGAAAATAAAAAGCACTTCACGAACTCAAGAACCTGGGTTCCAGTTTCATCTCCCATTATTTCATGTATCTTTTGCTTCAGTTTAGATGAGGAATAAATTAGCTATTCAGGTTTGTCAGATTAGTTTTACCAGCAAGATTATTGAATGGCAGATTATTTCACATCTATGTATTTACTGTGAGTGAAAAGACTGAATTTTTCTTTGTTCTAAGGTATTCAGAGTGAATGAACAGCAGAAGTAATTCACTTGTAAAATGTAGTACGACCTGTTGAAGGAAGTGAAGGCAGTAGCTAGAATTAGGGTACAACTAGTATTTAACTGTCCCTCCCTGTTTATAAATCTGGCACTAATTTTGGCATATCACAATATGTACAAATAATCACTCTGTCACTCCATCATCCTACATGTGTGCCTGCACTTTGGTAGGAGAATAAGAATCTACGGTATTCTTAAATTACTACTCTTTAGTTTAGGCCCTTTGCAGAGACGCTTTGGAATTCCTCTTGATGTTCTCATCGCTCCTGAATGGTATGCAATGCAAAAGCGTGGTAAGAGAGTAGCAGTAATTGTTCAGTTGATTTGCTAACATCACAGGACTGTTTAAATGCAGAATTTCAAGTTTAAGCAGTGTGAAATTTGCTCAGACACTCAGCACAATAACATAAAACTTGGTCATAATAATTTGTGCCCCAAGTTAAAAACAGACTGAAGTCTATTAAATATTTTCTGTAAAACAAAACAAAACAAAAACACGCAAAAACAAAACTAACAACAAAAAAAGGTGATATGTTTGGCCAACTTACAGGAAAAACTAATACTGTATGTTTGAGAGAGCTGGGGAAGCTGCCTAGGACTGGAGAAATCCCTACGTAGAAAGATGCGCTCTACAGCTGTTTTCTACTTAAGAGAATGCTGCCTGAAAACATGCAGGAGCAGAGGTTAGTGGAACGATCTATATATTAGAAAATGCAGAAAGCTGTATTAAAAGTTGGGATTCTTTTAGGTTCTTTGACTGTTTTTCAGAAGTTGCAAATGAATGACACTAAAACCTGCTTGTGCCTGCTTGGCATTTGCTTCCTGCAAGTATTTGAGTAATCACATTTACTGGCACAAGTATTGTGGAAAGTAAAAAACCATTGTTATTGGGTAACAAGTGTTTGGGCCAAGCATGCTTGCATGGAGGTTAAGTCTGAGCACAGAAGCATCTTCCTTATCTTTTGCAGTCAGAATAACATCATAGTCATGTCACTGCTGGTAGCTTCTTCCAAATGTTTCAGATCACCCATGCTCAAAAGCCCCCTTTGTCACAGCAAGTGCAGTTAGCCTTTTAGGGCACATCTGACAGTTCCCACACTTGCAGAGGAATGCAGAGAATGTAATACCTGGTATGTAATCTCTCTCCTCCGCTTGTATTGCAGCCATTAGCCTTAATGAAGCACACTACTGACATTTATTAGTTAAATATCTTGTGATCACAGAGAGGGACCACCTCCCACGGTAATTTTAACCAGCTTGTCATTTAAAGTATGCTAAGGTTAGACTTCAATAGGCAATTGGAAAGAATTTAAATTCATCAAGAGTCATTATTTTTATATGTATGACAGAGGTACTTCAGGTCTGTTTGTTGTTTTTTGCTCTCTTGTTTTTCTGCCTTATCTTTCATTTTCTGTAATCAACATCTCTCTCAGTTCCCTGCCACTCCCCCATCTGCCACCAATAACTATACCAAGAATCATTTATACTCTCCCTAAGTTAACATAGTAAGTTGCAAGAGGCAATCAGTTCCAAGCAGAGCACTCCACAGTTTCTCTATCAATGCAGTTACTCTGTGGAAGATTTTAAATTTGTTGTCTGATGTTCTGAATGGCAAAACAGTACAACTTTGGTGAAACTTATTTGCAGTTGCTGTTTAGAACATACTATATTTTCCTTATTTCAAGGAAGTCAAATCTCTTTATAATAGGAGAAGAAACAACCTATCATGAAATTCGCTTTAGGTGTGTGCTTACATCTTTGACTTTCCAGTTGTGTATGTTTTATGTACATAGTGAGAAAAATGAACCTTTTACAGCACATCTACAGAAAAAAACTTGGTTACCAAGTATGACTGAGTTCATCGGACTGCAAACTGACCAAAGACTTGTAAACAGTGGGTCATGCTAGATGGCAGTACATGGCAGTGAAAATCAAACTGGATACTTTGCAAATATTTATGTTTACAGTTTTGTCTGTTTGCTCCTTTTTTCTTTGACCTACCAAATTGGACAGATTGAACTATCAGGCCTGGATTTCTCATATACAAATTTTTCATTTCTTCTTTGAAAACTCATGTTTTGGAAGGGAAGGAAAATGCAGGGACTTGGGTGCAGGATGAATCGATCTGTGGATCTGTGCATCTTTAGGACCCAGGTCCCTATGTGGCCTGGAGTTACCATGTGCCACAGAGCCAACCCTGATTTGACAGCAAGTTTTCTACTTCTGAGGCAATCGATACATCCCTTTGTAAAGAAATGGCCACAATCAATTCACAGTATGGCAACAACATTCCGTATTTTGTGGATTTTCTTATTTATCATTGCTTTGTCCCTTGCAACAGCACATGCAGGAAGTGCTTTCTTCATAATATCAACAAAGAATAATGAAAAACAATTGATGTTTTCACAAGAATATCTCTCTGACAGTTCCAAAAGTTGCTCAGTTATATTTCTCACTGGTAGTACTGTCAATATTGCCTGTAGCCACACTGGCAACATTGCTGCACAGTAAGCATCCTAGTATAATGATGATCCAGACGAGGGGATCGAGTACACCCTCAGCAAGTTTGCAGACGAC
Source organism: Oxyura jamaicensis (assembly GCF_011077185.1). Classification (NCBI taxonomy): domain Eukaryota; kingdom Metazoa; phylum Chordata; class Aves; order Anseriformes; family Anatidae; genus Oxyura; species Oxyura jamaicensis. Next base: position 127,859,079 of record NC_048893.1, read on the forward strand.
ACCAAGTTAGGTGCGTGTGTCGATCTGCTCGAGGGTAGGAAGGCTCTGCAGGAGGATCTGAATAGGCTGGACCGATGGGCCAAGGCCAACGGTATGAAGTTCGACAAGGCCAAGTGCCAGGTCCTGCACCTGGGGCACAACAACCCCAAGCAGAGCTACAGGCTGGGAGATGTGTGGTTAGAAAGCTGCCAGGCAGAGAAGGACCTGGGAGTATTGGTTGACAGTCGGCTGAATATGAGCCAGCAGTGTGCTCAGGTGGCCAAGAAGGCCAGCAGCATCCTGGCTTGCATAAGAAACAGTGTGGCCAGCAGGTGCAGGGAAGTGATTGTCCCCCTGTACTTGGCTCTGGTGAGGCCGCACCTCGAGTACTGTGTTCAGTTTTGGGCCCCTCGCTACAAGAAGGACATGGAAGTGCTCGAGCGAGTCCAGAGAAGGGCTACGAAGCTGGTGAAGGGTCTGGAGAACAAGTCTTACGAGGAGCGGCTGAGGGAGCTGGGACTGTTTAGCCTGGAGAAGAGGAGGCTCAGGGGTGACCTTATTGCACTCTACAGGTACCTTAAAGGAGGCTGTAGTGAGGTGGTGGTTGGTCTATTCTCCCACATGCCTGGTGACAGGACAAGGGGGAATGGGCTTAAGTTGCGCCAGGGGAGGTTTACGTTGGATATTAGGAAGAACTTCTTTACTGAACGGGTTGTTAGTCACTGGAACAGGCTGCCCAGGGAAGTGGTTGAGTCACCATCCCTGGAGGTCTTTAAAAGACGTTTAGATGTAGAGCTTAGGGATATGGTTTAGTGAAAGATTTGTTAGCGTTAGGTCGGAGGTTGGATTCGGTGATCTTGGAGGTCTCTTCCAACCTAGACTATTCTGTGATTCTGTGATCATTAGTTAAATTGCATTATTCCTGTGATAACAGTCCACTGATTGTATTGTGCTGGGATGCAAAATGAGCATGCAATGTATGTGTGTGTGTGCAGCAAAATAGAAAACTCATGTGATGTTACTACATCAAGTCTAGTCTTCACACAGCCCGGGGAAGGACTGTGGGTAACACAGGGCTGAAAGAGTTATGAGAACATAGAAGTTGTGTGTACTAGGAATTTCCCCTAGGGAGTTTCCATCCTACTTCTTCTTTCCTGTTCCATAGTTAAATACAGAGGGGCTTCTTGATAAAGGAGAAGCACTGATTCCTGAAGTTGAGTCCAGTAAAACAATTTAATAAGTGTTGTTGACTACTCAAACTGTATATGATACTGCATTTCTGTGAAAACTTACAGAAAAATCTGGGGGGATTTCTGGACAACCACCAGAAAACAAATGTATTCCTACTCATTTCTGTTTAATTCTGCTTTTACTTTTATAAAGCAGAGGTGCCAGCAATAGTGCTTGAAAGAAAGAGCAGTGCCCAAGGTCATGTTTAGAAGAAAACATTCCACATATTCCTGCCCAAGCTTGGCTGCTAAGGCTGGGGAAGGAATCCCTTGGGAACAGAGGTTGAGACTTTGGTCCAGTGAGGAAGAAAAGGATCTTAATAAATGATGAGGAAGAAGTAGTTAAGACTTTTTTTCATTTATACAGTGTGTTTTAACCTCCTGAGAGCCTTTATACTTGTATTATAAAAGCCTGATACATGTTACCACTTGAGATTGTTTATTTTCTTCTTTGTGGACAGATGATCATTTGTTATTGATTCATAAACTGTCTCCGTCTTTGGGAGCACAGGCTGCCTGCCTCAGTCTCCACTGTAGTAGTAAGAAAAACATCGTGGACAGGTATTCATTGGCAGGTTTCTCTCACACAGTGATTGTGCAATGGTTCAAGCATAGTAACCAAGAGTGCACAGACCAAACTGCTGCCTTTTTCTCTCGCCACCTTTTTAATTGCAATGTTACAATTGTGCTTCTGAGAGTTACCAGGCTAAATTATCAAGCTGTTGTAAAGGAAACATGCTGTTAGTATCAGCCTGGATATTGTTTTAAAGCTGCAGGTAAATATTGCAGCTGTATGTTTGGAATTACCTGCTGGGAAGAAGCGCCCTTCATAGACTGATACTAAATAATAAAAAGAAAGGCATGTTTATTTTTCTTCTGACTGATTACTGAAGACAGTCAAAAATGGGGAATGAGAAGGTACTGAAAGGTCTCAGCATAACCAGGAATTAGAAAGGGTTCTTGTCCTAAACATGGTTGTAGAACTTAGGCAGTTATGAGACACTGACATAGAGGAAAACCCCTACTTAGAAAAAGGTGTTTTTCTTTATTTTTCAAAAAAGGGAGAAGAAAGGAGAAGTTATGCTGAATTCTCCTATGAAAGTCTGGAAACCCTACTTTAACAAGGATGGAGTAAAATTTGAGTCATCAAGGGGCATATATGATCTAGGTTTTACATAGACAAACACAGAATCTCACTGTTATTAGACATTTTTAGTTCTAACTTTCTAACTTATTTCAGACCAGAATTTCAGATGCGAGAAACTGGAGACAGGAACTTTTAGTTGTGTGTGTATACCAGCTCGGATTTCATTGGCCGAGGCTCACTCAGTTCAGAAGTTCTAAAAGGCGAGGACCTTAGAAGTATATTTTTATTTTTCATGTAATTATTTTCTTATAATTAATAATAATGAACCTAGTATTATCCTGTTTTAGAGAGTACTACTATGCTATCAAACTTCATTTCTGTGGGAAGACTTAGCACAAGAGTCCAGGTCCATACTCTCAAAATGACTTGGTAAAATATCTTTGTTCCATTCTCATCTTCAAAATTCAAGATTGATGTGCCCAGGATTGAATTTTGATTTTATATCTTGACCTAGGATTGTTAATGGATCAGATGCAGTAGACTGCAATACATGCAGTAGGTTGGGCTAGGGCCAGAACATCCATCTCTGATGAATTATCTTGCTTTTGTTGGCTTGGGTCGCAACCCTAATGTTAGGTTGATGCAGTGTTTTTGTTTTAACACACACCACATTCCAAAGTATGTTTATGCCTTGGTACAAGTGCGGCATACGTTTATTTTGTACCTTCGGGTTTATTTTAATGTTTCCCAAATGTTTTGGAGTGAAAATCTGAAGGTGAGCCACAGAATTGTCTTCACTTTCCAGAAATGAAAATAAACATGCTCTCCAGCTATTTTAGCAAGTGTACCAAATGTAATAGAAGAAATTAACTGCCTTTACTAAGAAGACTGTTTACTGTGTTGCCACCTATGACAAGAATGTATATACACGCAATTGCTTACTGTTAACAGAAACTAAGTCATACACAGTAGTTTCAGTAATTACAGCAAGTGTTCCACTTTCCGAGGGAATTTCTTTTTATACTTACTGGGACAGCTGGGGAGAGGGAAGGTAATCCTTAATTTTAGTGTTTAGCTAGCGTCTGCCAAATCTAGTTCTCAGTTCATTTAGTTAGCTATAATTATAATGAATATGATCTCATGTTGGGTTTAGAAACCTAAATACAGTCCCAATCATTTAATGGAAGGTTGTTGCTTATGCCGTTTAACATGTGCACTTGAACATTTTTGTATGCTTGTTCTGTAGCCAGTTTCACCAGGTGTGTGATGCTGCGCATCTGCTCATATGAAGTGAGTATTAGTCTTTTGTAAGACTTCCTTTGGTAAGGTAAATGTGAAGTATATAATTACAGACTGAGTGTTGGGACAACTCTGTCTTTGAAATGGAACAAAACATACATAGCTGGGCTTTCTGAATTTTTATTGCTCATTGGTGCACTTTGTCCCCAGTATGTTCCAGTTAAGCTCTGAATAAAAATGGGAATTCAGAATTATGTGTTCTTCGCTTCGAGTTTATTTTGGCAGGGAGTAGATTTTTGGATCTGTTTTTTGCTTACATTACTTGTCATTGTATTTCATTATCCATTTTTCCTTAACACCGAGAGTGACTATGATTTTTATCTGGACTTGCATTTTTGTAAGGGCTCCAAGCTGCTCATTGTTTTTAATCACTGACCATGTTACATACTTTGTAGACTATTATACAAGGAGAAAGCATCTAAGTAAACTGTAGCCTACGCTTCATGGAGCTTTAAGATTAGATGCTTTTGTCCTGGCGTACAGTATACCTTTTAAGTGAAGGTAGAGGCTTCCTAGCCCTTCTCTTAATGCCAGCCACTGCCAATGCCTCTCATGTAATACTGTCTCTAACAAAGACACTGTGAGTGAGTGAGTGAGTCCATGGAGCATTTCGTAAGATTTTATTTTCAATATAGCAGTGTTTGTGAAAATTATATTAAAGACAACAGACGGTGAGCTAAATTCTGCTCTTTTACAGTACACTAGTAAATCTTAGATCTATTGTATCACCCTTGCTGTATCAGACCTGCTCAGAGCACTAGAAGTAAACTGTATATCTTGCTGATTTTAGATGGAAACTTTTTTTTTTTTTTTCTTTTTCCTTTTTATTTCTTTCCCCCAAAATCCTGATTTTCCATAGAAATGTTATTTTTTCTGAGGACTTTTATTTTCCTCCCAGGAAAATAAAAACAGTATTTCTAAGTTTGTAAAGAGAAAATAAAATTGACTTAATGTTTAAAGCTGGGAGAGGTCCCAGCTGCAAGACAGAGGTAGTTGGAGCACTCAGCCTTGTAGTCTGCTACACAGGATTTTGTCAAAGTGAAGGTGACAGAAGTTTTTCCAGGCGGGGAGATAAGCAAGCCAAAAAATATTTCTTTTTTTTTTTTTTCTTCTCCACGGGAGAAAATTTGCAGAAACTTTTTTTTTTTTTTTTTTTTTTTTCTAGATTTTACTTTTAGCCACTGTTGAGACAAGGAAAAATTTGAAATATATGAAACTTGCCAGAAAAAAAAAATCTGGTGGTAGAAAATGGGGAAGTAATAACATTTCTTGAAAACTTAAGAAAGTATTTAGTCATCTGTGCCTCTTTTAAACTTTGTTGTTAGGCAGCTCTTTTACAAAAGTCTCTATGTAATGCTCAGCAAATTCATTTCCAAGATTTTCTTCTATGAAATGCTAGGATTTAAATGCTTATGTCAGGATCACTTTATTCAGCATATTTACTCTATCAGTTAGAAACGGGCCAATAATAATTTTAAAAGCAAATGTTTCATTGCTTACTACAAGGAAAAAAAAGTTTTTATTTTTAATTACTAGTGTGTATTTTGTTAAATAACTAGTAGTTTTGATCAAGAAGCAGAATGCATTTTGATCAATGCTGTAGGAATATGGAACAGAAGTACAAGATGTCAGGCTTTTTGGTGAAATCAATGGCACTGGGAACACACAAATATAAAAGTCTGCCACAAGAGAGTTAACATCTTTAAAAGAAAGAATTATTTAACTTTTGAGAAACTACCCCTTGTGTAGGTGTGTTTTGTGAAGGCGGGGGAGGGGAAAGGGACAGGGGTAGAAATCAAAGGCATGCAGAGCTGACGGGGCAGAAGTGTTGCTGTCTTTCATTGGGCATCATGGTGAAGGGAAGAGGTCTTGTTGGAGCTCCAAAGAGAGATAGGGAAATATTATGATCAACATTTCCATGTACAAATGTCATGAAGCAGTTATTGGAGACAGAATTGTGACCAGATGTTTTCATTATTAGGGCAAGGTAATTCTAGAGCTTGTGTTGTTTTAGATACCGACTTGTGAGGGTTTAGGGTAGTGCTCTTATAAATCCAGTCAGAGACTATTGCATGCATACATTTGAAGTATGTGAAGTCTCATTGAGTTTAGAAATTACTTCTGAGACATCAAATAATTCCTACCTAATGTAATTGCCTTAATAGTACATTCAAAATAGCTATTGGCTATAGGTATATACTCTAAGTACTATAAGTATAAATTAATTCATCATTTTGTCTGTATGATTATTCCACATGGAAATCTGAGTTTCCTTTTTAAAATGATACTCATGAACATACTGAAAAAGTTCAAATGTGGCCTAAAGGAAACAGTTTTAGGAACTAGAATGTATATATAGACTCTAAAACATAATGTTTGGAAAATCAGGTGTATTTAATTGTTTCTTTTCTAAATCATTGCAAGAACACCTAGTGTAATGGAGGTATTCTTGATTGTGTTCTGCCTTTAGTATTTCCTGTAGTCCTGGACTGTTGTTTTTCAACACTTGACTAGGCTGTCCTATACTTCACAAACAATCCACATCAGCATATAGTGATTCTGGTGAAGCTTTTAACTGAAGCTTTATTAAGAATACTGACATCGAAACCTACTGATTCTCATGTTCTGCTTGACTGTGGCAGAGGTTTGCTTTAACATGTGTAGTCTTCTGGTATAAATCTTCTAAACATTTCAGTTGAATATCAGATTTATTTCTGTTATCATATTCATATTGCTCTTTTCAAAAGTACATTAGGGAAGTATTTCTGATGAGGATTTCTTCTTGCCTTAGTTTCTAAAGTTTACTCAAATGCATGGTTTCAGTGGAGTTGTGGTTCATGCCAGAAGTCTAAGCTATGTCTCTACATACTGATTAGGAAAAATGAGTATTGATAGATTTATTTAATTGGAGTTGTGAAACAATGTATACATTTGCATTTTTTTCTTTTTCTTTTCCACTTTACCTCTTTCATTTATCGTCACTTACGTTTTAGTTATGCTTTCAGCATTATGATGGTAATAAGAAATGACTGACTGTGTGGCTTTGTAGATTCTAAATTGTATGGATTTGTTAGGCTTTTATGCTCAAAAGGCTACCTGGAGATTTAATGGAGACCTAATCTCCTGCTGAAGGTTTTTAAGACTAGGTAAGAAAAGTGTGTGACTGACTATCTCTGTGCAGGAAGTCAACCAAAGTGGTCTCTGCAGATTTCATCATGCCTTTTATTCTTGTGGTTTACATTGTCAACACCTGTCGCTGTTAATGAATAAATTAAAAAAAAAAAAAAAGTAGTAAGCAAGATGATTGATACTACAGATACAGAGAGTAGGGAATGATTACAATGAAACATGGTTGGAAAGAAGATGCCCTGGTAAATTTTCAAATGGATAGTATCTCAAATATTGGCAGCCACCAACCTGTCTACTGAGAGACCTTCTGCACCTTGATTTCACTTCCTTGCACTGAAAGCTACTCTCATTTCATTCCTTCATCAGGGCTTTGAGAGCTGTGCAGGAATATTGTGGACTGGGCTAGTTGGTCCTCAAAGGCATGTGTGAAGGGTTCACATCAACAAAAGCAATGGTCAGAGGACAGCAGGGGACCTGGATGCCTTGAACCACCTCTGTGCTTCACTGGGAGGTCCCTTAAATGCCAAAGGGCTGGGGGAATTGTGGTTGCTTTTTCATCTCGCACTATGGGTGTGCAAGCCAGCTTATCAATACACACACAAAAAATTTAATGCCTGTTAGTGGCAGTTTCATGTCTGTTCTGCCTCTAGCCCACACAGTACTTTGGGGATTAAAGGTAATTCTCCTCCTTATCAAATCAAGATTATTGACTAGGAAAGGTGTGAAAGTACTTTCTTCCTCCCTTATATTATAAAATGACTTTTTCTTTAGATAGCTGATGCCAGGAAACAGTCAATATTCTCCCACCTCCAATGGACTGAAGAAAGTTTTAGAGCTTTTTTTTTTCTTTTTTTCTTTTTTTTTTTTTTTCTAGCTATCACAGACAACAACATCAAGGCTCTTCTTTATTTTTTTCTTCCTTTTTGTTTTTCCAGTACAGCTAAAATATTTTGTTTTCTGAGATCTGTTTTGATATAGTAGTACAGACAGTTTTAGACCCATTTTACCATCAGTTATGAAAGCACTCCAAGTGATGGATGTTGTTGTCTTTCCCAAAGCTTTCAAACCTCTGCTCATCATCGTGGTCTCTGATTGCCTTCCATGTAAAGTGAATGGCAGCAGCAAAGCCCCCAAGCTCTGCTCTTTCTCACCTATTAAACCTGCAGCTTCCTGCACAGTGGCACTACAATGGCTTGGGCAAGACTAGATGGGGGCTTCTTCCCGGCTCTTCTTCTCGTGCAGGCGACCTGTGGTGACAGCACCTTCAGGCTGGGGATTCTACAACCCAAACCTTGCTCTAGTGCCAGAGTTCCTTATCACACCTGTACCAAGGTTTGATGCTCACTGTCAGAGTGATTTATACACCCGTTAGCAAAGTCCCTCGTAATTGAGAATCATGGAAGAGCATATTTTAATCACGTAGGGTTACTTGTAAACTGTCATTTGATTAATAAAACTCAGGTTCCTGTAGGGGTGCAACCTTCTTTTGAAATAGATGATGATTCTAGCAGTTCTGTGTTCCAGGCAGGTTCTCTGGCAATTTATGGGTGTTTTCTGTAAAGTCATATTGTTCATATGCAACTAGAGATGAATTCTTGCTGTTACAGTGAGGAAATTGTTTATAATGCAAGATTTAATCTTCATTCAGCTGCAACATTTAAACCTGCATGTTGACAAATTATCATTCCTCTGTTTCATTTTAATCAGTAATGCTGTAACCCAAAGGGCTACTATACGTGTAAATATAATACTGTATATATAAATCTATATCTGAGAAGGTACACTAAGCACAGGCTACCAAAAAGTCTTGTGGATTGAGGAAGAAGAAAAACATGCTTTTGTCTGGTGATTTTAAGTTTCTTTGGTTAGCTGCAGGTTGTCAAGTACAAAGGAAGGGTAATCTAAAACTAAAGTGAACTAAAGAGAGTAACCAATAAAGCAGAAATAGTATGAGAAATGGGAGAAATATGAGAATGTTGTCCAGGATTTATGAAGCCATGTAATAATCTGCATTGCTAAGGGTGTGTGTGTGTGCATTGCCAAGGACAGGTTACAGGGAGAAGGAAGGCGATGGGAAATACCTGGGGGGCTCAACCCTTGCGTTTTCATGGCATGTGATGTGCCAAAGCCTTTATCTCCTTGTCCTCTGGTTGAAATGTTGACGTTCCGCCCGTGCTGCAGCTGGCAGCACTCTGAAAGTTACTGTGTGGGGACAGAGCATTTCAACAACACGTTAATCTAAGTAAATATTTCAAGATGGACATTTATAGTGACAGGAATGGCTAAGTAAAACCAGCACCCTGCTCTTCAGTAGAGCAGCTCCAAGTATGCATCCAGAAAGAAATTTGCTTTGCATAGCGCCCGAAGAAGTGATAGCAACCACAAACACAGTGCAATGAGGAAAGAATGAAACACAATCTATTCTTCCTTGTGTTCTGTCAACAGCATTTAGCAGTATTTTCTACTTGCAAACTCTATTACTTGCAGCACTGCACAGGCAAGAGTGAATGTAGCTTGACATTTGGTTCGCAGGCTGAGTGCAGGAGGCTGGCACTTGGGAAATGAATCGTTCTTAGTGAGTGGAGCAGACAGAGAAGTCCACAAGATAGCTCAGACTTGGTGCCTTGGGATGCCACTGGTCATGGTTTTCAAGGCAGAGTAGATTACACTTTTAAAAAGTACATTCTGTTATGATATAATTACATGTAAGGAAAAAAATACTAATACCAAATAAAGGAAAATGACCATGAATATAGATAGCTACTATGAAGAATTATTTTAGAACTATTACAATATCAGGATTTTCATCCATTTCTGTTTCCATAGCTGAGTTATGGGTACGATGTTTATCTTTCACATAATTCTTCGCCTTATACTTTGTGAAAATGACCCTTAATTGTAGAACATGACATTTTTTTTCCCTAAATGGACAAGAAGCACAATTCTCATATGCAATGCAAGCTGCCAATAATGGTCGAGAGAGGGGGGGCACTGTGTGTTCTTCTCTCAGTAACCCCATAAACAACAGATTTCTTTTCTAAAAAAAACAGTGAGTTAAATTAGCTTACAGTCTCTGTATGAATTTATGAATTATGTTTTTGATTAAACAAAAAATAGTGTTCTTGCATGTAGATAATATAAAAGGAACAATCATTCATATAGATAATCCATAAACTTTATAAGTTTTATTATTCATAAGCTTTATTTATCTGTAAGCTTTATAAGCCCATACATAAGAAAAGAAAGTGTTGAAGAACTCTATTTCTGTTACAGGTTCACTTCAAGTTTATTGCCAGGACACTTTCCATAAATTAAAATCTAATACTGTTATAGTATCAGAAAAATGACTTGGAAAGCTGTAGTACTTCTTTCTACATATAAATTTGTTTTAAAATAAATAAACAAAATTGCATTAGGGCTTCAAAGAATAGTGGCTGTTAAGTTAATAATGTGAAAGTAGTGGCCAAGATTTCCCGAATGTTAACTCCAGGTGTGCCACTAACTGTATCACCTTGAACAAATTCCATATACCTAATATGTGGTTCTTTTGCTCGTGTGAGCAACATCTTATTACCTGATTTGTATACTCATATAAACTGAAATTTGGACCTTGAAGTGGACTGTACAAAATCTTGAGTGTAACAGAAAGTTAAAGGGTGTTAGTGTTGATGCTGTGCATGAATTTCAATCTTGAACCAAAAGCTTTAAAAACTAATAATCTCAGAAGTCACACTCCTCAATTCTTCAATTATTGTCCAAAGTCAGTGTGTCAGTGCAAATACTCCGGTGTTCTGTAGGCTTTGGTTCACTGACAGAGTCCTAAATAGATGACCTAATTTTTCAAATAGAAAAGTCTCTTTGGCATTAACTGAACCTGGAAGTGCTCACTACTTTGCAAAAACAGGTCACGCAGCAATTTAATATGCACTCAGGAGTTTCATTCCAGGCTTGTTTTTTTTAAATATTCATCATGTTAGTCGTAATATATACATGCCAAGAGAGTGATGTATGCATTGCAGTGTAAAATGCAGTCAACATATAAATTAGTAAGTATTGAACAAACCAAGTTCATTTCTGACACAACTGATCTGCAGCACTGCCTGGACAGATGTTCTCCAGAAAAGTCAGATATGGTTAAAAAAAGAAAATATCTTCCTTGAGTTTGACACCTCCTATCTTTTGACATGAAGACTGTTGAATTTTCTTGTCTTGCTGATATTCTTGAGTGGAATCTGTTAGACAGCAATGTATTGCTAATCTATAGAAAGAAGACATCAAGGGATAATAACGTACACAGAAGACTGGATAAAGCGACTGGATGAATGGCTTTTATCAATTTGTGGTTTAAACACTTTCAAACCACAAATGAGAATAGCAGGCCATCTTTAATAGCACTTTGGACTGATATGGTATTACTTTGCATGAATAGTTATTAATCAATTTGAAAACATACAGTAGGTATTATGCATGGGTAATAATGCTCTGCCTGTTTTCAAGAAAGCTTTGGATATTAATTATATTCTCCAAACACTCTGCAGATAGTAAGTGCTAAGTGTTATTATTATGAACTGGGTTTGTTTAAGATTTAAAACTGCTAGAGTTGCACAAGTCCCTCAGTACATTATGAATATTTCAGCAGTGCTCATGCCTGAAAAAAACTAAATCAACAATCATTTCAAAACGTATTTGCTTTTACACAATATAGGTTGTAATTAATTACGGCTTTTGCTGGGGGCAGAAGAAGAACTGGAACTGACCTCAGACCTCCTGGCAGATCCCCTAAGCTTTACCTTTTTGCTGAGATTCCTATCAGTCTTACTTTCATATGCAACTCTTTTTTCTCTTGGAAACCATAAATGTAAGTGGTTTCCACTTCCACTTTGGTGGAGGCACATCCTTTTGCATCTACTCTATCGTTCTGCTGTGTCATTCTCTGCTTCAGGAGCGCCCTCCTGCAGAGAGTGGACTCTTTTCTATATTTTCTATCCTGTCCATCTCCAGAACTTTTTCCCGTTTCTTATATTCCTCTGGGCCAGATCACAGCTATGCAAAAATCAAAGGCTTGTTGAGACAAATGCACAAATATTCTCTTACCCTGTCTTTTACTGATGAGTTACTTCATTGTTGGAGTTGAAGGAATCACCCATTAAGAACAAGGTTCTCCATACATAAGTTTGTAAAAAACATAGTTTGTCCCTAGAAGTGATTAACCTGTTTTCCACATGGATATTAAAATGTCATTTGTTCCCCTATTCTATATTGAATAGCATTCATTTTTTTCTGGTATTTCTGTTATATTTGAGTATGCAGCACTAAAACACTCCAGAAGTTGCAGTTGCATAACTGTAATAGAAAACCAATATATATTATATGCAGTTTCAACTTCTGTTCTCATTTTTACATCTAAGTAGACTTCAGTGGAATGTCAGAATATCGATAAATAAGTCTCTGAAGCATAAAGGCTCTAAGACTCCAAAGAAATGTAAGCCATTTATCAAAAGACTACTGCAAAGCAGTAATTTGAATTTATAAGATGAAAAATAATATAAAAATAATAGTGTATATATGTAAAGCCAGAACACAATGGTAGTAGGCAACCCTATAAAAACAAGCAATATTGTTACTTTTAAGTAAGCAGGCTACTGGCTATTCATATTGCCAAGAGGTAAAAGAAGAATTTTTGTAATAAACTCAGTATTATGAACTGGGAATGTCAGAAGGTGTGAAAAGACTGGGCGTATTAATCAATCAAAGTGTGACTTTGAGTTATGAACTTGTCATGTGGATATGAAAAAGGAAAATCTAATCATAGACCATATCAGGCAATCAATTACCACCGTTATATTGCTGAAATCTCATCTGGAATACCGTATCAACTCTAGTCAGCCTTATTTCAGAGAGATGAGTTCTCACTGGAGCAGGTGCAGAAAAAGGGGTATTAATATAACCAGCAAATGTCAGTCTACCTTTACCTCAAGAGGCAGAAACTGAGTATCATAGTTAAGCGACTGCTAGGAGGTATTATGCTTGCTGTCCCCATATAAATGCAGAATACAAACATTGAAGGGGAGTGGATCGAACAGAAGTTGCACAAGGCAAAAAGAAATTTTATTTTTAAAGCAAAAGGATGTGAACTGGCTATGAAAAAGTCAGAATTTGTCTATCTGTCTGTTGAATAATACTCTGGGCATGTCTTTCAATAGGAGTTGAGGGAAAACTATGAGGAAATGACTTGTATTTTCTTATGGCTAATTGCAAAAAATGAAAGTTAATCCACAGAGATCCAATTCATTCCTTTGTTGTCTTTTCCCTAGTGCAAAAGACCTCTTAAGACATTGGTTTACATAACCAGAAAAACATGTTGAGGCAGATTATTTGGTGTCCTTCTTACCATAAAAGTGAAACACACATATTGTTTTTTTTTTTTTTTTTTTTTCTCCATATTACAAAACCAGTGAAGCAAAGGTATGTATCCATTAATCTTTAGCTTTAATGGTGCCTATGCTAGAATTAGCATTAAATCCTATGTTACATCTTTTATATTTCTTTGGAGCTAAAAAAAAATAAAAAATAAAAGGTATGAGTTAAAGCAGGTCTCTCTCTTAATCTCTTGTATTTGTTGAGATCTAACAAAAAGTGTTTTTGTTGACTTTTCATTATAAAAGATGCTGCTGAAGGAAATAATGATAGCCAACCTTTTGACATAATTCTTTCAAGAACAGACCTGCCTATGCTGCTACTTAAAATCTTCAGTCCTTAATACCTTAGTGAAAACTTGGAATGGTATATACGGTGTCAGAGCAGTAATTTCGCTTAGACTTATCCACCTGAACCAATCTGAACATGCTGTATGCAAACTGTAAGCTCCCAGTGTGAGTTCAGATCAGATGGGTCATGTGAGGGTGGGCAGTTATCACCCAATTACTCCAATTGGTGTGCAGAGTTTATCCTGGAGGTTGGTCATCCTCCCTCTCTGAATACTACCTGTGACTCCACAACCTGGCTCTCCAAATACTACCTCCAGCCAAGTCACAGTCCTGTGCCTATGGATGGGGGCTGATCAGAACATTATGGGTTTATGCTACCTGCTATCAAGTCTCAGTTGTTAAGTCTTCAAAATTATCTTTCCTTTCTGCCACATGGGCTGCGTGACCACGCATGCTGTGCCCAGCAACATGGAGTGGGATACATTTGGCCCTCCAGTGCACTCGTTAGGGCTGAAAGGCTGTGACAGTTCCTAACTTTTGTGAAATACACCCCGCATCCTTCCTGAATTCAAATGCCATGGCCATCTCATGTTTGTACAGCTTATGCAACAGTTTGTTCAGTATTCTTTCTTTTCACGTATTTCCTATTTATTCTCTTACAGATGGGCAAAAGAGGAAGAAATCATTAAGAAAGAAACTGGACTCGTTAGGGAAGGAGAAAAACAGAGACAAAGGTAAAATTATATGAGTATATATTCACTAATTGGGTCTTAGTTTTGCATATGAGATTTCTTTAGTCTTAAATTTATAATTTCTGGAATAGGACAATGGTACCAAACAATTACCTAGGTATTTGTTTCCAAGTTGGAAAACATGTCATATCCTTTTGTATTTGTCATTAGTATAAACCAGATCTCATGAACTGGGAGAAAAGGAGGAGTTAAAGGACTGTCTTTTCTTCCTCGTTCTTTCTCCCCATTTTCAGCAGCCAGTGCAGAGTGCAGGAGTGCAGTCAGGATAATGTGACCCAGTTGTTTACCTGCATATACACTCTCCCTTGCAATTCACAAAGCATGTAAACCCAGCCCTGCCTAAGCCAGTCAAATATTTTGTTTGTTTGTTTGTTTGTTTGTTTTTCAGATGTTCCCCCCCCCCCCCCTTTTATTAACCTTAGGAAAACAGCCATTGTTTAAAATGTATAAATGCTTCAATGTTACTGATCACTTGGGTCTTAATAGACTCAACATTATATGGATTTACAGATACAGTTGGACTTTTTTGTTTGGACACTAAGCAGCTTTATGGGCTGGGTCCTAATCCACCAGACTTGACCTATAGTTTGCAGCCATTTGAACGAAGTCTAGACACTGAGTGTTGAAACCGATCTCTGAAATTGCAGTTTTCTGCACGTAGGTAATTGTGTATTTAATTTTGTTTACTCCTAGAGAAATAGTTCTAAAAAAGTAGTAGTAAAACTTAGTTATTGCACAACTGTATTGGTCGAGCACTTGCAAATAATGTTATTTTCTGCTATTATATTCCTGCTCTTTTTTTTTTTTTTTGTCTCTACCTGCATGATGGCACTTATACTCTACTCAGTAACTTTTGAGATCTGTTTTTATTCAGATAGTTTTTCTGGACATTTTTGACTTAGTAGTTGCCCACTGCAAAGATCAGCACTTTGTGCTTATTCATCCTTGTATATATTTATCTGCTTCCTGTTTTTCAGCATTGCTGGAAAAAAAAAAAAAAAAATCTACTTGACTTTAGCCAAGCATTTTTAAAAATCACTATGCTGATTATCTTACTTGTAATTCCTTTTTACTTCATTTAGCTTCAGGCTGTTTCAAATCTTCCTCCCATCTTCCATTGCCTTATTCTCATTTATTTATAGGTTGAAATCCAAGATGTCTTTTGCTTTCTAAGATGTCCAAACTCTTTCCATGTAGAAAATATTACAGGAGCATCCCCTGAGAGCAAAATACTCCAGTAGTACCTGAATGACAGAATCTGTTTCTCTCCTTCCTTCAGGATTTCTGCATTGACAGAGGTGGCGAGTTGGTCAATAAGAGTACAAAGGGCCAGGAAATATGAAGGAATCAGGTTCTTAAGCAGATTCTGTCAACAGAGGAAAAGAAAGCTATGTTAGCTTTTTGTTGTTGTTGCTATCAGCAAACATTAAGCAAAGATAGCTGAGATAGCAGCATATGGCACCCCACTTCTCAATGTTTCTGTCCATCATTGTTTCCAGTGTACTTCCCTCTGCCCTACCAGGTTATTAAAGATCTTCTGCCCCACAGTTACTCACTGAGCAGACAGTTAATCCATGACTGCTGAGAAGATAAGCCACCATGAAGGTGCACATTTATGCCATGCAGGCAGCTAGCCTGACTCATCCTGATATGTGGGGTCTCTGAGGCTGGGATATAGGGATCTCAATATGTTTGGAATTATTCATGTATGCAAACTGTGCTTATATATGTGATGCTCAAGTGAGGGGACTGCCCTTTGCATTAATGCAGCCATAACTTGTCTATAAAAAGTGTTCTGGAAATCAGCTTCCCTGTTTCCACTTTGATGCCCTTCTTCCTGTTCTCTCTGCTTGCCTCTCAGGATGGTACAGTGTCACCAATTACAAAAAAAAAAAAAAAAAAAAAAAGAAAAAAAAAGTAGGAAATGGAATGGAAGGCAGATATTCCTTACTGTCATGAGGACCAGGGGCATGCAGGGGTGAATAAGTGCATGCTCTTGGCCTTTTGTGTGCATACACCCACAGCTACAGTGCAGAGTGTTTGTTTTGGACTGGTTGCCCAGTAATGGAAGATATTCTCTTTATAAAATAAACGGTAGAAATGCTTGCTAAAAAAAATAAATAAAAAATTCTGTGGAACAGATCAGGCTAATACTTTCAGCTCACTGTGACACAAAAGGAGAGAGGTTACCTCTGCCTTGTAATTCAGCAACATAGGGACCATTGCTTAGGGCAGCAGGTGTGGATCTGCGAAGATGAGAGGATGAGTAGCACCAAGACATGAGGCTTTACATTTTCCTTGCAAAGGCCAGCTCATCAGTATGAAAGCTCTACAACTCTGTCGCTTTGAAGTTCTGGGCCTCATGTCCCAGCCCATCATGCTAAGCCTTCCAACTCTGCCGAAATGCTGCCCCCTGTGAAGCCCAGCTCCTGTCAGGCACACGCACATCCCGACACACGTAGCAGGGCAGGAGATGCAGGTGCTGCTGCCTCCCCATTGTCCTTCACCAGGTATGCCAGGGCCAAGGGGTCCTGTAGATAGGTCTTATCTGGAGTGTGTGTCACGTGAAAAGTCTTTTTTTAATTAATAGCTTTCTGAAAGATAATCCTGACAATCATTGGCCTGTCACCCACTGTGTGATCCTGTGTATAGTTTGCAGCCAAAGATCACTGAGATGAAGCCACAGAGGTGGAAAAAAGGCCACAGTGCTGATCACCGGGGATGCACAATGAGGCCTTGCTGTAGGGAGCATGAGTAGTGAGCCTCACATACAATTTATTCTGTTTGCAATCAGCTTTGTGTCTTCAGGTATGGACAGTCCTGAAAAAGATTAGGGAGGCTTTGTATACTTAGTTTTGCCTGATACTCCCTCTCCGTTAGCACTGTCATACAGTGAACCACCCTGCGGTGCAGACTTGTGGAGTTAATCTGTCTGTGGAGGTGCTACATCCCTCTGCCTGGTGCCTGAGACTGTTCTCTCCCATTCCACCCCAACAGATGGCCATGCTTAAAAAACTTTAGTGAAGGGATATGGTAGTAATTTCTTCTAGGACTGTTTTGAGAATTAATCACTCATATTTTAGGATTTATTCCAATCTGTGGAGTTTTTACTCTCCTAACATCACATTTTATTTAGATAGATCAGTTGATCTGCTAAAGTGAGAGTCTCAGCAAACTGTTATTCTTTTGAAGGCCAACAAAGGCAAAAAGTAGAATTGAATGCACTTTAAATAAGATTGATATCTTTTTCTCCTTTTGACAGGTACATCTGTCAAAATCTAATTAAAAGGGGAAAAAAATCTAAAACAAGTGTTTTCATTTGTTTTTATATTTCTGAGTGACTCACCAGAACAGGATATAGCAAAACTTGCTGGATGTAAATGAACGAAACAGGAGAGCAGCAGTCCACCCAGTTATTTAGGCAATGTTTTCAGCTGCTATAATTCAATGTCTTTGCTTTTCTCTACCCTGCCTCCTTGTTATTTATGGCCATTGTGATTCTCCATCGTTTTGTCTACATGTGTTCCCAAACACTTGCTTTAGCTGCTGACAAACAGTACACTGGCTGGAGGAGCAGTAAAACGTCAGTGCTGCTCAGAATACGAAATTCTCAGGATGCTCTGCATGCTGGTGGCCGGGTACTGTTCCCTTGCAAATTCACTGCTAATTTTGACGACAGCAGAAGTGGAGCCTTTCATCTGTCTGCTGCCAGTGATACATGGGGCAGCGTAAGCATGCCTCCTTGGAAAGTAAACACAAACATTCCTGAAGGAGATGCGTCTCAGAAAGGATTTCTCCTAGAAGATGTAATTAGTAAACCAGCTCCATTTTTCGTTGGTTCCAGTAAACTCCACAGGTGAACTGAGAGACCTCCTTAGAAATAACAATCACTTGTTGCATGATTTGTTGAGCAACCTTTTCCTAATGTTTCTGTGTGGAATGTAAATTCTTGACACATTCATCTGTGGGGCCTTGGCAGAGGTGCTATGTATGCTGTACTTTCTGAGAAAAAAATGTAAGGCTATGGGATATGTGGTTTCTGGAATAGATGTTTGATTTTTCTTTAGTTATAGTTTGAAATTCTCAGACTTCTTCCCTGTTTACTTCTCAGCCATTCTCATTAAATTTAGACGTATTTCTTAATGTTTGCATTTTTTCTTCAGTAATTCAACCTATGATGATGTCAGCATGTCTTGGCGTAGTCTAAGGAGAGAACTAAATATATGGAGCTTCTTTTTTATTATAGTTTATTAGAAACGTGGAGTTTTGTTTTTTTCAAGCTTTTTTAGTGCCCCACTGTGCTATTTTCAAAAACTTCAAAATGTGTGTCATGCTCTCAAGGCAAATGAAAGTTACATTAAGTGACATTGTGTCATATTTTGCACCGAAGTCAACTAAATGGCTGAAGAACCTCTTATTTAAAACAAAAACAATAAAAAGCAATGACCTCTCCACAGAAAAGTCTAGGTAACTGGCAAGGCCTTGTATCACTCCTTGAAGGTCAGTGAGCTCGGACTAGCTGGAGAAGGGAGTTCTGTCACAGAGCTGGTGCTGGAAACATGGTCTTATCTTCAGTCTTCTGGAGTCAACATAGGGTTTTGATGAGATGGAGTGTGTTCTGCCATTCCTATTATGGATCAAGGTTTCCATTTCTCATATTTTCTTGGTTCCATCACTCTCTCTACAGATCCCAAGTAATTTCACTTAGCAAAAATATTACCCAGTGTGGCTAGCTGAGGGAGGGAGGTTGATTTAAAGACCCCTCCCCATTTAAATATCCCTTTTAGAACATATTCGTCTCTCAGCTATCTCCCACTCTATCATTTAAATGTGATTAGTAGGAGTGTTGCTGTTGATCGAAGTCGCAAGGTTTCATCAGCTCCAAAACAGCATTTAAGCTGTACTTAAGGAAAAAATAAAGGCTAAGGAGACTATCCAAAGTGGCTGTATTTTATACTGTTCACATTATTAGCATTATAAACCTCATTACAATGTAAAATATAGACCTTAGAGGTTCTTAATAGATTGTCATGGTTTTGGGGATGGAAGCCACAAGTTTCAACAGCAGAATCTTCAGATAAGTCTTTGAAGCTATACTTGGGTTGGATGGCACAAGGCCCAGTAAGCTAACTGCATGGGTCAACATCCTGGGTATCATCTTTTGATTAGCAAAGAAAAGTATTTCTGGTCACTGAAACTCTTATTTGGTCTGGATGGGAGATTTTCTATGAAATGCTCTTCTTTTAATTAGAAAATGCTGATTTACCAGCACAGAAAGACTTAGGAATGTTGCAGTTTCAATCAAAATTTTGTAGAGAAACTTTCCTCAGCTGCAAGATGGACTTTCTGGTAAGAGAAATGAAGCATTTCTCCAGAGTAGCAAACTGTCTCTTGTGCCAGTAAATGCTCAAAATAAAATAGATCAAAAGTCAAGTCCTTATATGCTTATGTTCAGCATCAACATGTGAGTCTGCATTTTCAAGATGATTGCCTGGTCTGCCAGGTTGTTTCCATTTTTTACACTGTGATGTCTCCAAAATTTCTTTTTCAGCAGCCCACTCCCCTAATTGAAAAAGTGATCGACTTCCATTGGGCTTTCAGAGAGTATCTAACTTTGTAGCTTTCTGACGATAACACTCACATAGTAATACAACAGACTGAAGTTTGAGCCTCTGCTCTAAAGAGCATTTCTTCTTACAAATGAAACATCTTCAACAGTAAGGAACCCCACCCTACAGCAGCAAATAGGCAGTTGGTACTTTTACCTGGATCTTGAGGCTAGAACCTCAACCTACATATCTTACTTCTGAGTCATTGCCCCTTCACACTCCCTCAAGGGGTTGCATGTTTTTGTACCACTGCAATTCTTTTTTCTAACAAATCTGAAAAATCAAAAGGGTTAGTATGCACTCTAATGGACATGTCATTACCTGTCCAACAAGGAAATTATGGGAATTGAATACTTCTGAGGGGACTGGGGAGGGGGGAGTATAAAATATACTCCCCTCCACCGTATACCACACACAGACAAAAAGTTTTGCTGGGAACTTGAAGCTGTAGCTGGTCTGTGGTGGGTGCAGCCCATTCTCTTGATTTCAACAAATGAACAAAAAGTTACTGATTTTGCCAATTCTGTAACGTAATTACCACTGCCAGCCAGCATCACTTCCATCTGTATTTAGTCTGAAAATCAGCCAGTTGGTTTTCATCCAGTTCCCCATCTCTGCCAGACATTGAGAAACTGGGAAAGTGGTTCATGTCCTCTGAGAAGGGTGCCTACAGCAAAGCTCTATGTCCTTTCATTCCTCTACAGGCATGTTGAACAAGAGCAATTAAAAACCTGGCATTCCACACCTGAGGGTTTGTGAGGAGGAGTAACACTTACCCTCAGAATAGCAGCCTTTACATAACAAAGATGGGGAGTAGGGCTATCGTAATGAAATCCATTTAATGAAGCAGTGCTCAAATCTCATCCCCTGCTAATCTCATCCCAGTTGATCCCAGTGTTGTAGGATCAATGGCATCAGCGTGATGTTGGGTATCACTGGGCTGTGTACTGCTGTCCCATCCCAATTTGAAGCATAAATGACTGTGAGACAAAAACAGGTAAATACATCTTGTTTAGGATTTCATTTGGCTCAGTGGCTTTTGTCAGGGAATGTTGTAGAGGGACAGATGAATAGGGATGCTGGAGGCATAATGAAGTACCTGTTAGACTGTCAGAAGGGGAGTCATCTTGCAGATGTGTTTCAAATGAATTTTCAAAGTAAGCACATGGTCTTAAATGTTCACTGAGAAAATAATTCAGAATACTATATAGTTATATATATATGAATAATCCTAATAATCTCATCATTTTATAGTCATACTCTGCAGGGTGTAGGGAGGATGGACTTAACTCTGGACTCCTGGAACTAGCCATCTCTGTGTTGCTTGATATTTATGTTATCATGTACTTTCTTGTCCTAAATTAAATGCAGACAGTTTTAGATGTCATTCTACTCACTGGTCACCTACAGACTTGCTTGGTTTTTGCGGATGTACTTCCCGATTTAGTTTTGTCTGGCCACCAAAGTTAGTTCATGTCTTAACATTTCATACTTCTAAAGAGCAGTAATGTTTCTCAGCAAATCAGAACAGGCTCTTGTTTCTTTCATATGATGAGATAGTAATACCCTCACTCAAGTTTCAAAAAAATATACTTCTACTTCCAATGTCTTACTTTAATTTAATAATAATGTAAATATAGACTAAACATAGACAAAATTTTAAAGTGTCATCAAAGACACAGTCACGCTGAATTCCAGGAGGAACTTTGGCCTTTAATCATTCAGAAGGTTGTAACAGAAGAGAGGATGGATATGTAAGAATCTTTTGTTTGCTTTTTCTGTTACTTTTAATATTTAAAAAAAAAAAAAAAAAATCTCTAGTGTCTTGTTTATTCCTGATACTGGCAGCTCTGAATTTGGAATCTAGTAGAAGTTGCACCCATTTTCACCAGGATGAATAGGCTCAGCAGCAATTCTTTTTCATTCCATTTGAACACAAGCCAGTTCTGATTTGCAGTCTGGCCCAGTAGTTTTGATTCTGCTACTCTTTGGTAGGTATAAACCTGAAACTTAATGGTGAGAATTTCAGTGTTAGTTGTTGGCTGATTCACTGTGAAGCACTTTTCTGTTCTTTAAAACATTTGACCACTCTTAACTTGAAGACCTAAGTATATGCTGATTTTGTATATTGCAGTTATATTGATGTATGTATATACTCTACAGTTACATTGATGTGAAGTGGGTGTATACTACTGCCAAAAGGGTATAGTTCTTGTATATAATTAAAACCTTATCCATGAAGGTTTAGTCTGAGTAGTGGATGCACTTACAAATGTCCTGTATAGGTAGGTGCACACCCTCCTGACCTGTGATGAGACCCACGCACATGCCCATACCCCTTGACTCCAGTGCCCTGCAGCATTTGTGAGAAACAAATCTGGTGAAAGAGTCTGAAACATGAGAGCTGTGGCATGTTCAAGCCAGGCTCCCCAGTCTCGAGATTTGGTTTCCAGAGCCTGCACTGGCCTTCTGCGCTATCTAGATGTGGCCAAAGGTGCCTGACTTCCAGTTGCTTTCAGTGGAAGTTAAGATCTGAATTAGTTCTGTTCCCAATTGATTTTCCAAGATTCTGTGTGGTAATCATTCATGATCCAACTGGAAACAGGAGTCAGATACCATGAACTACAATTACCTGGCATTTTTCCACTATTATTTTATTGTTTGAATGTTGTTATTGTTGTTCAGTCCTGTACCTCCTTGGATTTATTATATATTTAAAGAGACTTCAGATTGTTTTTCTTTTTAACAGCTTAATACTGACTTCTTTCTGTACTAAATAAATATCAGATGTTCAGTAAATATTAACTTTTTTGTTGCAGAATTTATTCCCCAGGCTTTTGGAATGCCCTTGTCCCAAGTGATTGCTAATGACCGGGCCTACAAACTCAAGCAAGACTCTCAGAGAGAAGAGCAAAAAGATGTTTCAGATTTTGTAGCCTTTCTCTTACCATTTGGAACAAAAAGGCAGAACAAAGAACTTTCCAGCAGTAACTCATCTCTTAGCTCCACCTCAGAAACACCAAATGAATCCACTTCTCCTAACACTCCAGAGCCAGCACCACGAGCAAGGAGGCGTGTAAGTACACCCATAACATCACCGTACGTGCCTGTTGCTCTGTGGAGTGTATAGCTGATGCAGAAAAAAAATATTTGTGGATTGTGGAATATTTTTTGCATCATGTTTGAACCATCATCTTTTAAATGGAGGCCAGCCTGGCAAATACCAGAAAACCCTCACTGTAGCTGAGATCTTTTTCTGGTGCTGATGATCATACAAACAGTGCGAGTCTGTTGCAGATCTCAAAGTGACAGAGATTATTTAGAACTCCTCCCGCTCACTCCATCTACCTCTTTATGTTTAGGTCTTTTAGATTTAATAAATTTCATCCATCTTCCACCTACTTTTTTAATCTGGAGAAGGCTAAACCTGTGTGATTGATTTTTATATATATGTTTCTGTTAATTTAGCTCCATAAACTCAGAAATAAATTAACTATTAATCTCTGTCATAATGTTAATAGAAGTCCTTATGGCCTAATTCAGATCCTGTCCTCAGTGGTAAATAAGTTATCGGGGTAGATTTGTACCAGGCCCTTAAAATAAATTTCTGCATACATTGTAAGAAAATTCCTTTGGCAGCAGAACACAGTGCGGTGTTTTGGTTTGAATGTTAATCCTGCATGCAAGAAAGGTATCTGGTAGACCATTTGTTTGCAGGGTTCTGTTCCTTGTAAGTAAATTTTATGCTCTGAACTCAGAGAGATTTCCACTGCTGCAGCTAGTAGCAGTATTATATATTGGAGTTGTCCATGGGATAGAGGCTCTAAAATTATTGCCTTTTAATTTCATATTGTAGTGGAGATAAACGTGCACAGTAAAATACTTTAGATAAAAACCCCTGTTAAGTAATCTGTGAAGGAATTAGGGATACATGAACAGACACTGGAAAATAAAATATTTTCCTAAGATCCTAGCCTCCTTCTCCCAAGAAGAAAACCTGCTTCAGATAAATGTGATACAGGGCTCTGCAAGATGCATTGTTAAGAGGGGTAGATCTGGAGTAAATTGCAGATTAAAAGAAGGTTCAAGAGCCCTACGGCCTGCCTTTTTTCCCTCTAGCTGTCAGCTGAAGCTTATACTTGAAGTGTCAACAGTCTATCTGCAAAGAGCTGAGGTCATGATATTTGAAGATGTTTGCATTATTATAAACATGTAGTACACGTCCATTGGCTTCTCCAGACCATATGAACAGGCAGTTGTTCTCACACACAAGTGCAAAGTACACTTGAATATGTTGGTGAAGGGAAATCTGCCAACTTCTTTCAGAATTTGGCATAAGCACTAACAAAAAGTAGAAATTCACTGTATACGCCCATTGGCATTAGAAACTATTTTCATCTGAAACATGTCTAGATATGGTCATTTGTTGTTCTTTTCACAAAGTGGGATACGATCTCTAACTTGTATTTGACCAGCCAGCAAGCATTAGGAACCTGGATCCTTTCTTACCTAAAAGGAATAGAGAGGTCCATCAGGACCAAGTTCCTAGAAGCCTATGGAGATTTGGCATGTATTTTGGTTTAATTCCAAGACTGCGGCTTTCAAGGTGTTGAACTTGACCCATTAGGTCGATAGTCATGAGGCTGCAGTAGCACAAGGTTCACTTACAGAGAAGTAACAGTATACTAAGGTGGATAGTAGGATGTGGAGGGAGCTACCATTTTCTCTCTGGAATGTGCTCAGTTGCACTGTTTTTAACTTCATCAAGGCAAATGTTTATTTAAAAAAAAAAAAAAAAGTTGATTGATGCAAACACTTTCTCACACAAATGCTGCACAGAGTGCAGGCCTGTCCATAAAACCCATGCTAGTGTTTTAAACTTAAATTGGAGAGGTGGTTTGTAAATGTGCCATTCAGCTCCTTGTAATTGTGTCATTCACTTGACCAGTTTATTCAGATTCTGAGCTTGACATGGCGGAGCAGGCCTGCACTTCGTACGGCAAGGTAGTGTTGTACTTTGGCTACCGAACTCAAGGTCATTCTTCCTAAAGCCAGCTCAGTGTCACAGTTAATCCACAATTTTGATAAAGTGCCCAAGGATAACGGAGAACTGACTGTATTTGCATCTATTTTAGGGATCTGAAATCCGACTTAAGTGACTCTGTGATAATAATGATTCATGAGGTGAGGATGTTTTGCAGACAGGGAAGGACCAGCAAGTGCAAGGTATAAAGGTGGGCACCTGTCATAGAGAAGCTGCCTGGGAACTGCAGTGGTGAGGACTGTGTTAGGATTTGCAGTGCCGGTCAACTGATTTTAATGTCTGACACCCCAAATCTTTAAAAAGCAAATAGGAAAATAGTTCAGCTTGGAATTCTGCAAGAACGGATCACAGCCAGAGAATGTCTGTGGTTTTTGTTTGTTTGTTTTGTTTCTTTTATTGTTTGTTTGTTTCTTTCTTTTTGACAGGAAATGGTAAGGGGAATCAAGCAAATGTTTTTTCTGAGAAACACAAGAAATCAGGATTGAAGTTGCATTCCAAAGTGTCTAGTAATTGCTTAGGGATGTGGGTCACAAAAAATTATCTAAAAACTTCACTGTGTTTTTTCCTAAGTCTTCCATGAGTTATGAGAAACAGGACTAACCCTGATAAGTTAGATGCTTTCCTTTAGATGTTATGAACTAAAATGTTTTAAATTCATTTGAAATCTCAGTGGATTTCATTTGAGTTGCCTACAAGATGGAAATTTTTATAAAGCTCAATTTTCTACTTTGATGGAAGGCAATACTTCTAGAGCTTGGTAATTCCCTAGCAGTTGAACAGTTCCCATTTAACAGACATAGAGATCTTGCCTACAGTCTATGAAATGCCTGTCAGCAGCAGAAGAGCTTGCTTTGAAGAAATTAGAGTCCTCAGCAAAGTTTTGAATGGAAATTCTACATTTTTTCGTTATTTCTTGGAATAGCATGCTCGTTACCTGTGCAGTACATTTTAGGTTATGGTGAAGTGTATTTGTTTTTTTCAGAAGGAAAAGAAATAATATACAATAGATATTTTTATTGAGAAATAAAAAAGTTTTTTCTTTTAAATTATTATTATTTATAAGCCTAGATGTCCCCTAAAATATTTTTGTTTTGTAAGTTTAATAACAATTGATCAACTATGAGGGAAACAATTGTTTTGAAATAACAGTAGTGTTGTGGTTTGAAACAAAAATCTTCATTTTTAAGTGTGAACACTGAAAAATGCCATAAACCTCATGCTGCTTGTGCTACTTTGTCCTTTACCAACTGCTTTTGAACCCTTGTGCTTTCCTGTAATCTAAACATAATATTCAAAACTTTCATTGGAATATTAATGATTTTAAGACGCATGAAGTAGAATTATCCAAAAAATATCACCTCTGTACCTCCTCTGGTGTGTCTTTGTCTGTGATAATGCGTTTTTATTTCAATCAGCACATCAATTGGTAGCCATCTACTAACTAATTAGCCATCTATATGTGGTGTTTGCATAATTTTCACTGATACAATTGCCTAAAATATGGAGGAAGTAGAGAATCAGGTTTAAAAATGTGTATATACCTTCATGCACAAAAACATTGTATGGCTGAGTTGCATGTGCAAACCCTGACTCATCCTTGTCCTGGAGTATATCCAGTCTTCTATAATAATGAAAATGTGTGCCAAATGAATGTAAAACATTTATTTTTTTTTTAATGCCTAATTTGTATTTCTTGTGGTTTGGTAATAATAGCATTGTCCTGATTTTTCCATCCATTACACTGGTATTAGAACTTGATTATTTTATGAAAGCAGTATAGCAAAGTGTATATTTATATTAGTTCGTTTAAAGTAGGGAGGCATTTTTTTTTTTTTAATTGTCAGATGGGGTATTGTGGCCTTTAGGTTTCTCCAGCCATATGGATTATCCATGCATGTGTATTTTACAGGGTGCAATGTCTGTGGACTCTATTACTGATCTTGATGACAATCAGTCACGGTTATTAGAAGCTCTCCAGCTCTCTCTGCCAGCAGAAGCCCAGAGCAAGAAAGAAAAGGCAAGAGATAAGAAACTAAGCCTGAACCCAATTTACAGGCAGGTTCCACGGCTTGTAGATAGTTGCTGCCAGCACTTGGAAAAACATGGTAAGAATATCTCATTTTCCCATGAGTGGCAGATGTATTTTTACTATAGTATAAATAAACGTGTATTTTGAGAAACAAGTGTATGCTTAAAATTGCAAGGACATCTTTGAAAGTCAGATGCTTTCTCTCCTATTTTGCCTCTCGCTAAAGATCCTGTCTCACAAGTAATTACTTAGAAGATGATTTCCTCCCAGACTGAAGACCTATGTTACAAGTTTGCAAACTGTCCTGTTCAGCATGAGGGAAAAGGCTTTCCTGGAAGTCATTCATCCAGTACTGGAGTGCTCAGCTCTGCAAGAATGAATCTTTACACCCCACAGATTTACCCATACAGTGAGAATGAAAGCCTGAAATGTGCGAGCCAGTCATTCTTACCAGCCAGTGGATCTTAAGATACAAAAGCTAAATGAACACTTTATACTACAGTGCAAGACTTAGCTAGAAACAACATTTGCAAATAGAGACTGAGAGAGACAACAAAAAAAAATAATCCCACACTAAATAATATTAAGCTCCAAGAAGTGTTTTACTGTCCACTTGTACTGGGTCTGGCTGGGATGTTACCTTTCCCTGCAGCAGCCCATACAGTGCTGCGCTCTGCACTTGTAGCTAGAACAGCAGTGGTATCACACCAGTGTTGTGTCTGCTGCTGAGCAGTGCTGGCACAGCATCAGGACTCTCTCTGACCCTCCTAGGGGGTGGGCAAAAAGTGAGAAAGAAACATCATCAGG
Source organism: Oxyura jamaicensis (assembly GCF_011077185.1). Taxonomy (NCBI): domain Eukaryota; kingdom Metazoa; phylum Chordata; class Aves; order Anseriformes; family Anatidae; genus Oxyura; species Oxyura jamaicensis. Next base: position 127,886,750 of record NC_048893.1, read on the forward strand.
GTAGCTGACCTAAACCAACCAAAGGGATATTCCATACCATATGATGTCACACTCAGCAATAAAAGGTGGAAAAAGGAAGAAAGGGGGAGGGGTGGGCTCTTGTTGTGAAGACGTCTGTCCTCCTCCCGAACACTGGCTACGTGTGTTGAGGCCCTTCTTCAAGGACATGGTCAAGCATCTCTCATTTGTGGGAAGTAGAGAGTAATTTCTTTTCCTCTGCACTTCCACATAGCCTTTACTTGTTTTGTTTAGTTATTCCCTTTCCCCCTCCCTCTTCCCCTTTCCCTTTTTTCCCTTTACTTGAATTGTTTAATTAATAATAATATTTCCTTAATAATATATATATATATATACATTTTTTTCCTCTTTAATTAAATCATCCTTATCTCAACCCGTGAGTTGTTCTTTCCTTTACTTCTTCCCCTCCTCATCTGAGGAGGGGGAGTGAGAGAGCAGTTGTGGTGTTCAATTGCCTAGCACAGTAAAACCACCACACCACTACAAGGCTTTCAGGCTGCCTACTCTGTCCCTGGCTTGAGTCCTACTGACCAGCCTCAGGCTCAGGGCTCTCTGAAGGGAATTATAAAACTGTGCAAATATTCTTCTTATGTCTTCACGATCGTTCAGATGCAAACCTCCCACCAGCTTTATGTAATGCAGAAACAATAGTTAATCAAGCTGTTCAACATCTCTCCCAATGTATCTTTGTCTTGTAAAGGTTTTTCATGAGAATTGAAATAACTTGGCCAAAGCAAGACAGACTTATCACATGGCCAGATGATAAACAAACCATTAAGTACTGGTGACTAAAACACCAAATGATGCATTTGATGCCTAATTTGACCAGAAATAAGTCATTTACTGACTCTGAATGAAAGGCTTTTGCAGATGAGGGACTGCAATTCAGACAACAATGCTAAGCTTTTACAGTACATAATTGAAAACCGTGTTGCTTACAAATATATAAAGGAAAATGATGAAAGCAAGTCATTGTTAGCCTTTTACAGAGCCTAGATATCATGGCTGACAAATACAGGGATCATTAAGTTTAAGATGAATGACTTCCATGCCTTTAAGTAAGGTTAGCTGAGTTTAGAGAACATCAAAATGTCTGAGTCAGCAAAAAAGAGACATCCAGCTGAGGTTCCTTTGGATACTGTGATTTTTTGTCACTTAAACATTAGTGATGAAGTGCTTAATCCTCTTAACCCATTGTAATAACAAAGATACTTTCCTATGCAATACTTTTTTACTAAAATGTTTGCTTTATGTTAAAAGTTCTGTTTAAATAAAACTTAGGATGTTTCTTTGTGCATTTTCTAAGAGTACACTATAGTACCAAACAACACAATAATCCAACATAATTTGGAGCAAATACTGATGTTCTTCAATTTTCAGCTTAATCCACAGAAGTATTATACAACGGGACTGGTTGACTTTGAGAAAAGAAAAGATTGCAGAAGACAGACTGTTTTCTCATTGGCTTTAGGGAAAACAGAGGACTTCCTGTTCTAGCAACCATACTGTAGCAACATCATTCCAAACTGAGTGATGGGACTAGTTTCTGATGCTTATGATGAAAATATTTTACTGTATGCATGAGTTTGTTAAGCCAGTTTTTTAGCACCAAGCCACAAAGGGACTAGACTTCTTATGTATGTTTTATATGACTATTTTAAACAACATTATATGTTTTAAAAAAATAAAGGTTATTTTTTTTAGCCATAAAAGCCCTTGGCATAGTTCTCCTTCCCTGTTGTCCATGGGATCAGGTCCCAAAGTTGTAAAGGTTTGATTTCTTCAGACCCTTAGAGTAAAACAAATACTGCATGTTTGTGCAGGAATAAGCTTCCAGTTTTTGCTCAATGTATCTCCATCTCAGATGATTCCCTGCCAGTGTTTCTGGGTTTACTAAATTAGTTCTGTGTTGTTCTATCAATTCAATTTTCTGTTAACTGAAGACAGAAGAATATTTGAAGAGGGGTGTCATGTTGAGACTAAAAGCTAAAAGGCAGAATCCAACCTGATTTTTTTTTTTTTTTCTGATGAGAATCTGCAACTACATATACTGTGGAGCTACACATCTCCAGCAAGTAGTACAGCCTCATGGTTGTTATAGGGGGAACAACATTTGTTTTACAAGGCTATTTTACATTTCCTGTATGTCAGTAGAGAAGGTGAATGTTTCTGAGTAGCCTTTGTTAGACCATAAATTTTTCAAAGCTTAGACAATCTCATCCTTTTTGAAAATGATGTCTAGCCCTATAAAATGATGCTATATACACAGCTGTTTGAGCCTCTAAGATTTCCACTCACATTCTCATTGCTAAAGACTGTGGCACCTCTAAGATGATATTTACTCTCAAATATTTCAGTTGCTGTTACTTGACAATATATGTCCATTCATCAATCACATATTATTTGTTTGGTATTCCGGTAGTATCTACAAGGATAGAAGAAGGTTTGAACTGATTTCTCCTGGAATAGCAGGCAACACCCTATTTACATCTCTTTGAAGGAAAGCTTCATATTGGTAGGCACTATACATCCAGCTGGTAAAAACAAACACCAACTACTTCCCGTATCCAAAGACACAGCTCAGTGTTCAAGTATTTAGATATTTTATTGCCCATTTCCTTCTATGTCAGTCACGTAAGGGCCACCTCAAAATACTGAACCACGTCTCACTGCCTGCATTGCCTATGTCCGTCACACAATGATAGTGGCACTAAGAAAACGTCATCAAGAGAAATGTCACTGAGATGCCATTTTGTAGGTTAGGTAATGTGAGATTCTTAAGAACTACAGTGAGTGGCTACTTGTTCCAAGTATTTTGTCTCAGTGTGGTAAGTGCAACCTTGTAAAGAAATACAGGGGTTTTATTTTGGTTTTTGCCTCTTTTTCTTACTCTTTTAAGTACACACATAGCCCAGATTGCTTTGATTCAATGCAATTTTCAGCAGAAAATTAAACAATAGAACAGTTGTCTGATGTGCTCTACTTGCAGGTCTCCAGACAGTAGGAATATTCAGAGTTGGAAGTTCAAAAAAGAGAGTAAGACAGGTGAGTGGATATGGATGTGTTTTTCCCTCATCAGGTATGATACAAATAACCTTACTGCTTTCTGTTAGGTGATTTCTTCCCTGTCCTTCACCCGGTGAACTTCAGGCTTTCTTTGTCAGTGACTTTATTATGTTTTTTGATAACAGGCCATTTTTAGACTTCTTTAACACTTGGTGAAATACTTCTCAGGATCTCAACAGATTAACAATCATTGTATGTTTTGCTCCATGGAAGTAGCAAAGGGTTGGATATCCAAATAGCCTACCATGACGAAATTTTCCAAAGGTTTCACTGTCAGGAAAAGGAAATCTTGGCTGCTTGTTCATCTCAGAAACAGCAGGAGCTCCCAAAGTAAACCCAAACTGTAAATCTTTTTCAGAAAACTTACAGCATGAGGAAGTATGAAAGTACAGAACAATCTCTTTGACCCACAGATTGCTGTTCCCAAACATCACCCTTCTTTAACCCATTCCACTTTAAGGTCAGAGCAGAGCCATCCAACTCCTAGTCTCAGCCAAATGCTGAAAAAGCAAAGATGGTGTACAGTTAGGTTCCATAGACAAAGTCAGAAGTGAGTGTTTCCTCAGCCTAGGTCTTGCGTTGTTATTCCCAGAAGCTGGGAATACATGTTGAATTAGAAATGTAATCAATAGTTCTTAATGGTTGTATGATGCTTAGGGAGAGGACAAAAAGTTACGGTAAAATACCCTTGCTAGAAACTTTAAGACCAAAAAGACAAAATAGGAAAGAGCAAAAGAAAGTTTGGCTGCATCTGATCCCAGGAATAATAGTTCTGTGATGAAAAAATATACGACATAATGATTGGCTTTCTTTGGAGAGTTATGATGAATAGATGATCTGTCTTGACTGTGGCTGGCAGAACAGTATAACCTGCTGATTAGTAGCTTACTCTCTACCAGTTAATATTGCTGTGTGGCTTAATATACCACAAAGTTGAAAACACGGTCTGCAGAAACAGTTGTTAGATCAACACTGAACTAGAAAAAGTATTGAAAAGTAAGTTGCCTCTAATTTGCATTACAAGCATTGATGTCAAAACATTTATTATTCGGGGATGAGTACAATTGCATCATGCCTCTGGGAGAAAGCAGGGAGCTTATATTATTTGCTTGTAACCTAAGCCTTACTTCAAACATAACTTACTTTCACCAGTTTTTCTTTTACTCTGTTTTCAAAAGCTAAGGAAACCAAGAGATTTGGGTATTTATGTATTCTATTACAGGGACTAATTTATTGAATTAGATGAACTAATTTATTTTATTAAACAACATGGATGCATCAGCTTGGCCTTTGCAGCTACAATAATAAATGCTGTCAACATGAACACATGGGAAAGTCTGGATTCAATTAAAATTCCATTCATTTTCTGAACCATGGAAAGCCAAACCCAATACTCAGATTTTGGTGTGCTTTTGCAGCTGTTCATTAGTTTTTCTTGTACAGAAAGCAGGCACAGTTTCATTTCCCTTCCTCCCCCAGTTAGAAAATGTCCTATTTCGACAGTAGTCTGTTGCCATAAATACATAAATAAATGAGTGCATGTGCCAGCAGGTTTTTTTATTGGTGAGCAGGAAGGGAAAATCTAGAACAAACGTGTCTATTACAAACCACCTTAGAGCTTTTTCACATTCAGTGGGGTGCAGGACCGAGGCTCCTGAGCTGGTGCTGAATCAAAGTCTGGTACACCCGGTTGCCAGGTACTAGCTTGTGCCCAGAAACCATACACTTGCATGAGCAGAGCATAACAGCTGAGCTTAGGGAGGGCAGGCCTCTACACTAGCCTGGATGCCTGGAGGACAGCTCTGCTGGTGAAGCAGCCCCAAGGCTGAAGAGCAGCATGGCTGGAGCTGTGCTTTCCTGTCCCGTCCCCAGCAGGGATGTCCCCAGTTCTCATGTCTCAGTGTCCAGTGGATACAGTAGTTCACTGGATGTACTTTCCAAAAGTCTGCAAATATTCACTGTGAAGGAAGTCTGAGAGACCTAAGGTTGACATGAAAATGTACTGCTTTTTAACCATTGTGATACCTGGGCCTGAAGTGTGACAATGTTCCACCAATGATTATTTGATATTGTGCTAATTAATTAGCACAACCCGTTTAGGTCTCTAAAGATAATGGACCAGAAGTGCTCTATGTTCAAGGCTATACTAGCAATTTGTGATTCAGACAGCTATTTGGGAAGTCCAAATTCTTGATGCAGTGCTAATCTGTTTCCTCAGTTGCCTTGGGGCAGTATTTGTGGGGATAATCTTCTGGATAGAAGTAATTTGTGGTGCTCCACAGTGATGTTCCATGTTTGCCATCAGTCTGAAGAGCAGACGTGATAGGAGAATTAAATCCCCAAGTCAGTACTGGAAAACATTTGGCTACAAAACAGTGGGGAAAAACATAATGATGAATAAAGAAAAAATTCTGGTCTTCATACCATAATTATTCATTATTAATAAAGACTAATTTAATAACTATAATAACCTTAATAAATTAGAAAGGAGGCTCTAATTTTATAGAATGCCTTTCAGGCTCATTATGATGGCACAAATTATGTAGAAAATATGGGGATTTTCTACCTTCTCTACCTACTCTACAGACACGCAACATAGATTTGCCTGTAATCAAGATTTGCCTCAGATTACCACACACATAGTTTGCTTGTGATTTATCCTCTTCCTTTTTGAAGTACATTGAATAATCCTGGTAAGGCAAGCTGTTGTCTCAAATTTCCTTGTGTTTAATAAGATTTATAATTATTCCCTGAAAGGATATATTATGACACCTCATAGTATTAGCAAAGATATGAAGTATTCCCAGCAAATAGTTTTAAATCGTCTTGACTATTTTCAAAAAGAACAAAAGGGTAAAGGATGGAGCTCTCAACCTGAAGAAAGAATTCTGCTCTGGGTGGTGGGAAGTCTCTTCAGAAAGCCAGGCTTCTATATTTTTGAAAGGCATATTGGATGTTTGAGAGGGATTTCTTCTGCTTCTGGAAAGTTTGATGCCTTTGACTTACACAATTTTTTTGCTGGGGACTGTAGCTCAAAGAAAATAGCAATACCTCTTAATGGTATTAGCTTGGTGTTTGTTATCTCCCTAATAATGATCACTTAGAAGTGAATTATATATTCAACCTTATCAAAAAACAGTTCTACAATCTGGAAAGTGAAAATGATCACATCTTAAAAAATCTTCTATGCTGGAATATGCTAGTTAAGTGACTAAGATTTTGTGTCATGATTTTTTTCAGTTACGTGAAGAGTTTGACCGAGGCATAGATGTTGTGCTGGACGAAGAGCACAGCATTCATGATGTTGCTGCTTTATTAAAGGAATTTCTGCGTGACATGCCTGACCCACTTCTCACTAGAGAACTTTATACACCTTTCATCAACACACTCTGTGAGCTCTGCAGCATTTTGATTTACTGATTTTTGATAAGATTGTTTAAATTCTGTAATCTCTACTAACTGTGTTCTGTTTTCTGTGCATTTCATACTGTAGTCTTGATTTGCTCCAAATATTTATATATATTTATATATATAATTTGCTGATGACTTCCCTTGGTTTTCATACTGTATTAGTCCAGAGAACTAGAACAGAGATTTCACTTATATCTATTAATAACTATTTTTACATTGGTATATATGATAGAATTCATGTTCCTGGTATCTCTGCTCAGCACTGTTAATGCTTTTAGTTTTTGTAGCTATTCACTAATCAAAATTATGGTCTGTCTTCAAAAGCCTACCTTGAAAAGTTCAAGTTTCTTGGTAGTTAATGGCTCTCAGAGCCATTGTATTAAATAGTCCCAAATGTGTTGGCTTATGCTAAAACCTGGGTCCAGTCTCTCAAAGAGTTGGGAAAATGTAAAGTTAGACCATTCAGTCTTGAACTGCTGCTTGGCATGTTCTTCAGCTTCTTTCTACCTTCACGTCTGAGATCCTGCCTTTATCTCACCTTTGTCTCTGGCTACCATTGCATTTTAGGTGGTTTAAGTGTAGAATGCCCTTGACATTTCTATGTGCTTTTCTAGTTTCCCAGACACTTTGTAAGATGTGAAATTGTAAGAAAACCCATTTATAATGGCCAAAGCATAAACTTTACTGGAATGCTTCCAAAGGGTGCCCTGTAAACCCATAACTGTACCAAAATCAATGTAATAAGTAGAAAATTACACAGAATTTTTGTGTTCACTGACAGTGATGGAGTACGCAGCATGGATTTTGCTCTCATAGCCTGGGAGAAGAATCTATGAAACTATAAGCAAAATGTGGATCAATCAAAGCAATAATCCCATAAGAATATTGTTATGCTTTTGGTATTTCCTTGAAGTGTTTTCTCTTTTTCTTCTGATGTTACAAGGAAAATTATAATTAAACAAAGCTATTCTTATGCCTTCCTTTGGGCTGGGAATAATATATTTGTTCTGATTTTAGATTAGTTGGAGTACTTTTCTTAGAATGTATTTTTTCCCCTCTTAGTATTAGAGCCAGATGAACAGCTAAGCACCTTACAGCTTCTCATTTATCTCCTACCTCCCTGTAACTGCGATACCCTACACCGACTGCTGCAGTTCCTCTCCACAGTGGCTGGCCACGCAGAAGACACCACAGACAAAGACGGCCAAGAGGTAAGTTCCAATCACTTGTGTCTTTTGACTTTGCTTAATTAATGGTATGAAAATAGATTTTTAAGGCTGTTAAATAACCACATGACATACCCCTGAAAGATGGGGGAGATTTTTTATTCTTGCCACACATTTGATATTTAGCTTTTTACTATGTTCTCAGGGCTGTGTGAGTTTAATTTTTATATGACTTAATCAGTAAAGCATCTAGCACTTTCTTTGGGAGATGCACAACATCCTTGTTATTAAGAATATTTAATGTTGTCCATCATTTTTCCACCTTTGTTTATTCCTGTTACATTCTGTGGAAAAAATACAGCCCTCCTCTGCACAGAAAAGTGTCAGGCATTCAAGAGTGTGGTTTTTCATTCTTTTTTCATTCTCTGCTTTGGCTTTCTTATATGACCTTTGGACATAGTTAAATTCTTGTTTCCCTTAGTTTCCTTGTGTGAATTGTGTAGTGAAGAATAAAAAAATAAAGGACAGGTGCCCTTCTAACTGTTAGACCTAATCACCCGTCGGAGTCAGGGTCCATCTTTGTCTGTTCTCATTCTGGCCTCCGTGCTGTTGCATTCTGAACCAAATTCAGTGGAGAGACTGTACTGCACCCAACCCCAGTGACAAGATTATTGATAGATGCATAGCTTAGGTGTACTTCTGAGCATTGACACGTGCATCTAAGACAGTCACACTACAGAAGATCTGAAAATCCAGGTTTCCCATTTTCTCCCAGGAAAATGCTTGAACTAGTGGGCTGCTCTGCAAAAGGCAGCAACTCTGTTTTCTTTGAATGAGAAAGATGTAGTCAGTCACTTCTTGAAAAAATTGTACCAGTTCTTCTGTGGAAGGGACTTCCTTGTCCTGTGATCTATAGCAGAGAGGTTCTGAGGTTACTTCTGAGATGCTGCTGAAACACCTGGAGAATAGTCTTCCAAATGGAATACTGCTGACTTCTTTGGATGCTTTTTGGACGTGGTTGGTATTTAAGAATAGGCACTTTGAGTTTTGGTGAATTTCTGCCTGAAGCCCTAACTTCAAATGTGCTACATGTGACTTCAGGACCTTTTTCAGTTTTATATCCTCTTCAAATTCTGTTATTTTTGTCTTCAGCAATAAGCTGATAGACCGCTAAACCACCATAATGAAAAACATTGGAAAAGAGCAGCCTGTAAGTTTTACTGCCCTTAAAAACATAGTGCGTATAAGCTGACTAAGGTCTTGGTCCCTCTGGTAGAGCAAAGAGTTCTCTCTTGGTTGAAGAATGTACCCGAGAGGATATTGCAGGGCTGATGCTGCTTAAGAGAATGGGCTTGGCAAGACAGTTGTAGTAAAGGAATTTTCATTCCCCTTAAGAGTACATCAGCTCTGCTACAGGTATTTTGGCAAGGCAAATTTACGTAAGTCACCTTGTCAGTATTGTAAGCATCAAGAATATTTACATGCAATTGGATATCTTTTATAGACAATTGGATATCTTTTATAGACAATAGAGTATTCTATTCATAATTACTTAAGCTATTCATTAATAATTAACTGAATAAAGGCATACAGGGCAAAATAAAGTAATTGGAAGGAAGACGCGTGAGCTCTAGCACACAGGCTCTCCTCCACGTTGTCTTTCGAAAGCCTTTCTTTCACAAAGATGAAGACAGATGACTAACTTTATTAAAATGACTCATCCAGCTAATTTCAGTTCATATGTTTACACCATTTTTTAAGGGATGCCCTGCCCCGAGACTGCCCTTTAGGGAAGACTCACTGTTTGTATAGACAGTCTGCACATGCAGATCCAGGCACAGCCAGAGGCTGCCCCTGGCTCTGTCAAGGCACCACATACCCACACATCCTTGGTGGATCACTGTTCTGAGTATTTAAAAAACAGGTCACTCAAAAAACATTCGGGTGCGTGGTGGTGTGCCATAAGGGGGTGTTTAAGCACAGTCATGCTGGACAAAGTGCTAACATGTTTGTTATGACTGTCCATGCACCTACTTGGTGCAGATGTCTTTCCAAGATGAAGTAGTGATAAAAAGATTTTTTTATTATTATTTTTTATTTTTTACTATCAGCTCTGAGCTACTTAGTTGAGCTTTAATTGTTTTGTTTTGTTAAAAAAAAAAACAACAGGTGTAGTGAGTAGACAGTTCTAAATTCAACTGGAATATTCAGTAAATGCCCTGTTATAAAAAAAATAATAAAATATTGCTTTGAAAGGATTAATTTTGTCCCACTAATTTCTTGAAATGCTATTTTCTGCCTCTTTTTGTGCCTCATTCTGATCTTTTTTTAATTATTTTTTTCAGATATAGCTGAAAAAAATAACTCCTATGATATTGTTTGTTCTGTAAAAAAATCCTCAAGATTTACTGGTTCAGCTATCAAAATTCACTTGCAGTCTTATATAGTCAAACTGCTGGCATCATCTTCTGCATTCCCAGAATGGCAACCAAGTGGAGACACAGAGAAGAAGCACATGACCCCTGCTTTTTTCTCTGTTAAATGAATGGAACAGGAAAAAAGTAGTCTTACTCACAAATCTCACAATGAAAATTTTGATTCAATAACCTCTATAACATATTTTTCATATAGTTGCTGTCTAGTCCAATACTTGTTCCTAGCTGCCTAATTTCTCCAAAACCACGTTGCTCTTGCTTCTTCAGGCACGGAGTTGTTGGTGCAGAAGAAAGTAAAAAACCAAAACACCAAAAAGTAAATATTCAGTGTGTTCTCAGAAACAAGCAAAAAATCAGGAAAATATTAATAAAAATAATGAGCATGTTTCTCAAGTATCCAAACTGTTTAACTAATGAAACTTGTAAAAGTAGATTTTTCTTCACTGTATCTGTTTCATATCATGAGTTCTAATTGAAAAAGCTAACAACTGGCAGTATTTGATCTTAAGAGACAGTAACATGGTACAAAAGTGAAGTAGGAGGCGGTATCTCTGAGTTCAGATGAAGTACACCAGTTCAGATGAAGTACACCACTGCTGACCTGCCAGGGAATTAAAGCAGGCAGCACTTTTCACCTTCTTCTCCAGTCTGTTTGAGAATTTGTCCAGAAAATCCACAGTGCTTGTTGCAGAGATGTCCAAACAAAATGTTTCCACATTTCTGAAAATGGTTACATTTTTGACTAGCACTTGTTTTTGATTTTGATGAATGAACCATCTGTCAAATGTTTTGTGTGCATGTAGTTGTGTATATACATAAATCTCTGGATACATTAGACACTGGGAGACCTCACCTCCTTTTTATTCTGTTTTCTAGATTACTGGGAATAAAATGACATCACTTAACCTGGCTACCATCTTTGGCCCTAACCTGTTGCACAAGCAGAAATCTACAGACAAAGAATTCACAGTTCAGAGTTCAGCTCGAGCTGAAGAGAGTACTGCTATCATAGCTGTTGTACAAAAGATGATTGAAAACTACGAAGCCCTTTTTATGGTAGGTGGATGTTTCTTCCTATGACTTCTAGGCATTTGTAAGTTAAACGAGGAAATACCTGGTTGGTATTAAAATAGACAAGGATTAAATAAACCGTGGAAACAATGTTCAATTAAGCTCAACTAGTATTGGTAAACAAAGTAGTCTTCTGTCAAGGCAAATGCTTTGCAGCAACCAATAATACTGAAAATTTGTACATATATCTTTCCAGGACCTGTTCCTATATCAGTAAGCATATTTTCTTCCTTAAATATCTTCCTCTGTATGTAGAAATGAAATGATGGAGTAGGTTATTCAATTGAGTGCTAAACAATACATTATCATTGCTCATTAGTTTTCAAGACAAGACGGAAAATGACCTTTCACCTCTCAAGTTTAGAAGTCAGGGGGCTAATTTTTCTGCAGGGATAAGAGATCCATGGTTAATTTAAGGAATAACTTCCCTTATCAAAGACTTTCTTGTTGGTCACATGGAGAGGAAACACAAAGCTTTTTTATTTGTCAATGGGATAACAGGAGGAAAGCATAAATGTGTGCTGTTCCTGAGTACTTCTGTTTTCTTGCTGAAGCAAGAACGGATGGTGACCTTGGACTTGGACCAAATAATTCCTACATACTGTTGCCTACTGAAGATGCAGCTTAGTTAAAGCAAGCTGGTAAAGCCTAGCAGTTACCTGGTCAGTTCATTCTCTGACCTTATCTTTTTCTGTCTATGAAATCATGGGTCGTTTTTGCATGATTTGTGCCTGAGGCAGAGCCCTACTCCAAGATACCGGAACCCAGTCAGACCTAGTGGTGGGCACTACCCTGTCTTCACTTTAGTAGACATAAATATCTTAACAAAAACAGATGACTTGGAAAGGTGAAAACAGTTTTGTTTGTTGTGTCTTGAAACTAAGCAGCACTGTATATACTGAGGAGATTAGCTCCCAGCGCAAGAGGAGGAATACTCTGGAGACCTCCTTTGGTGCTTCAGCAAAGCACAGTGCTAGATACAACATTGGTGGGAGATGATGGACAAGACTGGACTGTGGGAACATGGGAGTAGTGGACACATGGTACTGTAAGGAGAAGGTGTCTACCAGATTTCAATAGGGATAAAAGCATGAGAAAGCAATCACACACCCCGTTCATTGATCTTATCCTGAGATTGATTTGGTGGTTTTCTCATCTTTTCTTTAATACTGTGTCGCCTTTCATTACATCCTTTGCTTTATTTTTATTCTTGTTACAGTGAGGTACCCTCTCTCTCACTCTCTCTTCTCTCCACCACTTCAACCCCCTCCCCAGTTTAGGGAAACTTGAGGTGCTAACTTTCCTTCCACAGCACAAAAATAAACTGACAGAACTGCACTCTCCTGAGCAGTTCTGCTGGCCCAGAGTGTGGATGGCACTAACAAGGTTAAAATAATACTCGAATAAGAATACTTGCATTACTAGAAACATACTTAGAGTTGTTTCTCTTAAGAACACTTTACAGCACAGTGACATCTCAGCACATCATAATTCAGGTGCATGTTCAGACTTTCAATATGGAAAGGGTGGGGCATAGGATTAGACTAACCTACATATGGTCTCCTTTCATTTTGACAAATTTATTCCTTTACCTCATCAATGCTTGCATTTTTAGCTGGAGATTAAATACAGTAATGGAAAAAAAAAAAAAAAAAAAAAAAAAGAGAAGTTCTTTTTTTGTTTTCTAGAGCAGTTTTTCAGATTGTGGAGGGAAATTAAAACCAGTTTTCAGAATAAAAGGCTAGCTGCATGTGTGAGAGAGGCAAACCTGTCTCAGATGATCTCCTGAAAGCTGAAATACATTGATGTGAAATTATAAAAGTGCCTAACAGATGAGCATTTCTGAGTGCTTTTACTCTTCCCATTGCCATTAACAAACAACCTGGCAAGTTCTGCCTGTTTTATGGACTAATGTCTAGACTTGCATGTGATATTTGATTTTTAGGATTGTGTCAAATTGCTCATAGTTGTTTTTTGTTATAAGACTTCTACGAGGGTTTGCTTTCGACTTTTCATGTTAGCATGAAAAATTTAGGCAGCACAGGGAGACTTTTTGCATTCTTAAGATAATTAGCCCAGAGCATCCTTTGGTAATTGATGCATGGAAAGGAAAAGACTTGTACATTACATTGTACTGGAACTCTGATCATTTGAAATCAGGCAGCAAGCAGTTCATCTTCCAAACCCACAGGAGTGGAGCCAAACCAGAGTGTTGTTTATACTTGACATCTGTGATACTTAAAAAAGGAGAAACATCTGGACTTGAGAACCCAGCTACAGCTATAACATATAGCATATTGATACCAAGGTGGTTTTGTGCCTTTTTTTTTTTTTTTTTTTTTTTCTGTTACTCTTGTATATGGGGAAGTTATAAAATTCCAGTTGACTTCAGCATTGAAACTGAAGCACCATTTGTGAAAGAAAACGTAGGAGTATAGCACATGCTACGTAGCCCGGACCACAATATCAGAATGACTCTGACTTATCAGTGAAATGCTGTTTTTCAGAACAACTTGGGGTTATCAAGATCTGTTTTTATTCCTAAAGCAATTACCATTGACATCATTAATATACATGTGGATTCAGCATAGAAGATGCTGACCTTGCTGTTAAGTCCGTAATGCTAAGGAGTTTAATATCCAATTCCTATCAATTTCAGTGAGTCTCAGGGATGCATAAGTACATATTGCTAGTCTCTGAACAATGCCCAGAAATTGGATTCAGAGAGACTGAACATAACCACACTTTGACTCATTGGCTTTGGCTGGGCATGGAGGGTGAAGAAGAGAAGTTATGCATTTAGCAGCTCAGTCATATATTTACATTGTTCGGTACCCAAATCCATTTCTGCTGCAAAGAGAGTCTGACATAGTGTCTGACATTTCTTATTTTTATTGTTAGAGGCTTCTGTGGCCTCCCCACTGAGGAGGCAGTCACATAGCCTCTCTGCGCCAACTCAGTAGCCAGGGATGGCACAAAGCAGAAACTACAAAGGTTCCTTCACCCTTCTGTGTCTCAGTAGCTGTGATGCCCAACCTTAGAATCTCAGAATATCTCTGACTGTAAAGGACATCTGAGAGCCCCCCAAGCCATCTCATCAGAGCAGTTATGTTATCAGCAGATGCAAAAACTGTTATTTCAGCAGTGCCTTGTTTTCCCATGTGTACTTACCCTTGTCCCTGAACTTGAAGTTCTCATCCATTTACTCAGACATAATTGCCAGTTAAGCAGTTATTTCAATAATAATAATTTCAGCTCTGTACCATCTTCTGAAGATACCCATTTAGTAATTCTCTATAAATTTAAATTGACACTTACATGCATATCATTTCTACACTTGCAAGTTAGTTAACCAAATTGATTTAAGTTGCTTCACAGGAGGAAACCCAAAACCAAACAACTAACAAAGGAGACCATTGGTACAAATCCGGTTAAAGGATCATAAATCGGTGTGCCCCCATTCACTCAGATAAAAGTCCTATAACTTGATTAAGTATTAAGTTTGGGTTTTGTACATTCTTTCAGTGCATTAGAACTTTTTTCAGTTTTATTTTTATGAAATGAAAGGCTGCTTGTAAATCACTGAAAATATATTTCTATTTTTTTTCTGACAAAGTCAGTAAATTCTTACAAGTATAGCAACTTGATACTAAGGTAAATAGTAAGCTACATACAGAAAGACATGAATTCTGCTTTGCCTTCAGATTTTATCTGGAGTGAATTCTACTGTATGGAAAGGCTATCTGAACAGACAAGTTGGCTATTCAGATAGCCAACAAGAAGGGCTATCTGAACAGACAAGGGCACCAGGTTGCCAAAAATGTATTCCTATAAAAAGAAGATAATGTATTTAAAGACTAGAATACCAATGGGCATCAGTAAGAAATTTCTCCAGCTTAGAGGTCAAACATATTTTTTTAAAAGAAATAAAATCATAGTCACACAAATTTTTCATAGATGTTTTGGATCAATTTCAAGTAAATGATGCATATCTTCATTTATTTACAAATTATTTCCTTTTTCAAAGTAATGTGCCTTCTTTGTAATGTGATTCCCTAAATACCTCCCAAACCAAGGCATTCCTCTGAGGAATCTATTACTAATTCTATTCCTATTTCCCAGTAAATGTCGGAAAGAATAAATGGCCCTTGCTGTGCGACCTGAAGGTCAAAAGATACAGGCTCTGACAAATTACATCCAGAAGCAGATTGCACAATTGATGACCCCTTGCTGAGATTGTCTTGCCTCCAGCTCAATCCGTCATGAGTGAACCTGAGCTATTAGCTCAGGTTTCTCAGATGGTTTCATCTGTTTGAGTGTTGTGATGGGCAAGCTAAATGTTTGACTGTGATGTGGACAAACTCTCTCAAAGATTGATTGCATTATAAAATGCAATTGGAAGCACTAAGTTTACTTGGGCAGATTGTGGAGTGCCATTCCTGCCACCTTCCCAGGAGATGTTATATCCTTCAACAGCTGAAGGTATCAAGTGTTTTGAAGGTTTGTCTCCATATAAAATGCACTAGAGGGAGTTTGCAAATAAGAAAGGCAAACTCCAGAGGAAGATGGCACAACTTCTCTCTGAGTCTTGCTACTATCCAAAGTCCAGAGTGGCTAGAGATCGAACATGACCTACTTGTTAACCTGAGTTGTGAACAGATTAACTTTGCAATTTAAGCAATTTTACATCAGACAGGCAGATAGGTTATAACTATCCATACTGTATTTCCCAAGTACAGAATAGCTATGGTAGTTCCTACATATAACTGTAGCAGAATGGTATAAGAAGGATAGAAACTCTCATTTTCCTGTGACATAAGTGCCACTGAAGATTTATCAATGGACTGAAAATGCATGAACTGCTCAAGTTCCAATAGGCCCTAAGCAGAATTTAAATGCTTCTCAATCCCAGGATTTGGCCATATGGATATCTGAACATTACGTTTGCAAGACTTAATTAAGAAAAATGTTGACCTTTAGCAGCTGTCACTGAAATAAAACAATCGAAGAACTTCAGAGTCAGAGCAGTCATCATGAAATTTCTATATGACAGGGACATAGATAAGCCAAATGCCATGAAATATATGAAGAAACATTCTCTTTCCTTTGTAATTACATGTCATGTTGTTTCTAAAACAAGAGAAGTACAGTTGCTTACAATGGAAATGTATGAATGTTCCTAGATTTTTGAATGGAGTTAGAAGATGAGGACCTTGAACTGGGGCTTTTGAGATTGCAATACATAAGTAATCCCACTCTTGTTATCAGATATAATACCCAACTAGGTACTAATAGGATATTCAACAGTAATCAGCATTTGACTTTGTACAAAGCAATCTTCAGTCCTACTGCATCTGTTACATGAAAGTTCTGATTTAAGTGGAAGTGTCTGAATATCTGTTTTAATATACTCTCTGTAAATGTAACCGTACTTGATTTTTTAGTTTCAGCATAATACAAAAATGAATGTACGTAAAAGTTATTAGTCTCCAATTGAGTATTTTTGTTGTCTTCATAGGTTTCCCCTGACCTTCAAAATGAAGTTCTTATTAGCCTATTAGAGACTGACCCAGATGTTGTGGACTATTTGTTGAGGAGGAAAGCTTCCCAGTCATCGTGAGTAATCTGTTTTTTCATCATCCCTGTTTCTGCTGGGAATTTCTATCTCCCACTGGAAGCATTCAAAAGGTTGTAGTTTTCCACAGCTCTTATGCACTGTCTACAGTGGAGTAGAAATATCTTCCCCGTTAAACAGACTCTGCCAAAGAAATTATGACTCTTGTACAATGTTTTCTAAAGACAAATCTTGTTTCCTGATTCAAAGCAAAGATTGCATTCTGCTACAGAGAACAGAATGACATGTACATAAAAATATTCAGTGCACTATTAACTGACAGGATGTATCCTAGTGATCGGCTGGTTCATGTCTTGGGTTTGTTGTAGTCTTCAGTAAGAGGAGGCTTGTATTACGGTACCCTTGAAACACACCCTAGAGTGCCTTAACACAGTCACGGCTAGCCGTTTGGCCAGTTCGTTGTTCTTTTCCTATTGTATACACTTGTGACCTAGGTAGGGCATTGTAAACAAGTCAACTGCTGCAACAGCGGGCATATGGAAACTCTTTGGGTATTTAATTGTATGCTTTGTGAAACATGAAGAGAAAAAAATCACACCAGTCACTATGATGATGGTTGCAGTTATGTTACATAACATATTCAAACTTTGTGCATGGTTTATGTATGCCTATACCCCTGTGCCTTAATGCTGTGACTTTGTACATTTGGATTAACAGGATTCCTGGCTTTCTCAAGGGACACACATTCATTGCCTTTATTCTAGCGAATCCCAATATGCCAGACCCTAAAATTACAAAATTTGACCAGCTTGCTTTAAGTAACTTTTAGGAGGTTTCCTAGACTCTAAGCTCTTTGGGACAGATTGGGCTTTGTCTTCCTGTGTGTGTGTGGAAAGTGCCTAGCGCATTCAGAATATAGTTAAAGGTGAATTTGTACAGTCAGTTAGCTATGATTTTTTTTTTTTCTTTCCCTCTGAACATTGTACTGTTGGAGGTAATAGTGTGTTTAGCTTTAAAGGAAAAAGTATTGAAAGAAATAGTACAATTAACACACGGGGGAAAAAGGCTTCTTTATAACATGCAGAATATATCGTGTTGTGAAGGATGTTAGTTTAGCCACATGCATACATAACATGCAGTAGCAAATTATCACATATCATCTGATCTGTGGTAATTGTCTGTGTGTGTTACCTTAGTGTACTACAGTTAAGAAATAATTTCAGTTAATTTGTCTGACTGACAACAACTAACCATGTATATATTTAATTCACAAGAAATGCCAGATAATAAGTTATTAGTTATAAGTCTTTTACACTTGTTTCACATTTGCCATGGTCTAAGGCAGCAGTTAGGAGAGGCACTGAAAATCATGTGACATGGTAATAATATGGTACTCTCTAGAGACTTTTCTTTAAGCTGTCAGTTTGAAATGATCAAATTTGTGACAAAAGCCAATAAAAAAATGATGGATTTCACCATCTGTAATAGAAAGACATAAAATTGTATCTCACGTGGATTCATAAACTAATTGAGCATAAATTTACATTACAAATCATTGTGGATGTAACAGGTTATTGTTAGATCCCTTTAAGTTAATTGACCTTTCATTAGCTTCCTTACTTTTCAGCCAACATGCACACCTACAGGAGAAAATAGATCTTTTGTGCAAAGCTGGTCACAACTGACAAAACGGTTTTGTAAGAAAAGGTTACTAAACCAAATAGGAGTATTATGGCTATACTAGTACCAATTTATTGTATTTTCAGTAATGGGCAGATGAGGTATGAGATAGGAAAAACTTGCTCTCTCTCATTTGTCTTCTACTCTGGTATCATGTAAGTGATTTATTCTTAATGTTAATGAAGTATGTTTTCACTGTGATTGCAACTTCTCGGTTAAGATATTCTAGGCAATTAGAGTGAGTGTTGCTTAGTGTTATCGCTAGAAGTGTGATGCTCTTAAGAGATGAATCTTTTTCAGGACATAGTATCAGTTTTGAGGATACATATTTGTTAGCTATTTTTCCTGTAAGAAGTGTGAGAAAGCAGAAAACAAGGAGATATTTGTGTTGATTTCATAACAACGAGCTTCCAAAATATGTCCGTACAACTCCTGGAATTTCCTTGATTATATACTCAAGAGCACATTCCAAATTTGGACCCATGGAACAGAAAACTTTAGATATTCTTGAGAGAATCTTCATCATAAAAGCTGGTTGGCTGCATAACATAGTGCATGGAGTCAACTTCAAGACTTTAATGTTATATTACTTGCACTGAAGGTCCTGCTTCTGCAAATGCCCTCACACCTCTGCTTTTGATGTCACTGCAAATGCTTTCTTGGTTCTAATCTAATAGAAAACAATATCTTTTCCTCCTCAAGGGAGGACAAATCAGTTGTTCCTCATATTTCAGTTCTCTTAAGAGTTGAGCATCATGAATTGATGTGTCAGGGAGTTTATGGAAGTTGGTCATGGTAAAGCACTAATTACTAGTGGCTGCAATTATGAAGTCTGCTTTTGTGGATGACTATCCCAACGTTTTTGTATGTTGGCTTGATGACAATGGAATTTGCAGTTTCCAGCTGTAAGATGAAGCGTCTTTAAACTAACACAAAAATAAAATGTTTCTTACGACTATTTATTGCTTATCATGTTTAGTAGATAGAATAGATGTGTTTTAGAGTAATTTTAGAGTAAATACAGAGTAATTTCAGAGTAAACGTATTTTAAATTTGTGCAATTTTAGTGTGCTTTTGATAGCGATGATAGGTTTTAATTCACCCTAACCTGTGGCACCCAAGATGAGGCCATACAATAGTTTTTAATTTCCATACAGTATGTTTAAACACAGAAGCTTCCCGAATCACTGAGTCCTCTACCCTGTTACAGTAGCAACCACATCATAATCCTGCAATAAGATGCTATGTTGGGGGCACCTCAAATATATATGGAAATTGCTACTTCATGCTGCCAAGCCATCAAACTGTGTATGATTTGCCTCTTATAAGAAATAATTGTTTTTCCTTTCAGAAGCTTTAAGTTGTAGCAGAAAAGTATTTCTGCCAAAACTAAAATGGGATTTCTGGTTTTGATGACCTTGATGCCTATGGAAAAGTAGGAACGTCCTCAGTAGAAATAATTATTGTTACTAAAATTTTTGCAAGTTGCCCATGCTTCTAGACTCTGGTGGATAATAAATTCAGAAGGATGCCAATTAAAAAGGAAAACTCAAGACTCCTTAACAGCATAGTTGATTTTTGTTTTGGAATCTGAAATAGTATTTTTGAACAAGTGCTGCACAAGTTCCTTCTGTAGCTTTCAAACCTTTCAGTCAGATTCATGCACTTAACCACTTCTTAAATCTTTTCCATAATGTAGTTCAAAACCTGCAGAAAATATTTCAGTTGCCTTAAAAATTTCTCACATTAGTAATACATAATTTTCTATTATTTTTAATGGGACTCATAATCTACCCTTATTCATAGGCTGCATATAGGTGTGTATCCTGAGCAGTATTTACATTTGCCTCTATATTTATTTTTTCCCCAGCGTATAGGTAGACAGTCTCACAATTATCCAGGATAAGATTAATATCTCTCTGATAATTAACTCAAACTGTAAACAAATCAGATGCATTTTTTTTTTTTTTTTTTGCTTTAAGGAACACATGGAGATTCATGCTTTATTTGGAAAGCTGCGAGCCAAAGATTTTTGTTTTTAAATATCATCTTGAGGTTATGCATGTAAAGCAAATGTATGAGATCAATTTCTAGCTGTATAGTATTTTATACATTTTGATGGTTTCTTACAGTAAGATTAGTAGAGTCTACAGACATTTTCTTTAAGACCTTTTTTCTAAAGAAATTTGAAAATGATATTAAGTATAAATAATTGCATGGTTTTACTAGGAGAAACAGTAAATGAGGTTAGAAACTTGAATGTTTGGACCTTTCCAAAAACTTGACAGTTTCCATTTAAGTAAATCTTTATCAGGAGCTCTGTCTTGAGACAAGCTAGACTATAAGAGATCATTCAAGGTAAGACATTAAATCAATGTTACACAAAGCTCAAGTTTTTGTTCCCACATTGTTTCATTTGCATTTCTTTCCCCTCCTTCCTTGTGTTACCTTGCCATGGCTAAATAGTTAGATACCTCCTTTGCTCTGTGCAACATAGTTAGGTTATGGTCCTGCAAAAATTTACATGAGATAAGCCTCACTGGCGTCAGTGTGTTAGGCACATCTGTATGGTAACAGGATGAGGTTTAGATGTCACTCAGTCTAGAAAGCTGGAAAGAAAGATATTTGGCCAGAGGAAATCTGCAGATACCAACAATTTTTCCCATTTTTGCCCAGGTTTTTCTGGCTCTCTTAAAATTCCTCAAGACATTGCTTAAATGCATCTCATTTTACCTCACACGCACTGCATAAGTGTTGTTGTTGTTGGTTTTGGTTGTGTTTTTATTTCCCTTTTTTTTTTTTTTTTTAGAACATATGGAAAAAAAAAGAAAAAAGGGTTTTAGTTTGATATAGCATTTTACATATTTAAAAGCCAACATAAATACTGTGGCTTTAGATTAATTTACCCTATGCTCGTCTTCATCTGGGAGGCTGAGATGGGAAGTTACATAGTTGAGGCATGATTTACAATTAGTTTTAATGACTCCCCAGCATTACCATGCCAGCCACACTGGGAAGCCTGGGACAGTGCTGCTTAGCCAAATGGCAGCTCTGGTTTTGTGAGTTGGCCCCAGTTACGGTTCAGGATCAGTTCAGTGGTGGTTTTCTTGCTGGGAGATAACTGGGAGAAAGCATTATTAATTCAGTCCCAATGCTTTATGGTTCCTTTTACACTGGGGAAAAAAAAAAAAAAAGAATACTGAGAAACATAATAAACATGATGTTGAGTGTATATATTTTATGTTTTGGGACACAGCACTTGTAAGACAATAAGGGAAAAAAAAAGCACTACTTCAAAGTGGTATTAAGTTTTGTCAGTATCTGTGTATTAATCTTTAGTCTGCTGTGGCTAGCCTGTCTTACCACTGTATGTTTTCTTTATTTTCCTTCCTCAGTTTTACTTCATTTGTCTGGAAAGAGGGTTATTGTTCCACAACAAATAATGTGCTTTGGCTGCTCACTGAGTTCAAGCTGTCTTTGGATTTGACTCTGAGAAGGGCTGGCCATTTTCAGTATACAAGAAAGACCCTTTGTAATAACACGTGTGATCAGAGCAGATATTAATGTGAGGCAACTGATAAAAAGTGTTTTGTTCAAGAGAAGAGCAAGCATAAGATAAGCATCTAAGAAACAAAGATCAAGGTTCAGAGAAATAAAAAATGAGTAATAAAAATATAAATTATGGGCATACAACAGGAAAAAAAAAAAGTGTTTGTTTACAGAGTATTTCTACATATGCTTTGGGAGGTTCCATAGCTTACAGATTGCCTCCTGTCTACATAATAAACAGTAACAGTTCAAGAAATCTCCCTTGGTGTCCCCAACACACTTTCCAAAAAGAGATGTTTCTTTCTGAGCCTGGAATGTACCTTTTGGTGGGTGTTTTGTTTACTTTTTGTTTGTTTGTTTGTTTGAAAATAAATGCAGCCTATGCTGAAATGGTAAAAGAAGTTCTAGAAGTTATTGCCAGAGCCAGTTGTTTGCTGCCCATATCAGAAATATGATAGAAATATCTGGTAGTACTCTATAGTGTATTTGCCTTCTGATGTCTCTAAGGAGGATCCTTCTCACAGTGTGAGAGATGAGTAAAGTATTAGATTTCAGTGACTGTGTATTATTTAGAATGGAAGAACTGATTTTAGCATACTGCTTATAATCAAACTAATCTTCCCTATCAAACCCTCAGATTTATTGTTGCAACAAGCAGAATTGTCAAGGTAACATAAGGAATTGATTCACTGTTTAATTTCCTGTGGTGAAGTGTATGATTGTGTTTTTTTTTTTTTTTTTTTTTCCTGATTAGCAACATCTTTTGATTTTTAGTGGCCTCTGCTGGCCACTTCGTGGCAGAAGTTTTTTACTCATGGAAAATTCACCTCTATACTGCTTCTGAAGTGTTTTCATTTCAGCACCTGTGATCATACTTTTGCATTTAATTTTATCTGTATGATGTCAAACTGCACCTGTAGCAGTGAATATAAAGCGTTGTTCATTAACAGTAATTTGTTTAACAATATTTCCCAGAAGTCCTGAGATGCTGCGATCAGAAGGTTCCTACTCCACGGGAGAAAGGCATTCTTCCACAGACTCCAACAAAGCTTCGAGCGGAGATGTCTCTCCGTATGACAACAACTCCCCAGTACTTTCTGAACGCTCACTGATGGCAACGCAAGAAGAAGTTGCCCGCAGTCCAGATAAGCTGTACAGGGTGCCTGAACAGTACACCCTGGTTGGTCATTTGCAGCCTAAGACAAAGGAGAATTCTTCTGCATCACAGGCTGGAAAAGGTATATCCTGCTCCTGTTCCACTTTCTAAGTGACGAACATGGGTTTCTGAAGTAATTGTAAAGTGTCTGCTCTATATTGTCAGCTATCAGGACTTGAGGTTATTGTAGCGTAAACAATTGCAATTGCGTAAACAATTTTTTTTTTTTTTTTTTTTTTTTTCTGTTGAGCTTTAAGTGTTTGCTCAGTCCTCCTTTCTAGCTCAGCCAGCTGTTAGGGATGCTCTTAGTGTGGAATTTGTCAAAACTTGAAGCTTTTGTTTAGTAAAACAGAACTCTGTATGTCCTGCTCTTCAGCCTTGTAAAGACTGTTATTTCTAGTGCTGCTTGGCAGGACTGTAATACCTACAAGGTTATGCTCTAAACTTTGAAAAAATCTGAGTTTAAGTCATCATGCTGTAAATTTTCTCCAATTGAAAAGAATGACCTCCACTGCATTGTAGAATACAGCTGAGCTGCACAGCTTTACACCTGTTACTAATAACACACCTAGCAATACTAGAGCAGAGATCTATAATTTCCATATGTGTCTAGGGAGTGCACACCTGAATGATTTCTTCTATAAAGAAACTGTTGTTAAAGCTGATAGCTCACCTGCACTCTCAGACTATTTTCATTTTAAAATGTAAAAAAACAGTAATAACTACTTTCATGAAATACATGTGTAGTAAGCCAAACTTTAAGGAATTTCAGCACTTAGTGGTGCAGATAACTGTTTGGTGGCATTTTAAAAAACATTTGGTTTCAGAGTTAGTGGTTAGGTGATTAAATTCCCTTTTGGAATTAATGGGATTTAGACTATTATCTCAATTGTATGCTTTATAAATGCCACTGGGTATTATTTAGATGTATTCAGCATCTAAATCTCTGAATAGGTTTCAAAATGTCATTAGGTTTCTAGTAAGTTATCAACAGGAAATTACATGGAGCTTTATCATATTAACCATCTTTTGGACTTTAATATGCATCACAATGATAGTAGACCATGATGAATTAAGAAATTTCTTTACTGCCAGATGAAATCCAAAAATGGCACAAAATGGTTAGAATCCAGCACAACTCCTGACGTGTGCATTTGATTAAAAGTCTGTTATGTAACAGCACTTTCTTGTGAGACCCAAGATACATGCTAGAGCATGCCTTACAGTGGCTGCTGCGGCTGCTTGAGGAAGCTTTGCTATTCTTTTCCTTAAAAAAGTACATGAAATAACTTTTCTTGACCAAATCCTCCTGTTTTGTGCACATTTCCCATTCACACAAATACAGACTGGGCAGAGAATGAACTGAGAACAGCCATGAGGAGAAGGACTTGGGGCTGTTGTTTGATGAGAAACTCAACACAAATCAACAATGTGTGCTTGCAGCCCAGAAAGCCAACCGTATCCTGGGCTGCATCAAAAGAAGCATGACCAGCAGGTTGAGGGAGGCGATTCTGCCCCTCTGCTCTGCTCTTGTGAGACCCCATCTGGAGCACTGCATTCAGCTCTGGGGCCCCCAGCACAAGAAGGGCATGGATGTATTAGAACGAGTCCATAGGAGGGCCATGAGGATGATCAGAGGGCTGGAGCACCTCTCCTATGAAGACAGGTAGAGGGAGTGGGGTTGTTCAGCCTGGGGAGGAGAAGGCCCTGGGGAGACCTTACAGCAGCCTTACAGTACCTGAAGAGGGCTAGAGGAAAGCTGGGGAGGGAATCTTGGTCAGGGAGGGTAGTGGTAGGACAACGGGGAGTGCCTTTAATCTAAAAAAGGGGAGATTTAGATCAGATATTAGGAAGAAATTCTTCACTCAGAGGGTGGTGAGGAACTGGCGCAGTGCCCAGAGAAGTTGTGGATGCCCCATCCCTGGAGGTGTTCAAGGCCAGGCTGGATGGGGCTTTGAGCAACCTGGTCTGGTGGGAGGTGTCCCTGCCCATGGCAGGGGGTTGGAGCTGGATGGGCTTTAAGGTCCCTTCCAACACAAACCATTCTGTGATTCTATGACTTCATTAAGGTAGAAGACAATGAAAATTTCACTCTCTCAGTAAGCTCAGGTGTCCTGTCCATAAAGAGTTCACTAAATTAATTACATGATCCGAGCCTGAAACAGTAATTACAGACAGTACATTTGTTCCATTTGTGCTAGGTGCACAGTAAGCCAGTTGCATATGTTATCAACTCTGATATTTTACATAAAGTTTTATGTTAATTCAACTTAATATTCCATTTATGTGTTTCTAAATAATGGTTTTAAAAGGATTAATTCATCATCTTCTTCCTGCTCTTCTTCCTATTCAGATGTTTCAGAAGATCATTTCGATATCTGGGGCACTTGGCATTCAACACTGAAAAGTGGCTGCAAAGATACAGGAATTACAGGTCAGATATTTCTCAGAAGTTTTAAACCCAAAGCTAACAAAAGTGTAAATACTTTCCATTATTCCATTTCCATTTTGAGAAATCACAGTGAAACAAATAGGAGAACTCATGTTGCTGAGAGTTAAATATGTACATAAGCCACTGACCAGATCTTGGACTTTTAAAGGGTTGTTCAGTAAAATACAGATAAGCACAATGATTTTACAAATATGACAGCATTTCAAGCTGCTAGAAGATAATTTCAAAAATCATCTTCAAATTACTTCAGAAAACAGTTTTACATAGTTCTAAAACTCACTAGAAGCTGGACACCTTGTGGAGACTTGAAAGTAGCTGCAGTAGTGGCACAAGCACAGCCTTTGAGGCTGGAAGCTCTGGCTCTGCCTGTGAACAGCACGGTCTTGACAAGTTATTGACCCAATGTGCCTTTTGTTTTTCCTGCAATCTGCACCCACCTCACAAAGAAACTGTAAGACTGAAACACGTGCATCGAAAGATGCTGTGTGCTGTAAGGCTTTATGTTAAAGCAAAGTACTTGAGTCACTCAGAAATACAATAGACATCGTTCAGATCAGAAACATTAGAGGTTCACACAGTCATAGAGCGGCTGAGGTTGGAAGGAACCTCTGGAACTCAACTGATTCAACCCCTGCCCAAGTAGGGCCATTCAGGCCAGGTTGCCCAGGCCTATGTCCAGGTGGCTTTTGAGTGTCTCTAGGGAAGGAGACCCCACAGCCTCATGGGCAGCCTGTGCCAGTGCTCCGCCACCCACACAGCACAGAAGTGCTGCCTGGTGTTTAGAGGAAGCCTCCTGTGCTCCAGTTTGTGCCCAGTGTCTCTTGTCCTGGCACCGGACAACACTGAAAAGAGCCTGGCTCTACCCTCCACCTGGTAGCCTGACAAATGCAAGACGTGCTCCAAGTCCCCAGGTTCAGCCAGTGGGGGGCTGATAAACTTTTAATTGTGTAGCCTAATGATAAAAGCCCCTATTTCTCTTCTGTGGTATGATGCAGGGAAAAAACAGTAACTTGTAAAATGTCATGTAAAGAACTGTGCAGACTGACATTGTCTCTCTTACTCCGGACCCCAGGTTCTTACGGGAACATTTATGAAAGTAGCTTGCTGCGACCTGGACAGTGCTCTCTTTCCCAGGGGAACCTATCCATATATTCCCCTCGATGGCAGGGCAGCTCCTCCGAGTTGGACAACAGCAGACAAGTCATGCGAAGGAGTCAGACAACTGCTGCCATTCCCGAGTGTCAGCTCCATCCTGCAGTGTCTCGGGTGTGCAGTAACCCACATATTGAAGCCAGCGTTAGGAGTTTGGACCAGTCACGTTCAAAGTCGGAGCGGCACTTGACTTTAAGCAGTGTGGAGGACCTCACTGAGTATGACTCACATGCAGGTTGTTCTCAGAGCATGGCCAAGCCCTCCTACAGAAAAGAGAGGCCACCACCCCCATACCCTGGCTCAGCAAAAACAAGCTCTGCATTGTCGCAGCGATCAGGCGTTTCTTCAACGTTGCACTCTTTGTGGAGACTTCAACGACATGAAAAAAGTTCAGGGACCAGAGCAGCTGGAGGACCAGCAGCCAAAGCACCTGAGCAGGCCATCTCCAGGCAGGAGCGATCGGCCCCGCACACCCAAGTGGGTAATATCTATTCAACGGCAGCTCACAGTCAGAACAGTAAAAATGTTTCAGAGCCAGACTGGCATGATTGGCAAAGAGAGAGATGGCAAATTTGGGAGCTTTTATCAGCCGATAATCCTGATGCCCTCCCAGAAACCCTTGTATGATCAAACTCAACAGAACTGCTACTCATAATTCTGCCTCCTTCTCATAGGAAAACAACAGTGATGTTGGAAAACTGGGGGGCTTGTGTGTTTTCTACCAACTAAGTTACATATAATTTTTTTAAACCTTGTTCACTTTAATTTCTTAACAGCACTGTCAAGCAATCCATTTACAAATACAGTATGTTCCTGTTTTTCAGCAAGCTTTTGAGAAAAAAACAAGATGAAAATTTTAGTCTAATAACTCTGTATGCGTACACTGTGTATAAGATAAAACTATTGCTTCAATGTGGCTAAAATGTATTTATATATCTGCAGTTTTGATGATTGTATATTCTGTAATGGGTATTGTATGATAATCATATATTATGTTTTCATATACAGATGTCAATCAGTCATGACTGCTTTTTTTAAAATCACTGCACTTACATTACCGTGATATGCATTGGAGTTCTATAGGAAGTGCACAAGCTGGTTTCTGTGCTTATACCAAAAAAAAAAAAAAAAAAAAAAAAAAAAAGGAGGAAGTTGTCCTTCATTTCACTGCCTATTGAAAAACACTAAAATAGAGAGGAACATGAAAAGCCATATATTTTATAAGGGTAATAGTGAGTGAGGGGGGGAAATACCATTTTTTTTTCTTATATATTTGCAAACAAAATCAAAATTTGATACAAGATAGATTGTAAAAATATATTTTTAGATTCTGGTAGGAAGCAGTTCAGAAAATCAGGAGCAAGGCCGTGCCTAAACCAACTAAAGATGTAGTGCAAAGGTCTGCCCTCCCATTCTAGAGGAAAAACAATGTTATGTATACAGGATATAATATATATATATTTATAAATATCATTTTATGTATTGTTCTAAAACAATAAACTGGAATCCAAATTTTAGAAAATCAAACCCAATAAACTGAGGTGTGTAACGACTGAGAAAGAATATGGCTTTTCCTTTAAAATAGCAAAGCTTCAGCATTAAGTAAGTTAGACAAAGCAAAAAGAAAATTAAAGACAGAGATGCTAGCAAAAGGGAGTCACAGAATTTTGGAAATGAACATGCCATTTGCAGAAGTTCACAGCTGCGTTTCTATAAATATTGTGCCAAAGCCGGGGTCAATACTACTTCTCCAATAAATGTATGCTGCATTGTTAAATGTTGATGTTTTATACGCCTTCTGGTGTTTTTAATTTGCAAAAAAGTTTGTGGCCAGCAGGTGGCAATGTACTTCAGTATTGTAGAGAAAATTATCACTTGATAAAGGAAAGTATCATATCAAAAGAATTTTATAAAACATATTAGTGTTAATTTTAATGAAGTTGAAAACTTATTCAGTGATGTTGTGTTTAAGTTCTATCTTGTGCCATAATGATGGAATAAAAAGCTAAGCAAAACAATGAACATATTTTTGCTATTTTTTAGTAAGGTTTATGTAAAAATTGATGTGTTTTTATTATGTTACTTAGTATCTCTGTCAAAAACATCTAAGCGGCTTAGGGCCCTAAAAACCACTTTTAGATATGACTTAAATATACAGGATCCAAGGTTTTGCTTGTGTCTAAGGCTTAAAAGCCATCATACAAGGAGCCTGCTTATCTCCATTTTCTCAAGTAATAAGATAAAAGTACCAACCGAAGCAGAAAGGGGCAGGATTTGGCCTTTGGCTGTTGAAGCACTGTCAGGCTGGCCAGCTCATTTTATCAATATTGCATTTAGAATAAATCTCAGTTCTGTCCTTTGATACTAGGCTTGATACAAAAAGATTCTTGCATGTAGCTTGTTGCAGCAACCGTCAATTTATTACTAAAAGAAAAACAAACAAAACCAAACTCACCCAAATTCAAAAGATAGTGGAATATAAGAAAGGACTAAAAAAGAGCTCTCACAAGCAATCATTATTTGATCTTGCCTCAGTATCATCCGAGGTTTGATGCAGATTTGCTACAGCATCTTAAAGCTCCGTAGCAGTCCTGAAAAACAGGCATAGTAGAAATCCTGCTGCAGAAGATGCTCTGTTCGCTAGACAACTGGCTCCTCATTTTAAGTCCCTTTCTAAATATAGAAGTATCTGCACATTTCTAACATTTCTAGTGAAAGATGTCTAACGTTACTTAGCCTCATAAATAGATTCCTTTTCGCCAGTACCTCTCTCTGTATATATGTGTATATATGTGTATATTACCATCAGTAAGGTGTTTATGCAAAAATGGAGAACAACAACAACAAAAAAACAAAAACAAACCACTGTCAGAGGACAATGTGTCTGCACACATTTCAATATACAATTGCTTGGAAGAAAACATATAGAATAAATCCTGATGAATTAAAAATAACATTGGCCAAGACTGCATCATTTCTCTCTGCTATTTTCATTTGAACAGGACAGAGAAAAATTATCATAAGCAAGTAGCTTTAGGTTGTACATCTTACATACATAAATAAGATCTAACACTTCACTGTTACAACAGTAAGTTTAGTCTGGTTTCCTAAATTTAGATAGTTTTGGGGGAAGTTTACACTTTGCTACAATATGCAAGGGGTGGAGGTGGGCTAGACCAAAAGCTTTTTAGATTTAGCTAGAAATTTGGAAAACTATTAAACTAAGCAAAATGCTTAGAGAAGAAAAAAAACATTTTGAAAGCCCTGTCAAATTATCTGGCCGGTACGCATCCCTCTCCACCTCCTGGTCCTCCCACCCCAAAAATGTCAAAGAACAAAACAAACAAAAACAGGTGTTTGAAACTTTCTGTGATGGAAATGTTTACTATAAGAGGAAGCAGCTGGAACTTAAGACAAGTAGATAGACATGGAAAATAGTGGTCCTAGGTACCAAAGTTTGGAGCTTATGTGGACAGGGTAAGTCCCTCTCTCTGTTAGCAGGACCAGAGGCTGTGGGAGTGTTAGAGTCCGAAATAAGATTTTTATTTTCACTGTGTAGGACAAGGAGACTGGAGAGAAGTAGAGTTTCAGTAGAGTTTCTGTCAAAAGGCTTCCAGGCTATGTAAACACACAACACCCTGAATGCAAAATAGTTTGTAATGAAGTGTATATTGCACAGTAAATCTAGCCTTTGCAAAACCCAGACTTCTTTAAAATCACTATTTTTTATTTGATAAAAAGTCAAAATAGAAAACCACTGACCAGTGGTCAGAGGTTATTGACCTGTTTTAGGACAAAGAACATCCATAGTGCAAGGTATAAGCATCTAATTCAGCACTCCAATGATTTCTCATCAAAATACAGAATTATTTTAGCTATTTAGGGACTCACTTTATACAAGTTTCTCTTTGATGGACTTGGAAGAAAGGGCTCATGGTCAGTGATGCTGTGAGATGCCCACATCGTGGTGGAAGGAAGGCATGTGTTCATCAGAGGACCTGCCACCTCCCCAGCCCAGCTCCCACCTGGGTCCTCCCAGTGCTGCTGGAGTCCCACGACAACCCGTTCATTCCCTGTGCATGGCACATGCCCGGTGTTCACGTCCACCTCAGTGTCGGTGTCTTCAGCTACAGAACGAAAACCAAAACGATGGGAGGGCAAAGCAATGAATGCCTGGGTAATTTGGGAGCATGAGCAGTTATTTTGGGTGATGTGATATTAGCAAGGACACCCTGCTGAGGAGTTAGACACTTGTCATTCCAAGCTGAAATTGGTGACGTGATTGATTTTGATGTCTGTCTTGTACTTCAAAAGAGGTTTATGTAGCTGTGAATCATTACTTCTAGCTTTATGTCAGCCAACAGATGTGTGGACATTTTAGATCCATGCAACATTTTTCTTCTTCTGATGCTTGCTCTTGTATATTTGTAATATTCCTCTTATGAAGAAAGTCCATAACATGGAGATACCAAAGCCTTTTCTCTGACTGTTTCCCTCGGGAGCAGGATTCTTGCCATAGCAAACATGTCATGGGTTTCTGCTTCAGCAGAGAGCACACTAGAGAAGGTCTCCAGAAGCCACAAGGCTTCAGGGCAAACTCCTGCAGTTCAGCTCTTTCCCTTTTCTTTTTACTGCAGTACACTGGTTCATGCCTAGGACTAAAAAAAAACCCTCTTCACACAGCAGTCTTCATTACCACCTCCCAGAGAAGTGAGATGTGGGCATCACAAGGATGGGGTGAGTGTGGGTTGCCAGCAGTGCAGGGCTTGCTCATCTCTCTTCCATCGCAGAAACAACAAAATGAGAGCAATCAATGAACCTCTAGATACAAAACAAATGTGCTGGGGATCCTCTGAACCTAGGAAAAAAATGAAAAGATCAGATTTAGAATAGTATTTTACTTTTGATTTTGTCTTTGAAAACACCATGTCACCAAGACTATGTTCTGCTGCTGGTCAGAAAGTTGCACCTTCTCCTTCCCCATCCCTTTACACCAGGTCTTGAAGTCACAGGAGGAATCCCAGGACTTTTTGCTCTGGCTGAAAATTGCTCTGTACAATGTGGAGATTAAATTCAGGTAGCTCAGTGGCTTTCATAAGTGATAGGCACAAGGGAAGGGACAGACAGGTTCAGAGATGGTTGAGCAGGAGGATGGGACTGGCTGTCCCCTCTGGCAGCAGCCTTCAGTTAGCCATGTTTAAATTACTTATGAAACTGCAAAGCTTGCAGCTTAGATTTGTAGGCAAGAGCCTGGCCAAGTACTTGAAAGGGGCTTTGTGTTGTAAACTTACACAAATTCAACTGCTGTCTTGGGTGCTTGAAATCTCTCAATAGCTCTGCTGTCTACATCAGAAGACCAATCTGCTAACATGGCACAGTTTAATACCACTTAAAACTCTTGTGCTATGAAGTGACACAGTAAAATGGGCTGGAATGTATAGTTGTACGGTCTGTTTCCCCCACTTCTCCCCTGTTTTTGTTGTTTCACAGGAAACAGTTGAGGTCAAAATCTTCATTTCCAGCCTTTCTGGAGCACCATCTTATTCTGTGCTCTTGCTGGTATACTGGAGGGTCAGGAACTTCTTCCTCTTCTCGGAATTACACAGGATATAAGTCTCACTATGCTCTCTCTGTCTCTCTTTTTCCCTTTCCTTTGAATTCATTTCAAAAAAAAAAAAAAAAAAAAAGTAACTTCATTGTGCGATGCCATAACTTCACAGATCTGCAAAGCAGTGGAAATGGTTCTTAGTTGCATTAAAGAGTATCTTGACATCAGTAAGCTCTTTCACATCACTGAGAAAAGCAAACTACTGCTGTGCTACAGTTGCTTTAGGGGAAGGCATCTCAGCGTCCAGACAGTGCTGCAGAGACCGCAGAGCTATTCAAGGCATGTAGACACCCAGAGTGCTCAATCATAAAATATGCTGTCTCTGAGAACAGCATTCATCTAATTTTTCTGAAGTTTAAAGCCTCTCCAGAGGTGATCTGGATAAGTCCCTCATTGGCTCCCTTTTCATTCAGTGTAGAGAGACAGGTTATGGCTTCCTTGGATCTTTCCTTGAAGGATCCATTTTGAAGGGATGGTTGCTAGAAGAGCTCATTCCTTTTCATCAGCTACAAAGGAAGGCTAAATAAGTTGCTCAAATAATGACCACTTTACAGTAGCCCTCCAGATCTGGCTGAATGAATCACACTCAAAGGGCCTGGTAAAACAGAAGCCAGGTGATGGCAGCAGTAATAAAACCATTGCCTAACACCAGCAAGTAATTACAGCCAGGGAAGGCAAGAGCCTTAGCACACCTTCACGGCTCCTGAAGGAAGTGAAGCCCATCTGGAGGCCTTGGTGATGTTGTGCTCTTCCCTGGGCTGCCAGGCGAAGCTGGGTCTGGGGGTGCTGGTGGAGGCCTTGCTGCTCCCGTGGGCCTGGGGCACTGCAGCCACAAGACAGGGACTTCACGCTTAGCTCTGCTGGATGCTGTACAAACTTGATGGTTTTTTTTTTGTTGTTGTTTTTTTTTTGTTTTTTTTTTTTTTTGTTTGTTTTGTTTTTTGAATGTGTGGGAGAGACACTGCTAGGTCTGGAATTGCTTGTTTTGTTGTTTGTTTGTTTTAAAATGGGATCTATTTATTCACTGGAAACTCACTTTCCAGCTGATCTGAAAGTATTCATGTATTGGACCAGTTAATTAATTAGTTCAGCCAATGCAAAATGAATAGGGAATTCATGAAAGTATCTGGCCTGGGCATTTTAGAAGTACAGAATTGAATTTGTGCTGAATCCCAAGCAGCACTGGGAAATGGACAAACAAAATCTTCCTCGCAAAAGACAGGTTTTAATCCTCTTACTCTTTCTGAGTAAGCAGATGTGTTAGCCACTGGACTTTAGGGTCACAGAGGAGGGAGGGAAGAGCAGAGCTGTCTTTATCCACTTACATCCAAGACAGTATTTAGGAAAGAGAGGAAAAGTGTGTCAGAGCAGGCAAGAGCACCATTGCCAGCCACATGGTTACTGGACTCTGAACACTCTTCCAATGACTATTTAAATTTCTACATAAAACTGAACAAATTTTTAACAATGTTTTAGTTAAACAAGTAGGACACCTCAGATCACCATTTCTTTCTGGTGGGTGTCTTTATTTTCCAGCCTTGTCCAACCTATGGGGACTTCACACTTATGCCCAAGGAGGAGAGAAGGGCACTGGTGGACATGCATATATATGGTCTTGCACAACACTGAGCAAGGTTCCAAGGCTGGCCCCGGGGAGTGTGGGGATGTCCATGTTTGGAGATAAAAAAATTGCAAATTTGGCCTACTTTGAGAAAGGACTACCTAAAAATCAAAGCTTCATTTAGAGTTTAAAAACTCCTAGATAATGAAAAAAAGATGTCACCTGCACCCCAGTTACTATTTTCAAATTGACAGAGGTGAGTAGATAAGTTTCCACACAAAAATGCAGAAGGAAAGAAAGAAAAAGTTTTGGACTGGAAAGTACTTTCTCATGCAGAAAATAATAAAAGTGTGTGGTAGCCTGCCAAGTGGGGTTACTGAAGTAGAAACACACTATTCACTCGAGGACAAGAATCATACAATCACTTCGGGGATACTGAGTGTTGAATATAGAAGAGGAATCTGGCTTTTTTTTTTTTTTTTAAAAAAAAAAAAAGGTTTAAAAGGGTGAGATGATGAACAAACTCTTTGTTACACCCACAGGCTATTTCTGTAGCTAAAGGTTACCAGATATGCTTTTGCCCAGGGTGGTATCTTCAATACATAGCTGTGGCCTGCTTTCTTATAGCAATGAAAGTTGGAGCCCTGAAGGAGCTCAGAGCTGCAAGGAGGTTCTTCTGAAATCTTCCCCAAAACCAATATGTCCCCATATGATAGCACTAAGGTGCTCTGTGAAAAGATCAGTGAGTTTAAAAAAAAAATAAAATAGGGAGTGCTCTGAAATAGCAGCTTTGTCACACTGGGAGTTTTCTGCGGGTGAAAATTGTTTTAGAAGAACCTGTTGTTGATCCTTCTGTGAGCTGACAGTGGTAAATGAGTGGTGGGACCTGGGAAGCTGGCAGACTCCCCTGTAAATAGAACAATGCCTCTAATCAAAAAATAAAAAGGAAGAAAGAATGTTTACAGTGGATAATGTGTGTGTGTGTGTGTGTTTTTCCCCATGACAGCTTATTGACAGATCAGTTTCTGAACCTTCAGGCCCTCCCACCCTTGAAGGGCCAAGATTTGCAGTTAGAAACATTTATGCAATGGAATAGAGGGCATTGTGGATGTGGGATCACCAGAAGGAATGGTGGGAAGGCGGGATGGTGTAGTATGGGGCAATAGTGACAAAACTGGCAGGTCAGGTAGCACAGCCATATTCAGCCACTCAGCACACCCAGACCACGAAAAAAAGGGAGACCCAAAAGAAGAGAAGGGACTAAAGCCATGAATTGCTGGGGGTGGGGAGAGCAGAAGCTATAGGAGAGAAAAGTGCATAAGCAAAAGAGCAGTGCTGCTAGTGACCTGGAGAGGTAGGGCAGGTCAGGGAGACAACAGTTTGCTGTCCCTATTTGGTCCTATGGGATCCAAGAGCAGCACATGTCACCAGGCTACAGAGAAACCTGGAGACATGGTGAGGCATGCTAGCCAGTATTTCTTGTCCTGTGTCACTGCAAGCTGAGTGCTGTTGAGAAGGAGGTTATGAGAATATGTGTAAGCAAGGGCAGGGTCAAAAAAAAATCACTGCCTCCTCCCATATTGTCTGGTGTTGAGCTTTGCTACGTTGCTACACAAGTACTGGGACAGAGTGATACTGTCTTTTATTCTGCCTTTCTTCTAGCCTTAGGGCTCCTGTATTCTTCCTTGTGTAATAGACAAGACTCAATAAGTGACCTTCAAAACATTCCTCCTTCTTCGTAGTGTTTTACTGTTATATGGCAATTTGAACAGTACTCCTGGGAAATACCAGGCTCAGGTGGCCTATCATCTAGTTCTCCTTTTCCCCTGTGTTGGTGAAGGTGTGGGTAGGGCCCATGATGAGGCACAGGGAGAGCTGCAGGTGCACAGGGGCAACAACATGTTACGTGCTGGGAGTGAATAGGAAGCCTCAGGCTCTGGGATGGTCTATCTGAAACTTCCAAACTCAACTGCAGGCACCAAACAAGGGCTCTCCCTGACAGCCCAGCAAGCTGTGTGAGCAGTACCCTGGCTCACACCCCAGGCAGCTTGGGTGGAAACACCAGCTTGGAGCCTCTAGGTCCCAGGCAATTCTGGCTTAAATAAAGCAGGTTCCTAGCCTTGTTCTGCTTCACAAGTCTCAAACAAGTGGATGGCAAAGTTTAACCCCAGGCTGTAAGGTAAGATAATTATCAGGGAAGGAAGAACTGTGTCTTAAAATCACCAGGGGCCAGTTATTCATTAGGTGGAGGGAGAAGGTAGGGTATTGCAGCTGTCACTTAGCTGGTGGCTCTGGGCTCGACCTTTGGAAGAGTCCCCTTGGGAAGGCAGCAGCATGGGCCCCTGCCAGTTGGTAGCAGAAGTTGCTACTTAACTGCTACCGCAGAAGCAATTTGAATGTGCCATGAAGACAAAGGAAAGGGGCTGAAAAAAAAACACTATAATTCCAGTGGAAAATAATAATAATAATAAAAATCTGTTAGTAAGGGAAATTCCTTGTTCCTGCAGCTGCCATTGAGCAGACATCAGATCCTCACTGCAGGTGAGCAATGAGCAACTGAATTACTCCCAAGACATGCTGCAATGGGGCAGTGCAGACTTCAGCTCCTTGCAACCTAAGCTCTGGCTGAGGTGCATGTTCTAGTTGCGTTGGTTGTAGGTGGTCTTGGTTTCATTTAATTTCTCTGTGCTCTTCCCCTCGGTCCCTGTGATCTTCTTACACAGGTGGACTATTAGATCTGCCTTGTGTACAGAAGTGAGAGCAGGAGCCTGATTGTTCCTGTGAGGAGAGATGTTTTGCAGATTTTCAGTTTAATATTCATATTAGCTTCAGGCCATTTTCTGCCCTGTGTTTTAGGGAGTGAGCAGGGAGAACATGTAGATGTCCTTCTCTCTGATAACAAGGGATTAGCTTAAGTACACAGATAAGGAACATCAGGAATGCAGATGGCAATCAAAGAACAAAAGTAACAAGTGGAGACTGTGAAGAGAGAAAGCCTCTCTATCCCTTTTCATATAAAAGATTAATAAGAATAATAATAAAAAATCCATGACCTTTCTTCCTTCAAACAAATGAGCAATACCTAGTGTCAAGTCTGATCAGTCCCAATAGAGTGGATTGGGACAGAGCTGAGTGCATTACAAGGCAAGGAAAGAAATTTGGGCACTGGAGACAATAAAACCACATTATTAATTTAGTGCAGCTTTGTGGTCAGAGATTTTTTGCCATGTTCTGCTGTACTGGAGCTCATTTCATTATTGTAAAATGTAGATAACTTCTCCCATGTTTTCTGAGGTATGTCACAACATACACAGTGAAGCATTGGGCACAGATCAAATCCAATAACAGCTAGATAAGATCAGAGTTTTCAGGACATGTTTTATATTTACAGCTTAGTAATGGGTTCCATCCTGTCCATCTTCCTCCCCTCCCCCGCCCCCCCCCCCTTTTTTTTTTTGAAATAGCTAGTGTTACTATAAACATGTCTAGGCACAGCAAGAAGCACTTCTACAATTTCTCTTCTACATTTCTCTTCTCTTTCTACAACAGTTCATATTAAAAAGGGACAGGAAAGTCTACTGATGCTGACCCTCAGGTTTGCGTTCACCTCTGAACAAATTTTATTAGGTTTATTTGGCAGGA
This sequence comes from Oxyura jamaicensis, assembly GCF_011077185.1. Taxonomy (NCBI): domain Eukaryota; kingdom Metazoa; phylum Chordata; class Aves; order Anseriformes; family Anatidae; genus Oxyura; species Oxyura jamaicensis. The sequence continues at coordinate 127,924,292 of NC_048893.1, forward strand.
GGGAGAAAGAGGAAAACCTGGTACCAAAATCAGGATGCTTTTGCCACTTTGCGAATTTCCTCATCACATCTTTGCAGACAGCCTGGTGGATTTGCTGCAAGCTCCTCAAGAGCTGTAGAGATGACTCTCCCCAGCAGCAACTCCTCATGACTGTAACTGCTACCGTGAGGAGCAGACCTGACTTTTGTCCTGGTGGCAGCTGTTGATACAGGCCTCGTGCAGCCCTGTGTGACTGCAGTGAAAGCAATTCTAGCCCTCCCTCAGAGCACTGGGACTCCATGCTGCCTCCATGTCCTCCATCGCCATCCCTTCACAGCTCCGATACCCCTCTGCAGCCTATCCCTCAGTGCCTGAAAGTTTTGAGAAGGACAGAGGCCTGAACGAGGAGCACTGGGCCCATAGAGAGGCAGGTGGGCAGGTTACAAGCCCCTGGTGTTTCCCATCATCAGCCTAGCTTCAGGCGAGATCTCAAGCGGTCACACAGCCAGCTCCCCCTGCCAACCCTCAGGCTTTGCTGTGTGACCAGCTCAGCCTTCTCCAATTTGGAGAAGTCCATGTGGAACAGAGTTGAGATTATACTGTAAGGATTAGCATCGTATGACCAGAACATCTTATACTTGTTTCCAATCACCCAGCAGGAGATGTTGTTTATTTGGCAGGAATAAGCAAACACACTAGCACGGCAACTGAAGCAGATCTTTCCACTTAGAAAGTTTCTGCTCACTGCACAATTGCGTTAATGTAAATCCTTTATAATTGGATCAACAAGAGCTGTGCTGAATGCCTTGATTCTTCCACCAAGTGACCAGGCTGCTGGGCTGAGTTCCTCATGGCCAGAACCCAAGCCCTGCCAACCTTCTCCCTAGCCAAAATAGATGTTCAGTGAGGGGGGAGAAAGGGAACTAGAGCTTTTCTTAAATATATCCACATGGGCCTCACTTTTCAGCATCTTTGTCTAGCTGCTTATCTTTTTATTCAGTAAAATAAGACACAGGTCACATAGGTAGGCCAGATGAAAACTCCAATACCTGTTGCATGTCAGAGCTTGTGAAACTTTTCATTAAAGTATGAGAGTTTTGGGCTGTGTTCCCACAAAGGGATTAACCAGAGAAAAAGCCTCATCGCCCATCTCTCTTGACAAATCTGGGTGCTAAGCTTCTTTTTATATTTTCTGAACATTATATGCTTGTAGATACACCTGGACTAAAATAATAGTAGGTTTTTTTTTTTTTTTTTTTTTTTTTTGGGGGGGGGGGGAGACCTTTTCTAAGGGCATTAAGCTCTGTTTCAGTTTTTCTGCTAGTTGTTGTCACATGTCTAACAGCAATGCCACTCTGAAGTGAGCACTAAACTTTGGGTCTGCCTAAGTCACTCGGTCATTTTAGAGACTCACGTTAACTGCAAGACATTGCAAGCCAGATCAGACTCATATAATATTGACCTTTTTTGTTGTTGTTGTTTTTTCCTGAATGTAAAAAGCTGTTTTTTGAAGAACTGAAGTTGGAGCTGTCAGAAGGAAATACATAAAGAATATATAAAGCATGTATGCTGTGATACCAAGACCTTTGTGTGCTCTTCAGGCAATGTCTGAACACCTGGTTGCTTTATAAGTATAATGTCCCAGGAAGTGCCCTCATAGCTCACATGTAAGGTAAACTGTGATTTTACTTTATCTTAAGCATCAGTTTCTGGAGATTTTAGGGGACACATAAGGATAATACACCTGTGAATACAAAGCAAAGCTTTGCATGATCACAGATATGACTGGGATGTTTTCCCTGTCTTGGAGGAGAACAACCAGGGAAAGGCAGTGCCAGAGCCCTCCTTTCACCTCATCTCTCATCCCAAGTACAATGTGAGTTCTCTTCTAATGCCTATTTGCAGAGGCAGGAGCAATAGAAAACTGTTTCTCAGTATTTACCTTAGTAGTGAACGATAGATGCTCAAAGGAGCAAATGAGGTATGCACAGATGAAGTAGTTTAGCAAGGACTTCTTATGCCATAGAGTTTCAGGCAACACAGAACAGAAAAACACAAAATCCCATGTCAGAATTATTAACTGATATCACTATGCTAGCTAGCTATCTACTGTCAATGCTTCTTCTCGAACTGATTTTTCTCACAAGGCAAACATTTATAAACAGAATCTCCAGCTTTGGTAGCATCCCCGTTCTGCTGCCATTCCTAAACACAGCATGATGTCTCAGGCATCACCTGAGGTAGGCCAGTTGCACATGAGCAATTTGTTCTCTTATGGTCTGGGGAGGCTGCTTGGCCTGGAGCACTGGGATGAGGGAGGCTTCCACACAGTTCCCTAGATCTCTCCTTTGGGGAAGGCTCTGCATGGAAAGGCAGGCTTTGTTGCTATTCTTCATCAGTGGCTCCTGAGATCTCCATTTCTATGGGAGGCAAGAGCACATATGGGAGTGCATGTGGTAGAGCAGAAGGTTCAACAGTGGCTTTAAACTAGTGATCCCATAACCTTCTGTCTTACACAAGTAGGGTGCTGCCCCATTTTGTCATGTAAAACATTAAGATGAATATTCCTAGGCAGCCCATTACTATGTCAGGAAGCTGCTGGATTTTAAAGAGGATGATGTGCAATGGCTTTCAATCAGGCTGTAATTTCACCCAGGTTTTGTATTGGCCAGCAAAACCACATCAAAAAGAGTGAAGCCTTGAAGGCTTTCAAGTGCTCTGTTAGTACTGCTTAGAGAGAATCCAGCAGAACATGTGAATATTAATCACAGCTAGGTTTCAGCCGGGATAAAGGAAGGAAACAAGATTGCTTGTAAGCAGCTCAAATCCCGGCATTTTCAAGGGGAATTCCTAGGCAATGTTCAGTCTTCTGAGCCTAAGGAGGGTTGAACAGATCTAAAGGTTTCTTTGGTGATGCCTGAGGAATGGATAAGCTAGACACAGGCTCTGCTGTTTCAGCTGTGCCTTGGATGCAAGCAGTTGGGCAAGCAGGAGTTGTAGGACTTCTACTTGTACGTCATCAGTTGAGCACGTGTGTAAGTGTCTACTCAGAGTGGTTGTGGTCTGCCCACACACAGCTGCCACAGGCCCCTGTTGGTTAGGTTAGGTGACCATGCTGGTTTTGTTGTGACGAGAAAGAGTCAAAAGGACAAAAAAAAATCACATGACCTTGAGTGAGTGCTGGGAAGAAATGAGGGTAGGGAGTTACCTTGAGTTTTACAAAGTGTGGTGCCTGAAGCAGAGGACATAGCTTCAGACCCTAATTTTGTGAAGACCCATAAGAGCCTATACCACCCATGGATGGTGCTTGAGATTCAATAAACTAAGCTTTGCCTCTCATAGATTGACTGGGAGTCAAGTGCTAAAATATTACAACTGTATGAGAGGCCAGGGGTGAGTAATGCACTGTCATGTATTACTGGGGATCAGCTGTACACACTAAGGACAGAGAGGAGAGAAGAAAGCATACTCAAAGCACAGTTTGGTGTCAAGGGATCTACAGTGTTAATCTGGTTCAGGTCGCTGCTCAAAGCAACGGCAGTTAACAGTTAGAGCACCTTGCTCAGGGCTGCGTCCCATCAAGTTTGGGAACAGAGATTTTAAAAACTCTAAGGGCAACCTGTTCCAGTGCTTGACCATTGTATTGATGGAAAAGTTGTTTTCTTGTATCTTGCCGTAATTTCATTCGAGACAGCTTGTGAGCATTCTCATACCATTGCTGTTCCTCTCTGAGAAGAGTCCAGCTTTGAGGGAGCATCCAGATTCCTGTTGTGCCAGGGAATGTAAGAGAATCCCAGCTGAACAGTCCTCCTCTACCTACACTGTGTTGTGGTTGGGGAAATGCTGTCTCCTGAAGGGGTTTTGTTAGTGCATGGAAGGAACACTGCAGAAATGAAGGTAGGTGCAAAAGAAATTCCCAGCAATTGTACATCGTGAGTTAGCACTGCTTTATCAGGTCTTTGTAACAGTGTGCACAAAGCTGAACATTCTTCTTTCTGCTTGCAGATGCCCAATAGCAATCCCCATACTGAACAGTCTATATACATATATATATAATATTTATCTCCACGGTTCTCTCAGGAGAACATGCCTCCTGTTGTGCCCCCCAAATATCTTATGTGTGAAACACATCCTGCTTGGACCGAAGTGGCAAGCAGTTGTCTCCCTCTCTCCAACCCCATCACGTCATGAAAAGGACATTTGCTGCAGCATTTATCTAGCATTTCCATCCATCTGTTCTTCTCACTTAAAAAAAAAAAAAATGTTTCTGAATCATTTCTTGTTTTCTCTGTTCTGTATGTTCTGTATGTTTTTATTTTCCTGGTTTGTCCTGTTGTATATTTCATGCTTTCCACACCTCTAAATTTCTTGGCTGTGAACTCCCCAGAAGCTTTCACGCTACTCAGAGTGGAGTCCTCTGGGGCCATCCTGTGCTCAGCGGTGTGAAATAAGGATGGTGAGATGGAAGGTAAGGGTTTTACTGAAGACAGGAGCTACAGTGTATGTATGTGTCAGTGCTGTGAGGGTCAGGAATGGAATATGAATGTCCTTTCTGCTCAGGGACCAGTCAGGGGCTGCTGTGCCAGAGAGGGCAGTCTTCCCCCCATCCTTTAACTCCCTTCTGCCTCTTGCTCTCTAGAACTGCTCATCCTGAGCTCATTCTGAGAAATCCTACCCTGAGGGCCTATATGATCTTCCTTACTCTCCAAGCCAAACTAGATTGACTTGGCAAGATCAGTAACATTCTCAGTCCCAGGATATTAGTTGCAGGTTTATTTTCTGGAAATGTATCAAAAGTTCTTGTTAAAGATATTAACTATGAATTGTTGCTCTTTATTAGGAGCAAGAAATATTTTATTTACTAGATGGGAAACTACTCTTACTCAAGAGATAAATGCTCTTTTGGAGTGCTGCTTTTGTATAGGCAAGCCTGGAGGGATGGGCTGGCAGATTCTTGTTAATCCCTTTGGAAGCAGGGTAGGGGAGATGGGTTATTTTCTTGAAGGAAAAATTCAGATTTGGCATCCCAGAGCTGTTTGTCTGAACTTGCTGGGTAGCATGAATTTTGTTGTTTTATGCTAGATGAATACAAGGGAGTCAGTCATTTCTGTAACTTACTCAATAGCCAGTCCAGCAAGAATGTGGAAGACCCAGTTCTGAAAACCTTCTCTTCCAGACCAGGGTTTTCACATCTTTTGTCCTGTACCTCCACCCTGCTAAGGATAGGGCATGAACTATGAGCCTAAAGGGTACATACACGTAGATCATCCTCAGAGTGACTGGGTTGTGCTATGTCATGCATTATTAATGTGCAAGTTTTCATTGGAAAAAAGTATGCAGCAGGACATGCATTGAGAGCTGAGACACACTGGGAGTGAGAGATGTAATCCAATTCCTCCTCAAGACAACAGCTGAGTGCTTTTCACAAAGCTCGGCCGTGTGAACAAGGAAAGTCAAGGGAACTCTGCCTGACCAACCCCTGTAGTGTGACGAGCAAGGCATGTAGAAGGCAGATGATAAAAATGAAATGCCCTTACACAGTGAATGGGACTGAACCTAATTTTTCCATGCCTCAGGTAAATGTCCTCACCATGTGGCTAAAGGAGGAGGCTGTATTCAGGGGAGCACCAATACTGACTGAAATGTTTGGTTTAGGCCCTGCCAAATGTTTTGTTTGATTTGGAAGTGATATGTGGGATGATTTCCAAGAAAACAAAAACAAATTTTTCAGGGATCTGCTCTTTATTTATTTAATCCTGCTCTTGAACTGAAAATATCCATTCCGGGACACACAAAGCTGCCTAAGAGGGAAGTACTCCTTCAGATGCAAGATGGACAAAAGCAATTGCACAGGTCTTTAGGTTGCCCTGAAGTATCTTCAGGGAGACAGAGATGCTGTTTTTTTTCCTTGCATGTGAAATCAGTTCTTGCAAGTAAAGAAAAAATATCTTCTATTTCTTGTCCTCATCTCAGATGTTTTGGACTATGCTGAAGTAGTGTTTGTTGCTATAGGCATAGCTGTCTATTCCAGTGAATTTTGAATTGTTTCCTTGCTAAATAATCTAACAGAATTCAAGAAAGCAGAAAAGCATGACTATAGGCGCAGGAAGAACCTGTATTCCCATTGCTCGTTCTCATGGTCACTTGCTGCAAACAACAATTCAAAATATACACTGTATACTTTGTATGCTTGGCTTATTCCACTCATTTTGATGTCTGAAGGTTTATAAATAATATGTAAGAATTTCAGAAGACAATGAAATGTTTTGCTTCTTTGGAGTGGAAACAACTGAACCCCTCTAGGATTTTTGAATCAAGGCCATGTGAAACACTAGGCTTCTATTTGCAGTGTTGGCCCCACAGATTTGTGCTGAAAACTGAAACTTTCTCCTGTGCATGGCTGTAACCTGTCTTTCTCTTGTAACATTAAAATCAACCCCTCACAAACTTCTTCCTTAATAGCAGCAGAGCAATCATTAAGAAATCTATACTCACTAAAAATACACAAGACAGTCTCCAGCTATGTTCAGTACTTGCAGTGAACTCATCTGTCCTCAGGGATGGCATGCTCTGTGAACACTGTGAGTGCAGTTGAGGGCACTTGCACATATATGGAAGTGATACTAAAATTGCTAGTGGTCCTTGAAAATAGTTACTTTGTATATTTCAACTTGAGCAGAAAAAAAAAAAAAAAAACATCAAGAAGGAGAAACGACTGTAATTTGCAAGAGAACAGCTTTCAAATGGGATTAATGGGATTGTAGTCTAGAGAACGTATGCATGTAGGTAGGTAAAGACTGACCTAGGTGGGAAGAGGTTGTCAAAGTGTCAGCTCTTTCACTTGAAGAGATTTTGTCTTATCCTGTAGCTGTTTCAGGTGATTTAAGCACTACTGTCTTGGTTTTAAAGCCCTTGGAGACAGGTGTGTGTGCGTTTCTAGAAGCCTTGCTAAACATCCTCTGTGATGTCAAATTAAGTTTAAATGTCCAACCTCAGCCCTTGTCTGCACAAAATGAATGCTAAACATTAAAATATATATTAATATATACTTTAAAATATATTTAAATATATTTCATATATTTTAAGATTGGGAATTTTTGCCTGGGTATCTTAGCCAGAACTTCTTGCTTACCTCCACGAGCATAATTCATGTGCAGCTCAAGCCACTTTTCTCCAGAAGAGCAAAGTTTCAGGTGTCCTTTTGTGAAACCTGTCTGCACACATGTACACTCACGCACTGGGGAAGGGAGAAGACGCTCCTTTTCAACTTTAAAAAAATAATCATTTTCAACTGTTCAGCTACGTGAAAAGAAGCTAGAAGAGCTGGTTGCCCAGCTTGCCCAGGGTTCTTGTGTCTGCACAAAGCAGTGGAGAATGGCATCTGTCAGCCAGGAGTGTTTTCACACATCCCTATGTGTTTTTGGCTTGAGAAAACCTTTTTTTCTCCTTTTGCCTAAGCTCATGCTAATGGTATGGCTAGTTAGGCTGTACACTGTCTGGCTTTGTCTTATGAGACACCTGAGGCTTAAACAACTAATGTCTATTTTACAGTGCATCTCCCATGACATAGCTTGTTTTATGATCTGCTTACACTTCCTAGAAAATAAATGCGTACATTACATAATTTATAGAATGAATTTAAAGAGATGAAGTGTTTTTTCTTGGGATACTGTCAGAATACTGTCACAGTCAGGATTAGGTCCTTTCTCTCAATGGGCTTAAAATAACCCTCTAACATACTACTTATTTTTTCCCCCTCTTAGGCAGTTAAATATATTCTGCAAGCATTTTGTTTTGCTAGAAGATAAATATAGGAATAATCCAATTTCCCGCTCTTCAGTAATTGACCGGATTTCTAAACTTTAGTGACTGGAAATGTCCTAGCAAATGAGGATTTGTTCAGTGAATTAGGAAAACACTGAACTTCAGGAATACGTATTTTTAATGAAGGATCTATTATTTACCCTCATTCTCTCCTGCAATGTGGGTTTTGGAAGGATTTTGCTCAGCAAGTGCTTAGTGCAGTTTCCCAGGGTTAACCTCTCTGATACTCACAGTAGCTGTGGGTTACTACTGCCTTTATGGCATGTGGACAAAATGTGCAATCTCCTCTCCTCCATCCTTCACCTGTGTGCCCCCTCTCCAGCCCCTATCCCAGGGTCCCTGGCTGCAGCCCCTGGCTTGTTGCTGCTTTCGGCCCCACAGCTGCCTGTCCCCTGGGGCAGCTGGTGGCTGCTTTGGGACCCTGTGGGGCTGGCACAGCACATCGTAGACAGCTCGTTTAATGGATATATGTGCAGTGTTCCCTTCCGACTGTTAGGAGCTTGTGATTTTTAGGTCTTAAGTGGGCATAGGGGAGAGTTAATTCCAGGGATGACCAGAGGAAATGCAGAGCTATTCCTGTCCACTGCTCAGTACCATGGGGTTGGGGCTCTGTTTGCTCTTGGGTAACACTGCATTGCTGCCCTCTTATCTTACTCCCTTATCTGAGACTTTTCAGACTCATACATGAAACACAAAGGCTTTGGACACAACTGACCTCATTTTCCAGTACGCTCAGAACAAAGATGCCTGTCCTGAGGTGTGCTTGATCCCTGCAGAAAGCTCCCCTCTCTGAAGACTGGTGCCACACAGGGGTATAAGGTTAGAAGAAAAAAAAAAAAAAAGAAAAAAGAAAAGAAGGAAGGTCTACCAACCTGTGTGCTCTGCCCATGTGGAAACCGTTTGCAATAAAAGACAAACTTCATTATATACCTCTGAACTGATTTTAGGAGGTATTAAAGTCATAGAATCACTGAATGGTTTGGATTGGAAAGGACCTTAAAGCCCACTGATTTTCAACCCCTTTGCCACAGGCAGGGACACCTCCCACTATATCAGGTGCTCAAAGCCCCATCCAGCCTGGCCTTGAACGTTTCCAGGGATGGGGCATGCACAGCTTCTCTGGGCAACCTGTGCCAGTGTCTCATCACATGCTAAAAAAAAATAAAAATAAAAATAAAAATAAATCACATTAAGGTTGGTTTTTCAAGTTAGAAAAAAAAAAAAAAAAGTTATGTATAATGAAAATAATATTTAGTTGAAACAAACTTTCTGAGAATATATATCAATTACTTTTTTTTTTTTTTTTTTAATGGGGAAACCTTTGCTCCAAGAATGAATTAAATTTAAAAAAAAAATAATAATAAAGGCACAAAATGACACGTTTCTGGGTAGTGGGAGACACTGGTGTGCGTCCACGTTTCTCGTGGCTGTGATCGGAAATGCTGAGTTAGCGCTCCGAGATTTATCGCGTGCTATCTCCCAGCAGGGTCGAGGAATTTTTCAGATGTGCTCGCTCTTCTTTTGTTTTGTTTTTGTTTTTCTCCGCACGCCTCCCCCTGCGCCGCCCACAGCTCCCGGCGGGGCGGACGCCAGGCGGCAGCCGCCGCTCGCGGAGCGACCCCGGGGTAAGGGGACGGAAGCTGCGGGCAGCAATTTTGGCCCCGGAGCAATTTTGGCTTCTTGCTCCAGCGCTGTCGTGTCAGTTACGAGCGGCGGTGACAGAAGTGGTTTGGCAGCGGGTGCATCAGGGCTGAATGGGATTTTTAGGCGGCTCGTCAGGGAAATGTGTGCAGCAGGGGTTGAGCCTTTCGGGTATCCGGGAGGGATGGAGGAACTTCTCCCCTGGGCGGGCATCCTGCCCCAGGGGCTGCAGCCCTGCAGTGGTAACCTCACAGCGAGCAGGTGAACTGCTGAGTTCCCTGTTGAGGATGCGCTCTGCTGCGGTCCTGTGCATCTAACAGACTATTCCTACAAAACTTGTCTTTCTTTCTTTTTTTTTTTTTTTTCTTTTTCTTTTATCAAGATGAGGGAGTAGGACAAACCCCTGTGTTGGGTTACAAGGTGCACAAAGCCATTGAATTTAGCATCTTTGCACCTGGTTTAACTACGCAAGATTCTGACCTTTTCTAAACCTTGGTATTTAGGGGCCAAAATACTTGCAGAGAGCCTGTACTAAACAACAAAACAAAACGCACCCGCACATGGCTTAGTTTGTGCCTGAGGACTTTCTGTAGCAATGGGCAGGAGTTTTTAGCAGACTGAAGGGACAACAACCATCAATGCCCATTGGGATTTTCAGAAGTGCCTCTGGTTCTTACAGAAATCAGTAGTGGAATTTCAGAGAAGTGTGATCCTATTTATTCCTGCTTTTCCCCTTGCTTTGACTGTTAATGCTTCATGCTTCAGAGAGTTTTGGATTAGTTCTTATTAGTTCTTACTTTTTTTTTTTTTTTTTTTTTTTTTTCCTAAGCAGAGTGATTCTCCTTCATACTGTACGCTTGACTTGGAAAAGATTTCTGCATTTTTTTCTTCCATCCACTGTTTGTTTGTTTCTTTAAGAACATACCCAGCATTATGTCAGTTGGGCTGCTGGCCAATAGCACCAAATACATAGGAATAAACTACATTATTATATGTCACAGCAAGAATAGGAGTGTTGCTGTAATGCACAGCGCCGAGGAAAACTTTCGGCTCTGTGCTGAGATAATTGAATGAACCCTGACATAATCCTATTAAGAAATTGATTATGAAAACTTGAACAGAAATTGGAAACAAGACTATGTATGATTTATTCATCCCGTCCAGATTAAGGACCATCTGAATCCTACAACCAATTTAGAGCAAAGCAATTGCAAAGCCCTGCAGAAGATAACTGCATATTCTATTTGCAGTTTAAATTAAAGATGGAGACCTAGTCATGCAGACAGGCATAAGCGAATTCTTGATTTGAGTTATTCTGTTGAATTACTTTATCCAGAGGATTATATAGATTATTTATTCTATGGATTTTTACACTGGTTTGGCTCTACTATAATAACAAAGACTCGACTGTTTAATTTTCATTGAAGTATCTATATTTCATTTGTTAAGCAAACACAGCATAGCTTCTGCTTTGTAACCCTGTGTGGTTTTATGTTTCTACATACACACAGAGAACTCCAGAAGCCAAACTTACCTTTGGCATCCGTGTGTGAGGGAACTTCAGTATTTTATTCACTAAATGCATGAGATCCATGAGGTCTGAGATCCATTTTATTTCTCTCCCTTTCTTTCGCAGACCACTTTCAAGTGGTGATTATGCTAAGTCCTTCCTCCCAGAAATATGTTCTTGGACAGTCAGTCAAGCTGAACTTTTGGATGGCATGAATTTATGATGCAAGTGGTCTGTGTGAGCTTAATTTACTTTCTGAGGCTTTAGGAGGAATGAAGTGGTAGGAAAAATACTCAAGTAAGGCTTCAAGAGTGTGTGTAATTAAATGTTTTTTATTTCTGTTTTTTTTTTTTTTTTTTTCTGTGATGTGCAAATTTTGTATGTAGCACCATTTATCCGCTTGGAGATTCTAAAGCATATATTTCCATTTTGTCAAGGAGATTCAAGGCAGAATATAGTCATCTGTTTTGTTGTTCTCATTCACCAAAGCACTGAGCTAGGTCTCATCATGGGCAGGTGTGTTTGGCAGAAAGAGCAGAAAGTGAAGTTTTGGCTTCATTTCCGTGTGGCAGAAGTCACGCAGAGCCCTTTGCAGTTTCTGTTCATGTCTTCAGGGTTCAGTCAGTTATCCAGCCTGAAGAAGTCAGGGAAGACTCCGAGCATGGAGGACAAGGTCTGTGGGAGGGCTGAGGGGCTCCTGAGGTGCTAGGACAGTCTCTCAAGAGTGATACAGTTTGCTTGTGGTTACACAGCTGGTTGGAGTAGGGCTGTGCTTGCCTTGCCCTTGTCTAGGTGGTGTTTGGCAGTATTGTGACTGAGCTGTTTATATTTGGTGCAAGGCTTGTGGTTTATATTTGGGCAAGGCCTGGGGTACTGACTTTCAGGACACTTGTGTAAGAGGCAGTGGTGTGGTGCCCTAATGTGACAAATCCTAATATTCTGCAGGGAAAGTATTAGTGCAGTCCTCGTCTGACTGTTCCATCTGTCCTGAGAGATGTTATTGCCCCTTGTGGCAGAGGACTGTGTCATGCTACTCAGAACCTCTACCAGGCACACATCTCCTTTCTCCAAGCAGGACAAAAAAAGCAAGAGACATCTTTTTTAGTATCCCGACAGTTGTATTGCCAGTCTTTAAGTGAAACCAAAGTAAATTCCTGAGGCCAATTCTTTCAGAGAACACACAACTTCTACAACAAGCTCAACCTCAGAATTTAAGCAATGCTTAGAACAATGTGGAAGCCTTAAAAAATCCTGCTAAGACATGATGCACTACATTTGCAACAGTAAAAAATGTCCACTTTTCTGAACTTTCATGTCTTTAAGTTTTATTTTGGATGAAAACTTTCAGAGAAAATCTTAGAAGGTGAAGTTTTTGGAATGGCATGTTAGAACTGCTCATAGTGCAAAATCATTTGCATGTAACTGTTGCCGAAGTGTTTTTATGACTGGATTTCTGTTATGCTTTTATTACAGTAACAGTTTATTACAATAACAAATTCTTAAGATTTCTATAAAATGGAGTCAGTCTCCTTAGGCATCAAGAAACCCTTTTGTTATTTGAACAGACAAATTCAGCATTAGCTAAAGTCTTCAAAACACAGGTACTGTTTCTAGGATGTGTACACTGCTAACGATAGAGCAAATGTTATTAAAAGTACAGGCAATCTTTGTGTGGCAGTCAAACCTCTGAAGTGCCAGTTTGTACTGCATAGACAGGTGAATGGGTTAGGTAAAATGAAAGCAGCCTCAGTTTTAAAACAAGGTAAACATCAACCAGACAGTGTTAATGATTAAAAGTGATAAAAATGTGCACTTCATTTCTTCTTTGATGTTAAAGAAGCTTAAAATCTCAGGAGAGTCTGATTTTGTTAAATTTTTAGGCCACATAATCTGACTGGTTTTTATTCCAGATGTGAATTACAAATTTCATAAATTGACCAAACATGTTAGGGTTTAGCTAGTCCTAAAAATCTGTGAACGGTTTGAGGTCACTCGTGAGCATGCTCCCTCCTCCCTTTTGGCATTTGCTAGGCATAGTGCCAGAGAGGAAATGGACACTTGGTTACTTCTGTTAGGATAAAGAGTTCCTGGGAAGAAAAGGATGGCCCACCTGCACAAACCAGAGTTGTCAGGGGGGTGGCGGCAAGGCTTTTGCCCCGAGAGCTGTGCCCTGAGGGGCTTTTTAGGTTAACTGGTGTTCCTCATACCTACCAGTCTAAGAGAGCACCAGAAGTTTTAGCAAACTTCAGCGTTCTTGACTTTCAGCATTCTGAGTTTTATTTATACACTTAGCATGATCAGAGGCCATTAACATAAAGCATCTTTGGCTGAATAAGGATAAAATTTTCTCTAGTTTTGATAGGAAAATACTGATTGTATTGAAATATGATGCAATTTTGAGCAAAAGTGATTGCTATTTTAATGCATAGCATATGTGAACATTGTCCCCACTCAGTAAACTTGAGCCACTTGATTTTCAGCTGCCCAATAAAAAGTGCAAATCCAAGTAAGTACAAAATTAGTGGGTTCAGGTCTGTGCTTGTAGCCCTTCCGTTACAGCATACCGGCTTTTGGAAGGAGGAGTACTAAAGACAATAGCCACAGCTCTTGCCAAAAATACTTTTGATAGAAACTGATCTTTTTAAAGTGTTAAGTGGGCTTTGAAGCCTGTGGGTGACTGTATTTTAAGAGCATTCTGCTAGAAATAGAACTTGAGGAAAAAATACCTTTACTGAGCCACTCCCCTTAGAGCTGTGAGTGAGTTCAGTTCTTTGACTTAATAAATGCTACTTTTACTCATTCTATTTGGTAAAGCAGCCTGGAAGTGGAGAGAGAGAGAGAAGGAGGGATCATTGTTTGCATCTGAGTCCTAGTGTCTGCTAAAAATTACTAACGTTTGTTTCACAATGGGGTGTGAATTACTTGGTTGCAGTCAACCATTGTTTGGAAATATATTTTGGAATGTTTCCTTTATGAAAGGTTTTTATTTGCTTAGGATTCATGATTCTGTATTTCTTTCAGCTGGTCACGTATTCTCTTGCTACAGTATCGCTCACTTTTATAGTAATGGATTCAGCTAAAAACCAAATATTTATTTCAAACTACATCTTGAAGCATGGTGAAAATCTAACTCCTGAAAGCTGTGTTAAAACAAGATCTCATACATTGTGCATTCAGCTAACAGTGGCCCTGGGATTTAACTTTTAATAGGAATCTTCCATTATTTCCTGGAAATAATTAAATAAAAAGTTGGTCCTAAATTTTTGCAAGTGTGGTGAACATACTTTCAAACGTGATGATTAGGATTGAAATGTTTCAAATCTTTCTAATATGTTGGAAGACAGCAGTTGTTTTTCCCATTTTGTCTGACCATAGCTGAATAGCTATATAAAATGTATCTGAGTTCATTAGTGCTGCTTGATCTGGAAAACTAAAGCTTACTTTTGGGCTTGGAGGGAAAAATGGGGTTTTCTTTTAATACTGTTGATTAGGACTAGATAGCTTCCAGATGGATCAGATTATTTCAAATATTACCCACTACCCCCACCACCAAATCTGTCAGAGGGAGGAATGTGTCTGTGGGAAGGATATGGAGGTGGTCAGATACAGAGGTGGATAGACTAGTGCAAGCCTTTCTTACAGAGTGCCAAGATTTGAACACCTAAATTCAAACTCAAGCTTCTGACTGAGTTGGAGGGCTGAGCACCCGAAAGCTACTGCTAATGGGAATGTGCTTATGGTTTGATAAGCACTTCTGAAGACAAATTTTCCCCTTGGGATTAAATTAATTCTGGCATTCTGAGTAACTGGCACCAGGGATGAAAATCAAACCATTTGTTAACCATTTGACTACTTTTGATTAAAAGTTCTGATGTTTCAGTTCTGTGCCAGCCTGTTTCTGGTTTGCAGGAACTGACTGACTTTATCTCCTGCTGGATCTACTTTATTTACTTACATGCAAATGAACTGGTCACCTCAGCAGAAAAATATGGGAGGTGGTGATGTGTGGCCTTTTAATGTGTGGCCTTTGTGTCATAGTTGCCAGCTTTCATTATATTCATTACATGGAAGCATACAGATATGGTTTGGAAAACACCTCCTGAATCCAGTCAAAACCTCGTCCAGTCCACTGATAACCTCAACAGCCATATAATCTGAATCTGAGAAGTCTGTCTTCATAGACTTGAATTTTAGTCCCACTGTGCTTTGTAAGGCTGCTCCATTACTTTGCTTTTATGATGATTATGTACCTTCCTCCAAATACATGTGAAAAACCTCAGTGAAAATTTACCTTGCAATTGGTTTACAGCTTCTGTAGCTTCTTACACCTGTGCAGAAGAGGCTACTTTTCTGATCTGTCAGCTTTTTATGCCCTTCAGCTGCAGTGTTAGTATGTGCTCCATCTGAGTGCAGCTGCAAGATGGCACCTGGATTTGCTTATTTCTTTTCACTGTTTTTCAGCCAAATAGTTTCTGTGTTCTCCCTATAAAAAAATAAGAGCTAAGACTGAAATGTGTCAGGAAGCTAATCCCGTAGAAGAGTTTTGTTTTGTTTTGTTTTGTTTTCCCTTGGTGTTTCTTAATCACAAAATATTTGTCCTAAATTTATTTTTCATCTTGCTTTTCCCTGTGTTTATCTGTTCTGCTTGTTTGGGATTTTGGGAGGTAACTTCTTGTCTGCATTTCCTGTGAAGGCTGCAGTACACAAACAGAGTGTTATGACAGGAATCTGTGCTCCATCCCTTGCTTGTATCCTGCTTTGCAAACTGGAAGTCTTGCTCTCTTTCCTCCCACCTCGTCACACTCTCAGGCAAAGTAGATTAATCAGGAAATAAGAGGGATTGTTGTATTCCTCCGACTAGTCTGTTATTTTAACTACACGGAGCGTTTCCTTTAGCAACTACCATCGTATTTTTGTTGCAAGTCATTCTGTTAATCATATCATATGAAATTCAGTGTAGAAGACAAATATAGGCAGTCCCGAAATCCTATACGTTCCCCAGACACTTGGCTCGTCTTTCAGGGCTCCTGCATGTTCAGCAGTAGCATGGCTCACTTTTCCTTCAGCTGCCTGCTTAAGGAAGTTGGCCTGAGATGTCTGTTTCCTGTCCAAAGCAATCCACCTTTAAACTATTTTGCATCTCCTGTATGAGATTTTGTCACTTTGCTTCATATTCTAACTTCTGATGCATGTGGGATGTTCAGCAATCAAACAGTAATTGCCTGTCATATTCCTTATGCCAATAGTTTCCTGCCTTATGTGATGATAATTTCTAATAGAGAATTTTAACTGTTGGTCCCACAGTGTCACAGTAGCAATGGCTTCTCATTAGAGATGAGATTGAATTCAGAGTTTATAGTTATACTTCCATTTTCTGTTTAAGGGAAACCCTTCAAAAACAACTTATATTTTGTAAGAAAAAGACATTCTTGGTAATACTTTGTTTTCTGATTCTGGCACATTTTGCACTGCATATAATTTGGGACTGTTTACATATATGTAAGTTTTCCAGATCTCAGTTGAAAATGATATTTTAGAAGCATGGGGAGAGCTGGCAGCATCAGATGCTACAAATCTTACATTGAGCTTTCCTCAATGGAGAGTAAGCCAAACATTGCTTTGCTGCCTGGTGATACTGCAGTTTTATACCAGTAACCACTGTGAAATAAATACAGTTACGCTTATTCCCATGGGTTTCAGGGAGTGTATATTTGATAGGTTGTTTTCTGAAAGACACAATTCTGTTACTTTTTAAGTCAGTCAGGATTTCAGCAACACATCTTTTGTGCCCAAATACACAGCATGCTTACCTAGTCTGTCAGTGAGTTACTTTCTACTAAACCAAGGTTCAGGCTTGATTAAAAAAATATTTTTCCCTGGTTGGACATTATCTATTCCAGTTTTCCTTGACAATGTAACATTTTTTTCCCCTGAGTTCTTCCAGAACTGCTTTAAAATGAAATTGGAAGTTGACACCATGAGTGGTAAGAAAAGCAGAGCTAATCAGATATCCATGCTCAGCTCCTATCTTTCTTTTTCCTTTTTTCTTATTTATTTATTTATTTATTTATTTATTTTTGCCAGGCTTTTGGGAGCCTCAGGGTGTATCAGATATAAGCTTAGCTTCTATTTCTCCCCTCTCCCCCTCCCCCCTTCTTTCTTCTTTTTCTTTTTTTGTCTGTTTATCATCATTTAGCAAAGTAATTCTTACTAGTCACCTAGAGCAATGGGGGATGGAACCGTCAGCTGATTATGGTCCCATGATTTTACTGTGTTGGTACAGATTACAGAGTTCCTAAGGCTGTATTAATTAATTGAGATCATTTCCTAACAGTGTTCCTGAGGGCAAATGGAGCTTGGTATGCTCTGAAACCATTCCCTTCCCAGCCCCCTCACCACAGCTAACAGTTGGGAAAAAAGGGAACCAACCTGATGGGCACTGGAGCTACTTCCCATTAGGGGGCAAACTTAAGCAGCAAGATATTGGAATTAACTGCGTGTTATTTGGACTCAAAACAGGAGAGAGAAACATCCAGTTGAGATTTCCTCATTTTTATATGGTTGGATCAGTTTGCAGAGTGAAGAATGGATGTGAGTGCCTGACAATGTGATCACTGGATATAAGCACTGGCAGGACTCCCAAAACTTCAGCCTATATGGATGATGATAAGAGGTACAGTTGAGAGGGAAGTGCCGGTCTCAATGAACAGCAGCTTTCTGTCTTAGTTTTACCTTTCTCTTTCTTCATAAAAACAAAATTCAGTTGGAAATTAGGGCAGCCACATTTAAATATCTATGTGTATGTGTCTTCATATGAACTAAGTGTGATCATTAGAGATAAGAGGGATGTTGAAGAGATCAGATATAGCTTACCTATGGATGAAGTGATCTCAGCATTGTGGTACCTGAAGCACTTAGCTCATATACAGGTGACTTGAGCTGAATCCTACCCTTTACATCTGATGTCTCCTTCACTGGGATTTTTCATTGAGGACAGCTGTACTTACATTGGAATCATAGAACACTTTGGGTTGGAAAGGACCTGAAAGACTATCTAATTCCAACCTCCCTGCCATGGGCAGGGATGCCACCCACTGGATCAGGTTGCTCAAAGCCCCATCCAGCCTGGCCTTGAGCACTTCCATGGTTGGGGCATCCACAGCTTCTCTGGGCAACCTGTACCAGGGCCTCCCCGTCCTTCTCATAAAGAATTTATTCCTTATATCCAATCTAATTCTACTGTCTTTTAATTTAAAACCCTTACCCCCTGTCCTGTCACTACAATCCCTGACAGAGTCCCTCCCCAGCTTTCCTGTTGGCCCCCTTTAGGATGCCATAAAAGTCTTCTTGGAGCCTTCTCTCCTCTAGGCTAAACAACCCCAACTATCCCATCAGAAGTCGAAGAGAATCCCAACAATGCAACAAGGACTTGTAATAAATCATTGCAGCAGCAGGTACTGTCCAACTTCCTCTTGCCTTTCTGGCAAAGGCAGATGGACTTCCCATGTTCCTCAAAGAACCTGGCTAGTGATGCAAACTGGTGGTGGTGGGAGGAGAGCAAAGGCTGTGTGTCAGCTGCTGCACAAGGAAAGAGGAAGGATAGTTGACACCATCTCTCTAAAGAGCCTGACATCTATCCACCTTTGTGAAGATAAGCAGAAGTAACTGCTTTTAATAGTATTCTTTGTCTGGCAAGATATTATCTTGAAAAAAAATCCTGTCATCTGCATATCTGACATTAATGAACATGCAAGTTTTGGCTCAGTGCTGGTATTGGTCAAGAGAGATGAATGGAATCAATATCTGTACCAGTGGAATGAAACCAGTAACATTTACATCAGATGTTTTCTCCCTCTCTCGCCTTTGCATTCAGGCCATGTTTCACCAGTGTACTGTACTTGGCACCTGAATAAACACTTGCAAATATTTATAATTCCCCACCTTCTCACAGGAGGCGTTCCGAGATCTTTCCCACAACTCTCCCATATAAAACAGTTGAATCCCTCTTCTTTCTTAATATAAACATGGAGGTAATGTGCCCCTTGTCACAGCAGACATCTGTTATATGTACAGTAGTTATTCCATAGCTCACAGATTAATCATTGTGTTCCATCTCATTTTGCGTTGCAATCTGCAAATTACAATGGTTCCTTGATGAGACAGAAAACAGGTTTGTTCTTTGTATTATTAATAAACTCTAAATCACTCCCATATTCATAAATGTTTTTATGTGATTTGTTCTATTCTCCAGATGACAAGTATTGGCTGCTAAAGACACTTTACTAAGATGAGCTTTGCTAATTACTATGAATGAGGCTTGAATTTAACATTAATTAACTGTTTCTGTAAAGGGCTCATCACAGCAAAACCTTCTGCACTTGTGTAAACTTATATTTAACGTCCCATGACAATTGCATGCCTTTCAACAATTGGTTTGCAGCTCTTGACAAATGTTTCAATTTCATTCTGTAAGTTATGAGTTCAGTCACTGAATCAAAAATAGCCATGGTTTAGATTTACATTAAGACAAATTACTCTTGAAGTGCATTTCCAGTCTTCTGGGAATCAGCATGTTTTCTTTAAAATGAGGATCTTCCTCCCATTTTTCCTGAATTTATATACTTTTATATAACAAGAGAATTAAAAATATCCATGAGGGCATTGCAATAATTCATATGTGAGGAAGTGATGGAGCACTGGAATTTTTTCCAAACCAGTGTCTTGCTCTCTGTGCTTTTTTTGGATTATGCTTAAATTTTCCATCACTGGGAAATAATTGGTTACACTTGGGATCCATTCTTTCATTGCCCCCCTCTAAAGCCCTTTGATACGAGTTTGCGCTTGGGGTGTGTGAAGAATGCCGGATCAGCCTTTTGTGACCATCTCCATCAGCAATTTTATTCTTTAGGATGGAAATTAGGTGTTCCCAATGTAATCCTAAACGGATTTATTTTAGGCAGTATTTCATGATGGTGTATACTGTATACCAGAATGAAAAGCGAATCCGGTCCCTTGGACTTCCTCTTTTCCCCAACAGTACCAATATCAAACCTTGCAAAGAGTGATGCACTTAGGAGACTCAGGTGAGAATAGCAGCAGCCCACAGTCTTCATAGCTGTTCTCTGTTGGTGCTCTGAAAAATGAGCTGGCTCCTGCAGTTGCTTGGATCATACTACAAAGACTGCTTCTCTATTGCTGAACATACTGTACGATCTCCTACTATACGTTGGGATTTTAGTTTCCATATATACAAACAAGTGGTTCCTTCTGCAAATATTTGAAAACTTGGCTGAAAGATGTGGTGAACACTCCACCATCTTTCTGGTATGCAGTGAAAAGATGTTTTAGGCTATTTTGTTGTTGAATACATGCTATGAGGACAAAGCACCCATCTAAGAATAGAACTACAACTGCCCATGAAATCTAATATTATGGGTGAGTTCCTTGTTTGCTTTTCATAGTGTAGTTTTTTTGAAGTCTTAACTTCAGAATAAAACAGCTTAGCCTGGAAGGAGGAGTTCAAATATGATTTCCAGGAGATACCTCTAGAGTATTTCTTTAAATAATATATGTATGTTTATTTCTCTATATACATATATATATATTTTTCTACTGGCTTTTGTCTGACAATTAATTTCCCTATGCATTTGGTTTGTGTTATGGGATGCGTTCAAGCAATTTTTCTTGGAAAATGTTGTGCAAATATATATCAATTTAATCTATTTGTGCTAATAGAAATGATTCTCTGTTATTTTCCTAGCCCTATGAAGTTTATGCCATGTACATTCACTTTACTTTGCTCTTTCCATTAGTATCTATGGTTTATCTTCATTAGACTCTTCATTAGTTTTGTCCCCATTCTTCATCCTTCATATGGCTTGAATTTTGTGCAGAGCCTGGGACATTGGGAACGAGCTTGGAATTCAGAAGAAGCAGGGTTGCTTTTCTTCTCCATTATTCTGAGCTTTCATGGCTCCAGGCAAGTCCTTCAGTGCCTCTGATTCCTCCTTCAGTTTTGTCTGGCTAGAATCTCAGGACAAGCTCTTCAGGGAATCTGTGCTGACAGGGTGACTTGAAAAATCCATCTATAAGTGTCTAGGTGCCACCATGGTTCCCAAAAGGCATATGCCTCAGAAGAAACGTTTTCATCTGAAATACAATAGATTTTAGTGCATTTTCATGACCTGCTAAGTTCCCAAAGTAACAAGCTTTGTTGTGTACACACAAATGTTTTTTGCAGCTACACAAAGGGAAAGATGCATGCTTCTTCCTGGAATGATGTCCCACATAGATTTCACTTCTTCACAGACATTTGTATGTTCCCTTCCCTTCAGGGCTGTCTCATTTATAGTCTCTGCTTTGTGTTTGTATATCTGAATCTTGCTTTATAGACTCAGGGACTCTGACTCCTTTGTTCTGATGGAGTAAACCACAGCCAGAACATTCTGCCTTGGGGTCTGCAGAGTGTCAGGCCTGGGTCAGTCAGCACTGTCTTCAGTGGCTGGATCTTTAAAGGCAAGCTCATATGCCCACTTCTCGAAACAACTCAGCAACTGGTGGTTAATCCTGTAGATTATACTCTCATTATCGTTAGGGTATTTAACCCAACACTCTTAACCTTTCACGTTAGGCTGACTGAAACTAATGACTGGTCCACAGCTGAGCTTAGCTGTGGTGTGATGAAAGGGTGGTTAAAATTGGTTACTCCTGTTTGTGCTCTGAAATGATGCATCTCCTCATTAGGAAAAGGTTTTGGGTGCTGTTCTTGTTTGGGTGTCTAGCTGCTAAGAAAGTTGCCCCAAATATACAGTGGTTTGTAAACATGGACTGGCAGATGCATTCAGTTAAAATCTAATTCCAGGCTTGTGGTTTACTGTTGAAATGTTTTCTTCCATCTAGCAGCACCACTCAGCTCTCATCCAAAGTGAAACTGAGCCAGCTGTCTGTTTTCCAGGTACTTATCTGCTGAATTGTTATGGGTTTCACTGCTTCTTTGTCAAGGGAACCCCAGTAGAAGCAAATGACGTGGGGGTCGATTGACTTTCTGACATTCCCAGGCACAGCGATGAGACAAGTTCATGGAACAAATCTCCACCCAGGCCTGTTAAATATTAAGGTGCTGATGCAACCATTGACTTAGGTTGTACAGTGCCAGGAACTGGTAGAATATATTAGGGAAATACCTCCGTCTGCTTGCCCTGGTCTCTTACTCTTTTTCCAAATGTTTACCACTTTGAAACAGTTTACTGAACTAAATGGGTCTTCGGTGTGGTCTTGTAGAGCTGGACTTCTCTTCTTAACCTTTTTCTGTATTTCTCATGCATTTGAAAGCATTGTGTGGTCTCCACAGAAAGTTGGCAAGTGACCCAGATCACAAGCTTGACAAAATGTATGGCATTTAATATGAGTGTTTTACTAATCTCTAGTGGACAAAAGAAGTAATCCAGCCTGGGTGGAGGCATTCAGCCAGCAGGGCTGAATAAGGAGAGTAGGAGAGAGGCTTTAAACACATAAATTGACCAGCCCCCTCAGAGTTCATATTTAGATCACACGTTCCTGGATGGCTTTGTACGAAGTGGGGATGGAAAAATCCTACTGAATAATCAGAAAACTTGAGCTAGACAGATTGTCGAGGGCTGCTTGAATCAGCAGGAAAGTGACTCCAGAAAACAGGAGGCTGCTGGGGAGGTGGGGACATCTCTGAATAAAGGTCTGAGGTTCTACAGCAAGGAGAAGCAAGCAAGGACTTCTCAGGAAGCAGACATGAAACAGCAAGCCAGGAAAAATTTTAAATATGGCTGTGAATTTTCTTTGAGATATGATTTATTGATTTATCTTTTCTTTCTGTATTTGTATCTGAAATCCTGTCTTTAAATCTAGCAAAGTGGACAGTCCTGCTAAAAATGCCTACGCATTTATCATTGAACCTGGGTTGAAATGAATGAAAGTGGTGCTGCAAAGATTAGGGTGATATGTATAGGTAATGTAAAGGGTTTGCTTAAAGAAATTCAGGAATTATAGTCTATTTCCACTATATCAGCAAAATATGGGCTTAGTTGTGAAAGATACTCCTCCTTCCTTCAAGAAGGGAAGTTGTGGAGGAACTCTAATACCATCTCAAATTAAGAGTTTTGCACTGAGGAGAAGAGGTAACATTATCATCTTGCATCTGACATCCTTATATGTGACGGGCGCAAAATTATGCTGTAAACCAAAGGCAAGCTAGAAAAATAAATATACTAAAATAAAGTTATCTTGTCAGAGAAGAATAGGCAAGTGAAAGACAAGGACAGTAGAATTATTTAGCTAGTTACTGAGGTAAAAGCAAAACTAAGATGAAGTTTCATCCTGCTCTTTAGCTCTGAGGCAGAACTCAGTCCTACCTCTCTTCTGTCATCTGAGGAGCTTTAGGCCACATGGACGAACCAGCTGTAATTCATGGCTGTCAGAACAGATCAAATCAATAGTTTGTAAAACAAAACAAAAATTCGATCTACGGTCCTATTCATTATAGCTTACTTGCTGTTCTTTCCAAAATTAAAAAAGAACATAGATGTTAAGCTTGGTAACAATATTATCTTTTGAGTGTACAGTGTACACACTACAGTGTGCTTAGTAATTGTACATAGTAATATATTGTAGTAATAAAGGGAGCATTGTCAAGAATAACATATATTGGGTAGTCTAGATGAGTGCGTGGACATGAATTGCTGAATAAGTTACCATTAGATGTGAACAGCAGTCAGTGGCAGACTCTGCCTCTGAGGCACTTGAGAATTTTCCTTAAGTGGCTGATATTACTGAATGCTTGACAGTTTCACTGTATGATAGTCTTCATGAATTTCCTGCCTTTGAAAGTCTAAATGGGCCAATTCAATCTCGATAGAAACATTAATATTGCATCTGCTTTTTTTTTTTTTCCCCCATGAACTGAGATTTTTAATTAACACCAAATAAATAATCTTTACAAAGTGTTTTAAACAATAGCCATGAAATCTGATGAGTAGTTGGTTTAAACCTCAGTTGTCCATTTCCTTTTTTCATCACTGGGGACAATCCTATCTCTGTTTTATCACATATCATCTCTTCTCCCATTCCCTCTTCTCATACACACCTCTCTCCTCTCACTTGGACCATTACAATTCCAGTCGAATAGCAGTCTATTAAGGTCCCAGTTTTTCAAAGCATACGGTAATTTTCCATCAACATCAAAGCAAATTACTCTGACTTAACTTCTCTTTAGAAAATGAAGATTTCCTTTATTTTCCACTGGAACTCATTAATCCTTGCTAGCTGTTGCTGCATATATCATTCCTTATTTACTTCTTCTTCTTCTTCTTTTTTTTTTTTTTTTTCTTGAGTACAGTGAGTTTCAGACAGGCAATTGTATTTGTCATTTTAAAGGAATGTAATATGTCAGAGCAGCTCTTGCTGTTGTACCATTCTAATGTAATTGGAATAAATTAATTTGGCCACACACGAGATAGTTTTACAAATTATCTTTGAAAAATTGGAAGAGCCATGACAGAGCAAACAAATTTTTCATATTTTGTGGCATTAAGGTCTGGCTTTCATATCAAAACATAGAGCTTCCAGAGTATTCATCTCATAGCTTTAAGTTAATCTCTGTTTTTATACGCTCCAGTTGAACTTCTTCAGGGCAAAATATTTCCCTTCATGCATTGCTAGACATCAACTCACAGTTGAATTTCAAATACCAGGAACTAATACTGGAAATGAATATTTGGCATCTTTTGCACAGAAAGAAAGAAGTTTGAAAAAAAAAAGAAAAAAGAAAAGAAAAAGAAAGAAACCCCATCTCCCTCCAGACTTGAGTTAAAAATTTGATTTTGTAGAAATTTCTAAAATTTCATTCTGAGATTTCTAGTTTAATCTTAAAATAGGAGAGGAAGGGGGTGAAAAATATGAAAAGGAATTGCCAAACCCTTTACTGACAATTAAAAAAAAAAAATCGTTCATATAATTAGACATTCTCATCTGTTTTTCTGCTTCTTACTCAAAATTGGCTTATTTTCATGCTTTCAAGACCTATTTAAATATGCTTCCTGTCTGGATCTGGAGAGAAGAGATTTAACAATGAAAAAGGGTTGCTGATTTTATATTAGCTGTCAGCAGCAGCAGCACTTGTTAATCTCAGTTTCATAGGCCATTATGTCTAATTGGTGATGTTACCCAGTTTGACTGAAAACCTAATTCAACTGTCCTCTTTCATTGTCTGATGCTAATTTGGTAGATTATTGATGTAAAATGTGATTTCAAAGCACAGGTCTAGATGTAAATTGATAAATTCCAAATGGTATGGCATTAAGATTTCCTAAGGAGCTAAGAGTAAGGCACAGTGTGGGAACTTGGTCTTGCTCCAGCTACAGGTGGAGACTTACCTGGACCTGCAGTCTTCACTTGGGGCCATGTCCAGCAAGGATGGGAATGAAAGACCGTGGATGTAACTTTAACACCCTTCTTCAAAAACTTAAGAAAAACTAAATTTATATGTGTCTCTTGGTTTGGTCTGCAGTGATTCAGGCAGATTTTAGCATAAACTTTAGTGTTATATATCTGTTTTAACTTCCAGATCCTTTCAATAAAATCTATGTGCTAGCATATTCAGTGTAGTTTGTTTGTACCTGGTTTTAATGAATAACAGTGAAAGCTGGTGTGTGTGTGGAGAGGATTTGGTTTGTTTTTGATCATATCTGATGTTGCACTATGAACATAAAACTATGAAGGGAGAATTCAAGCTCCCAGCATTTTTTGCAGTGTTATGACTGATTCTTTATTCTTAAAGGTAAATATAGTGTTGGCATTTTCTTCTATTTAATTTATTGGCCAAATATTTCAACATAAGTAGAATTTCTACAGAGTTTAATTAATTAAGAAGAAGAATAGTAAACTGTCTCTCTGCTTCATCATTTTGTAATAAAATCTAAAAGTAACACATTTGGAGGTAATTAGAGAAGCTTTTTTTTTTTTTTTTTTTTTTTCATGGACAGGAATAATATAATGCATGGTGAAAACTGAAATCACAGTTCACCTAGATTTTTTATTTATTTATTTATTAACTAACTTGTCAGGATTCACCTAGATTTTTTATTTATTTTTCTTTTAACTAATTTGTCAGGACGTATGGAGCTCTCATGCATTCCCTTGCCTGTGCAGCAGCCAGTGTGGGGAATTTCCTGGCTGTCTCCAGGCTCACATAGACAGGCATGTAGCAGCTCAGGCTGAATATTATAAGGGACATTTATGAGAAAGTTACAAAGCCCTTTGTAGATAATGGCCTTTTTTCTAATTTTCAACATACAACTAAAGAGTCTGGTTTTGTTATTGATCTTGAAAATGAGTGCTCGTTACTGGATTGAAATGTGAAAAACAAGAAACAGTGATGCCATTCTAAAAGTGTTTCTTACTGTTACCACTGCAAGAGTTAAAAAAAAAAAAAGGGGGGGGGGGGGGGGCCGGGGGGGGGTGGAAGCAGGAATTGTTGGGATTTTGTGGTATACCTGTTATGTGTTTTCTTTTAATCTCACTGCTCTACAAGAAAAGACTAGATAATCTGATCAAGTGGGGAACCAGAAGGACGTAGAGCCCTGTTGCTGCCTTTCCTTCTGTCACTCTCTCAAGGACATGAGGTTGTGGCCCATGTGCCAGCTTGAAAAGAAGGTTTACCAAAGAAGGTGCCTGGGTTTAGATGATCCTGGCCATGTCTTTTTTCCCATGATCCTGGGGGGCAGTCTTCTTGCCTAAGAACAAAAGTGCTGATATGGAGTATCCACCCCTGTGCTCTTTATTGCCTTCATAGCAACTGTGTATCCATACATTTATGCCATAATTTAGTAAAAGGTAATTAATAACACATGATTATCTATTTCCTCAGAGTCTTCCCAAAGGGTAGATACCCTCTGAAAAGGACTTGAAGATCTGTGGGTCATATAAAACTCTGCTCATGCCTTGCTGTGCTGGACAGAGTTAGACAGCTGGCCCTAGTACCCAGTGCCAGGTCATTGGGACTGCTGAAGTTTATTATGGCAGCATTTGCGGGCATGCCTGTGTACCGTGACCATCCAAAGTCAGCTGTCTCTGCTCTTACACTAGGAACAAATGAATTATCCTGAGGGCAAGGACTTGGAGAGACCGATTTATTATATGACCAGATGGAGCTACTGTGATAATCTGGTATGAGCTTCCAGATAATTTAATAAGAATTGGCAGGAGCAGGATGTCAGTTCCTTGATGGCTTTTTGATGAGGGGAGAGAGTGTTGAGATGTTAATTAAGAGGGAATTAGCCCTTGTTACCTCTGGATATACATACTTAATGATATGCTTTTCTTTCTTTGTTCTAGACACAGACCATAGTGTCCTAGAGAATCCTGCTGGTGTTTAATTTGATAAATACTCCTGAACCTCCTGAAAGCTGGAGGAAAAGAGCAGGTGCCTGGGTATCTGTGGTAGTTTTTCAGGCAGACTGCCTAGAATTGCTTACAGGAAAACTCACTTCTGCTGCCTGATGCCTTGGTAGTAGTGGAATAACAGCTCAACACCACAGGGTGCTAAGGCGTTAGTATTAGAAAAGCGGGTGTCTTCTATTCTGGGTCCTGGTAAAGCTGATAAATTTTAAATAGGGAGCCACAGCAGAAGTGTCTGGGGCACATTAGGATTCACTTTTTTTAAATAGATCTCCACAGCTGACACACAGGGCTAGCCTCTCTTAAATCTCTCTCTAGGTCTGTGTTATACCCATGACGTGTGTTCCTCCTTCAGCCAGGGGCTGAATATAAGCAGAGGGTGTCGCAGTGATGAGTACTTCAGCTGCAGGAAGCGTGGGCAGCAAAAGTCATCAAGGGCTTGGTGGAGGAGAGTGGATTCCCTCATAAGGAAGAGGAGCACTTTGAGAATTCGCTTCCTTTTAGCGGTGTATGCATGTCTGTGAGACTGCCATTTCTCTGTAGAGCACTTCTGTAGACAAACAGCTGAATATTTGCTTGCTCACTCAGTGCTAGCACTCTGAAAGCACGCTGGAAGTGCTAAGTGCTTTTCGTTTTAACCACCAAGCCAGTTTAAGCTAGTAAAATTCTTCCATATATTTTTTGTTCGGTAAAAAGGTGATCATATAAAATTATCAAAATTACAATAATTAACAAATTGCAGAGAAAGGTCTTTAGGACTTATGACTCCAAAGTGTAAGCAATAGAACTGTAATTTATAGGCTCACACACCAGTCCAGCTCCAGGCAACTCCAGCAATTGCTTTGCTGGTCACTAAAATAAGTGCACAGCTATCAGACTAATTATAGCAGAAAGCTATGCAGAAAACTGAAGCCAGACAGTGAGACAGGATGCCTTCTGACAGAAGTAGATCTACTGCCCATTATAGCCTCA
This sequence comes from Oxyura jamaicensis, assembly GCF_011077185.1. Lineage (NCBI taxonomy): Eukaryota > Metazoa > Chordata > Aves > Anseriformes > Anatidae > Oxyura > Oxyura jamaicensis. The sequence goes on from NC_048893.1 coordinate 127,952,643, forward strand.
AAATCCTTCTGCATTGTAATCCTTTGCCTCCCTAGACATGTTTGCAATGATTTTTATTTTGCACAGGTTCCTTTTGCTCTCTCTCTTCTGTCTCAAGTCCCCCAGAGATAGCAGTGTATTTCAAAAGAAGAGTTATCAAAGGTGGCTGGGATGCAGCAGCTGCTGCTTTTGTTTTTGGCTCTTGGAGAATGAAAAGCAGTCCTGGAGACTCTACACTTTTGTTATTAGAGTGCAGATTTCAGCTGCTGCCTGACTGTGTAAAGGCAAAAAAAGAAAAGTATTAATAATTTCATATTTTCTCCCTCATGTCCTATTATAAATGGAAAGACTGGATCCCAGTTTGGAAATATCTGCTACTGTGTTAAAATTGTAAGTAGTGCCATGGCTGTGTGGCAAACTATTTTAGATTAATAGAGTACTGAGGCAACCCTGATATCTTCATGAAAATGTCACTTTTTGTGAAATGTTACCAACTTCTAACTTTTCTTGCAGGTCTGTGCCTTAATTTGCATGCATATGCCTGTAAATAGAAGTCAGATGCTACTGCTCATTTTAACTATATACATATATAGAATAGCCAACAGTTTTTTTTCTCAACACCCTTTTCACTTAATGAGGCTTAACTAAATTTGGGGGGGAAATTGTTGTTGTCTTAGGGAAGTCAGCACGTGGCAGACAGTCTCGGTGGGCCCTGGTCTGAAGAAAGGGGCATCCTTCACTGAAACAGTGGCGTGAACAAGTCACTCCACTCTTCTTCAGTGCAGGTAGTACATATTCTGGGTTCAGAGAGATTTCTTCTGAGAAAAGAAGCAAGCTGGACTTCAGCTTCCATATATATATGGATGGACTGTGAATGTTTTCTAGCATGTGCTAGCATCTTGGCTTTAACCTAATATCACATAAGCATCCTTACTTCAAGCTGCTAGCTAGGCTTGCTAAATGTTGGAGTCCTAACCTGAACTTCACTGCCTTCAGCTATGTCTTAATCATACTTGATTTGTGTGCTTTATTAGAGAAGACACTTTAAAAGATAAAACAGATTTGGCAGCAAAAGAGAAAAAAAAGAAAAAAAAAAAAAAAAAAGAGAGAGAGAGAGAGGGAAAAGCCCTAAGATTGTGCATTTTTGAAACAGGTTTCTAATTCATCTTGACACATCTGTTGCTTGAGAAGAAAAAAGTCTCCTGGCTGCACTGGGGCCCTGCAGCTATATGTGTTGGGGGCCTGGCTGTATAATTTGTGGAGCACAATAATACTATAATTATATTGCTAATTGTATGCTACCACTTTTTTATTTTTTTATAATAACACAGTGAAGTGATTTATAACTTAACAGTTTTACAGGAGCTTAGACAGACTGTTAACTGAAAATGAGCACTTGCAATATAGGTCCTAATAACTGCTATTGTTAAGGACAAGTTATCAAGCAGTGTGAAAGCCTTGCTGGAAGGTGTAGCCTTGCAGAAATATTTCAGACTCAGAACCTCAACAGTATTAAAGCCTAATAAAAGCTTAATAAAGCCCTGCTTTTGCAGTCTTGCCTGTAGGTATATAAAAATAACAGGAGGGAGGATGGGAGGAAGGTTGAAAGTAAGGGGAAACTAAGTCTAAGCAATACCCACAAAGAACTCCAAAAGACTGCAAATAACAGGAAGACTGAATTTCAAGGCAGGCAATGTATTTGTAATGAAAAGCAGAAGAACTGGATTTCGGGAGAGACTGAAGTACTTTCCAGCTCAGTAATGAGGAAGAATTGGCAGTTTGGGTTGATCTATAAATTAGAAACTGGATTGCAGAGCAATAGTTGTATCTCATTTTCATTGATGCTTTGGATTGTTACTTTTCCCAAGCTGATTTTTTGTCCAGGGAGCTATGGTTGCTTTCTCTGTCCCTGGGTGAAGTTTCTGTGGGTGCTGCCAAGGCCACTTTCACTTCCCAAGGTTACTTTGCCTTAGGTGAACAGAAAGGAGTAGCTATGCTGGATCATTCAGGCAGCACATGGTATAGCTAAAAGCCTTTATTGGCAGGCTTTTATTTTTTCTCCCAAATGTTATGACGTGCAAGGTCATTTTGCAGGAATAAAAGAGTTAGTGAAGAAAATAAATAAAAAAACTTTCATGTGTAATTGCATAGAAAGTCTATGTGAAATGAAGCATAGATTGGACATTTCCCCACTTCACCCCCAGTAGAATTTTCTATCTAAGCTCTAGGTGTGAAAAACAGAACACATCCTAGATTCTTCCCTCTGTCCTGCAAGTGGATTTGTATTGTAATGGTTCATTCAGGATTTCAGCTTTTGGAGATGACTATTTAATACTTTTGGCTTAGATTTTTACTGCTTGTAAAGCTCAGTGCATAGGCTTATCATTTCAGAAATAACATGACCTAGGTTATGAGATCATTGCAAAAGCTTCTTCATTAAGCATCATACAACATTCATAGAATTATTTTATTTCAAGGGATTTTTTCCCTCATTTCTCCCTGGAGAAATTTTCAAGCCAGTTGGTTCTAATATGATAGAAAATATGTACAATACCCATTTTGTACTCGAAGTTGCTTGACATAAAGAGCAGAAGATTAGATTGCACATGTTTTTTTGGGGGGGACATTTTAGTTTGGAAGCCCTATTAAAGTGAATGTATTTCAAAAAATAAATCATAGCATCTGTGAGATTAGATGTGTAATTTAAGTGCACTGAAAAATATAATACCAGACAGATTATCTAACTTGATCTTCATGAGTCATTTTGGCGTGTTCAGAATTTGCCTAATAGGCTGAAGTCAATAGATAAGAATAACTTGTTCAGCATGTCCAGACAAAGTAATTATGAAAAGAAAGAAAGAGAACCAAAAATAGAGCAGTGGAAATATTTCAGGTGAAGAGACAGGAAGTTGGAATATGAGAAGTGAATTAGAACATGTGAATATAACAAGAAGTGATAGATAAGTATTTATTATTTTTTATTGTTCCAATTAAAACTGTTCAGGTCTGCATTTGCCTCTCTCAAAATCTGTGGCAAGGTCTCTGTTTTTAGTAGTAGGATATAAACGTACAGCTTCTAGTGTACATGTTTGGCCTACATTATTTATTCTTTTTCACTATGATGAGGCTATTGACTTTGTCTGGGCTTTTACTCAGGAAAATTGCATAGTCTATGATGAACATGTGCCACTACTATTACTAAGGAAACATGTAAAACTCTTTAGATAGAATGGTAACAGATGTTTTTCTGCTAAGCATGGAGGTTGGTTTTGTCATTTCACTCACTGGTGAAAATACTAAGGTAGGGGCAGCCTTTCAGAGATCTTGTTATGATCTTAGAGTTCTTTTCCAACCTAAAAGATTCTGTGATTCTAAATGCTTTTCTTCTGATTCTGCACCTACAGTCAGCACAGGGATGCTGAACTGAAAGTTAGCTTTGAGGAATAATTCCCTTAATTTAGGCTGGATTGTGCTTCATCCATAATATCAGAGTCTTAAACTTGAAGAGTTTTGGTGAAAACTGACTGATCAGTTTAACCTCACTGTATCAGTGGCTAACTTTTTCCAGTGGATGAATCTTTCATGCATGTATTAGGCATCTTCCAGATTGTACCTCACACCACCCTCAAAAAGAGACTCATTTGTCAATGGTTAATCATCCATAGATGATTGGTAGAAGTGTACCCTATTTTGTAGTGTTTTATATTAAAAGTCTAAGTATAAGCATGTGGGGAGGTTGATGAAAGTTGGTGAAAACTGCCAGGGCTTTATGGTCTCAGAGGCTTCAAAAGCTTCATAGATCACATCAGTAAGTGAGCAAGACTGGACTTCGTAAGGGAAAAGTGACCTGCTTCAATGGTGATTGCAGTGCCTTTCTCTGCTGTACCTGCAGATATCTCATGTTTATTGTGTCAATCAACCTCTAGCAGGACTTCCTAGCTTTGAACCTCAAGACAGAATTTTATTCTGGGCTAAATGAAAGCAGACCTTCTTTGGGAACTCACTGTTCTACTGTGCTTGGTTAGATTTTTACTTGAATAAAAGAGTGAGAAAAGGTGTGGCCTTTCCTGCAGCTACTGGAGTTGGTGGCTAAGCAAATCAACCTTTAGTTTATAAGAAAACTAGTTTCTATATTATACATTTCAAACCTCAACAGGTCATTTCAGGTCTTCTGACAGAGATGAATCATAAACAGCTCCAGTGCTTCTCAGCTTGGCCACGCTTCCACTTAGGATTGGGAGTGATCTTATATCTGTTTTGTTTGTGAGACAAAAACTCGTGTTCTTATCAGAATAGTGCTTGTTCTCCCATCTTTTCTGTAGGCAGTATGTTCAGTATTGTCTGTGCCTGAATGTGAGCAGCACTATGCATGTGTGTGGTGTGTGGTCCTGTCTTCCTATGTACATTAGTTAGAATTTACTGAATCTACACATTTGTGACAACTCAGAGATCCTTTGGAAGAAAATATATTAAAAGTATTTTTGCATCAGTATGCTGAAAATACATTTTCATTAGACTCAAAAATACTTCATGTGGGTATCAACCTTGATAATATCAATGTAGAGGACTGGAGATTCTGAAATAACATCAATTTATTTTCAAAATATAACCCTTCTGCAGTGCACAGACCCTCTAAAATCCTCTCTCAGCTAACCTGTAATTGTAAGACATGAGGGCTATGGAAATGTAACAACTCACAACGATGAACTCCTTTTTCATTAGTCAAACTTCTAATACTGGTTAAATGTACATTTTGCATCTTAGTAATTTTAAACGGGAAAATATGAACACAAAACTGGGCACCAAATAAATGTAGTCCTTTGAATATGCTCTCTGTACCTTAACAAAATACATCACAGTGAGTCAATAATTGCTACTTTTATGCTGTGTTATTTTATGGAAAGTATCTCTCACCAGCAGGAAAGTACAAGGACTTCTAGGAATCACTAGGGTATAATGAAAGTTGCCAAAAATGTAAACTAATACAGATTTTCTTATGAACCATGAAAATATTATGTTTAAACTAAAACCCTAACCTTTAGCCTTTGTATGAGAACAGCAAAAATAGGAACAGGAATTTTTTAAAAACTGTGTGTATATAGACATCTGAGGTCTCAGGACCTATTTTGTTTTTTATTAAAGAAATAGGGCCTGAGACCTCAGATGTCTCGAAAATACCAGCCAAATAAACTAACATCAGAAGATCAATGAATGATCTGTAAGTGGAAAAAATCTAGTCTGATTAGATCTGCACAAAGAATCTGAACAGTGGGCACCCCTCTTTTTGCTTCTCATGTGCCTTGGTGTACATTTAATTGCAGTGAGATACCTTTTCACCTCTATTAGGACATTTTTCTGAGATTTTTCCATTCTGCTCTTACTTCCTCCACTCAGAAAGTCAACGGACTGTAGCCATCATACCAGCAATGCTCTTAGGAGAACAGTGATCTACCCAGGATGCATCATCCAGCAACACAATGTCAGGATAAAAGAAATATTCCTCTCAAAGAGACAAAAATAATAAGCTCTCAGGATGCTACTTGCTAGTGTTGAAAGACGCAAGGTCACTTCAACTTTCTAGACTGAAAATCAAGTATGGAGGCATGCAGTCAGACCAGGAAACTTATAACGAAGACAATAAAAGCAGAGATGGATTTTTTCTATGATTTTTTTTTTCTTGATATGCTTGATAAAATTTAGTTATAGAATTGAGTTGAAACTATTTACAGAACTAATCCATATTAATTAATGATGAGTTTAGGGAACATGAGAGCCAAGATTAATTTTCTCATTTTGAAGTTTAAACAAAAAAGTCACATTTTAAGGATTAGACACAAAATCCAGAACACTTTACTGAATGCCTTAAAAGTGGAATGGTTTGACTTTTCTATTTTGAAACTTGTTTCTCTTTCAGAGTAAAACTTTTTTTTGTTTTGTTTTGTTATCTTCCTAAAGGAAATTAAAGGGTTAAATAACCTGAAGAAAGAAAAGGATGAAATAAATGTTCTGCCTGACCCCAATAATTCTTTAAGGTTTTGTTTCAATAACCCAACTAAAATATCCCTTGTTAACACGATTCTAAGTACAAGGTACCTTAACAAAAATTCTCAGGAGATGTTGTAACACCTTTGTCAAATTCAGTTTAAAGTGGCTGAGAACATGTTCATTCTATGAAAAAAAGAGGTATTTTAACATTTCCATCCTAATTTTGGAAGAAAACAAACGTTGAAATATTAGAATTTCCCCCAGGATGAAAATTCTAATATTTTGCTCAGCTCTGGTTTCCAATAACTTTTACACTTTAATTTTGTAATATTTAACTTAATGTTTCCCATGTGAGTATTATAGCACTAGTGGGTAAAACTGTAGTCACCTCACAGATCAGGCATGCAAAAGAAAACAGTTCATATATGTAAAGGAACAGATTTCTGCCTTCACAAGTGCCTTCCTTTTGTTTCCGCGGCTGATGAGATGTCAGTTTATTACAGACTTGATGAATGGAGTTTCCTTTCTCAGGAAACAGTAGTCAGGCCTATGGAAGCATTTATGTAAAATACATTCCATCCATGGAAGTTTCCTTATTATTCCTTCCCTTGACTATTTTGGACTGCAGTCAGGGACAACCCAAAGGGAAAGGGTGAACTGGGAAACAACACTTAGCGGTCCTGGTCTTAAGAGTAGTGAAGCCACAATCAGCCCCTGCTTGCACCTCCACAGCATGCACAGTGAGCTAGGGTTTGTGCAGTTAATCCCTAATTTGATCAGAAAATCTGCTATAACATGCTTTTCATGCATGGGTAGGGCAACCTTACATACATGTGCACTGAAACTGGTTTTATTGCTTGCATCACACAAAATCTCTCTTTAGGACCTGTGGCTGCTTCCTACCAGGTCAGGTCTCAAACAACCCATGTCTACTGGTACTCCACACTTCCAAACCCTCCAACCAACTAACAAACCAGCCAACGAACCCACCACAAAGAATTACAGAGAATTAGTGAGTTAGATACACTTCCAATTTAAAGTTTGTGCAAGGCAATATGAGCTTTTCTATGGCATGTGCATCACTAGACCTCAAAATACTTCACATTATCTAGATCTAAGTATCAGTTTTACAGATTGGAAAACTGAGGTGTCAAGAACTACAGGTACCAAATCATCCAATGCATTCTACAGCAGAATTAAGCCAGGAGCCTGTGAGACCAGACTCTGAGTCTTACACTTCAATGTTTGACCATGGTCATCAGCAGGCATTTGGCTGGATGTATTAGGAGGTGTTAAGTTATAAAAAGAACTCATTTTAGGAAGTTGTTGTTTTGAAGGTCTCACCAACCAGAACCATAATTATACTATATATAGGTCTTCTAAAATTCAATGCCATCTGGTTTCCCTTCTTGTGCTATGTTAAGTAAAGTGTTCCAGGGGCAGGGAGGAAGGAAAGATTTTACACAATAGAAAAATGTTTGTGATAAGTTATTACCCTTGGTAGTGCGGACAACAGAAAATTTATATGTTGAATCTGTGAGTTAAACAACTCTGAGAAAATCCTGTTAACTTCATAACCAGGTATCAGCATACGTTTCCACACAGAATTGCTGTTACACTGTTACGAGACCTGCTTACACTTTAAATCAAGCAAATGAAATTAGTTTTCTCACTGATTTTGACATGAAAATGTGCTTATCCATGTGCTGAATACAGTGTACCTGATTCAGTCTTGTGTGCAAGCTGAAATAGCAATGGACCTCACTGCTAAGGAAACAGCCACTGCTGGAAAATGTCATGCAGAGCTACCCACGTAGCTTGGGATAAATTCAGCAAGTGCTGCTGACCATGAAACTGATGAGGCTGCAACCGTAGCACAGGGAGTGCAGAGGTCAAAGGCAGCCATCAGCGTTGTTCAGGTAATGGCTGATGGAGAGGCAGCCATACAGGTATCCTGGTTAAAAAAAGGGAGATGCAAGGGATAGGATCCTACAGCTTTCAGAGCCTCCCTGAGGTGAAATAATTTACCAAAAAACTGGGATCTGCTGCTCTAGGCTTCTAGCCATGTCTTTGTAGTACTTCCGTTTTTCTTTCTTTAAAACAGAAGTTCGGTGCCCGTATCCTGTTGCTGCTGCTGAAACAGCTCTCCACTGCCACTTGGTTGTCTTTCCTGGTAGGTTTCTCCACTGTCACTTATGAAAAATAGTTTTCATTGTTTCAGCTCGGACTTCAAGTTTCCATACTTCAATTTGATATTTCTTCCATGCTCCTTTGGGGCTTTCTGACAGAAAGCACAATTCTAGGTCAAAATTCTGCTATAGATCAGATCCAGTCAAGTTTATTAGAGGGTCATGCTGACAAACTGATATGTTATTTTCTTGTTCTCCCTTTTTTATTAGAGCCAAAGGAAATGCCATAGATCACAGACTGGGTTTCAGAATCATCACATCCTTTGTTCTGTCCTTCAGCTGGTCACTTTCCTCTTCACGAGCCACTGTTCATAAGGTTGAAGAGCTCTCTAACCTGGTATCCTTGTTGTGATTGCCACTGGTGGTGGTAAAGGAGGAGACTAACACAGACACAGTTTATTCATAAGAGTACAAAGTGAGGAGAAATGCACTTTATTACTATTTCTTCTTCCACCTGTCGGTGGAAAAAGATGAACAATTAATTTCTTTCCACTCCCCACAGATATCTCCATTTCTTGTCTTATGACTAAACTGACATAAACTGTAATATAGCTTTTAGTCACTGGGATCTATTTTGGATATGTATTGGTACAAATATTTCTTTTCTTCATTGGTCAGAATATCTGAATGGTATTGAAATACATTTTTGTTTTTATTGTTCTTTTTGAACAACCTTTGCTGAAATTTATGGGAGCTGAGCACCTTATATGTTCATCTATTAGTGATGGCCTGGGAAAGAAGAAAAAAAGTGAAGAGAAATATTTTGCAGTGATATTCTTTGTCTGTTCTTGTTCTTTTTGAGTGCTTTATTTTCATGTGTGCTATTCCTAGCTTACTGTCTCAGTGACTCATGAGAAGAATCCTTCTCAGCATAATTTCCTGAAAAGTGGCCCCACATATTTATATGTTAAGTCTTACTGATCATCTCACTCCTGCTTATTCAAACCAGCACCTACATGTTCTCAGATAATCTGTATATGCAAACATGCCAGAATAGATTGTCAAAGGGAACAAGTAAAGGCAAGTAGTTCATGGGCTCTGGTACTCACTATTTAACTCATTTAATTGGTTTTCTCTGAACTTTGGGACTGCTTTTGTGCTTTGAATTAGCAAATTATTAGATTAAAATATGTAAACAGTTTCTGCAAGTGGGATGGATATTCAAAACTCCTCCCCATCAAAGGTTAATCCGTTTGCTTCTGTGCTGCAGAACCATGCTGGGCTCTTTTCTTTGGTGTCCCTTTGCTCGATACATGCATTTTATCCTTGTCCACATGAGGGATGGAAAGTGTTTGATCGGTCAGTCTCTCTCTCTCCCAGCTTGTTACAGCTGCTTGGCAAAATGTGAGATGTGTCTTAAAACAGCTCAAATGGAGAAATGTTCTAACCATGTCCTGCAGTACAAGGGGATAGGCACCACTACTGCTGTCTTTATTACAATGATAACAATATTTTTAAGGGATAAATTCAGATTCCCATGCTCAAAGGCATGTTCTGGGGGAGCTCAGTCCCTGTTGGAGCTTCAAAATATGGACCCATATATGAATGAGACTTAAGAAAGTCAGTGTATTGACTGTGTGAATATTGTTTCTGAGCATAAGTTTTTCCTCTTTAATTTTGTTTCTAAATAACTAACTCAGCCTTGGCAGGTGTAGCCCAAGAGCCAAAACTTGCAAGGTCTGAGATGGCCCTTGTAGAGATATGAACCTCAGCTTCTACTCAGACCATTCCTGTACTCATAGGAACATCCTCTAGTGTCACTCTTAGATTAAATACAGTTTAAAGTAGAGGTAATTTTTTTTTTTTTTTTTCTTAAATCTCAAATGTACAGGTTCAGGTATATTAACTGATTACCTAGTGCTTATAGAGAAGACTCCCAAAGGTAGGAGTTGAAACATATAGCACAGTACCATGTATACAAAACAATATATTGTGCATGTTAATATGTGTAGTATATGATAATAATGATGAAATTAAAAAAAAAAAATCAACAGCAAACCTATAAATGTCTTAAAATTTTTATAACTGAAATGGAAAACTATGTTATTGTCAGTTAAATGTTCCTTAATTTTCAAATTATTTTTCTAGTGCATTATGACTCCTGGCAAATGTAGCCAAAGAGACAGATCCAAGAAATTCAATTTTCTAATAATGCACTAAATGTTGAGTTTTTTATCCATACAGCATTCAATTCAGCAAACTACTCTTCAGGAAAGTACTCCTAGAACATACACAGTCACAAAGGACTCTAAACTGACATTGTTGGTGAAGCAGGGAAGGTTGTTTCCATGCCTTCAATTCACACATCTATTACTTGTCTAAATATTTCAGGTTCATTTTATCTTATAGCAGAACTTTCCATCTGTCCTGTTAATAGCTATTCAATTCTCACTATTTTAATTTTCACTTTCAAAGCTTTTTGTCTCCAAGTTCATTACCTTTCCACCATCCATTGTCAGATTTCTGTTTTGTTTCTAGTATGCTTTACCATATCTCGTAATTCATCTATCAGATATGATTCTTGAAATGCCAAATCATTCCCAAGAACTTCATGCATTGAAAGTGGTTTTGTTTGTTTATTTGTTTGTTTTAAATGCAGCTAGGTGAGCTTTTAGTGCAATTCTGTATGAAAATCAAAACGTCACATTTTGCTTGTCCCCTTTTTTTTTTTTTTTTTTTTTTTTTACGAAAAAGTAACTGGAAATGTAGGATAAATAAAGGAAAATATTTTACTCAATAACTACTTGATATTTACTGTATTAAACTATATTTATCAGTTTAATGAGTGTCTTCTGTAAAATCTGAAAAATATATTTTGAATCAGTTAAGATGCTACTGTTGCACAATTCCCTTAAAGAGTTTTTTTTTTTTTCCTCAAAATTTTCTTGTAAAATCTGAATTCTCCATTTCCTTGCTCCATTCCTTGAGACATGTCGCATAATCACAGTCAGCTCATGAAGCTGTCAGTAGAAGTCTCTTGATATTTCTTTTATGATGTCAAGATGATGGCAGAGGGAATGGCTGTGCAAGTTCAGCTGCTATAGGCAAAATAAATAAAGCTTTCTTTAAATGAAATTTTGTTTGAAACAAACCAACCATGGGAAGGAAATTCTGAGTGAATGCCTCCAGAATCCAACCTAGTCCTGCTTTGCTGATTATGAAGAACTATTAGGTCCCATTATTGAGTATGGCACTGGGAGCTGAAACACTTGAATCTTTGGCTTGCCATAAATTTGTTAAAAGAAATTATTTTTCTTTTTTTTTTCTTTTTTTTTTTTTTCTTCTTCTTCTTTTTTCTTTTTTCTTTTTTTTTCTTTTCTGATGTGTCAGGTGAGGTAAGGAAGCTGCATAAATGCAAATAGATACTGTATGTTTCTTAAGTGCTAGGTAGCAAACTGTATGATTAAAAATTAATACACAGCTATGATAACACAGCTCAGTGATCTGAAGTGAACAAAATATTTTTTCCTTCCTGAGCCATGGAAGGCTGAATGAACACACTATATAATCTTGACAAATTTATCTAACCTGTTCTTGAGAATTACAGCGATGGGGGTCTCTAAGCTTCCTTAGGCAATCTTTTACAAGTGCTTCATGTACCTACTATCTAACCTGAATCTTCTTTGCTTCAGTTTAAACCCCTGTGCTTCCTGTTCCATGCATAATAAACTTTTGAAGATTTTTGAAGCTTTTGAAGCTTTTTTAAGATTTCAAGAAGTCTTTTACAAAGAATGTACTTTCATTTTGTAGATTGATTAGAAATATTAAACCTTGCTAATGTTAACTATATATCCACTTTTGTCATTTTGAACAATCTGAAGTAAGACAATCTTTGTTAAATCTTTGTACTTGCTCCTTTGTATAATTTGGTAACAGAGGTTTCAGGGTTTTTTTTTGTTTGTTTGTTTGTTTTTGTTTGTTTGTTTTTTATTATTAGGCATAGTATTGCTAGGATGAAGATAAATGTTTTAGCCAAAAGATTAGTGATCTATTTTGCTTGGAAGGCGATGTGTGATAATTGACCATCCAATAGAAAAGTGCTTGTAATCACAAACCAAATTCCAAAATCCCTCTCTTCTTTGCACTTGAATGCTTCATTTCAAACATTCAGCTTTACACACATCATGAAATACCTTGGTTTTGAAAAGAGAGCCTAACTTACCAATATCATTCAAGCTCAGGAATTCAGTATTTACCCAGGCAATGAGTGTGCTGAATTGCTTTACAGTCATGAGCAGAAATTCCATCTGCTCCTTCTTTGCAGTAGGAAAGATAATATTCAGAATAAAATATTGCTGTAGTCAGAACTGGACTGCTCTTTTCTTAAAAAAAAAAAAAAAAGAATGAGAGAGAGAGAGAGAGAGAGAGAGAACCATTTCATTCTCTATTCTAAGGACCGTAGTCCATGTTTTTTGCTCTCACTCTTTAGATTCCCTATGCAGATTGACAAATGCTTTCTTTGAATTTTACTGAAGTGGGAGCTGGCCTGTTTACAGTTTAACTCTTCAGGAGGCACATGTAGGGGTAAAGCAAATAAGGCTGCATGGACTGACTTTTAGAGGGGTTTCTCTAGACACACTTTTTCCTCAGAGATAAAAAAAAAAATAAAATAAAATAAAAAGAGAGAGAGAGAGAGAGAGAGAGAGACATTACAGGTCAATAGTAAGCTTCCTTAAGGTGAGGCCCATAACTATAATAACTATTATAGTTATAGTCTAGTAACTATTTTTGTAACTATTTTAGTCTAATAACTATTTTAATAGTCTAATAACTATTTTTGTTTTATGATGCCCAGGATGTGTTTGGGAAGGGAAGCCCTTAAGATAGCTGAGTTTTGGTGATGTATTGTGTTTGGTGCTCATATTGGGCAAAGGAATTCTTTGGTTCCGGCTTCCCACTATCCACTCAACTGCATTGGAACAGGAACTAATGAACAAGAACTAATTAAAGGACCAAGTGTACTAAACCCATTTGCAAATAGCTTTGTTGTTGTTATGCTGCATCTTAGAAGCTGGGTTCCCCCAAGAGCATTTTTGGCCCAAATGAGGGGGCTCCAGAGGTGTAGGTGACTGGGGACTTGGTGAGATGCTGGGAAAGGGAGTACATAGACATGAAGCCACAGGGCTGTGTCACCTATGTGATTGCTTAAAGAGTCAGGATATCTAACAGACAACTGAAGGTGCAAAGGCCTGTCTGGCAATAGAAGGAAGAGAGGGCTGTCCCTGTGTTGGAGTAAAGGGGAATATCTTGTTGGATGGGTGGGCTTCCAGACAGGGGAGAGAGTCTCTGTCACCACTATTCACCACTGCTTGTAAACTTCCTTTCATCTCCCTGAAACCCCATTGAGATTGCCCTGGCTCCCATCCCATACTGCCCTGCTGATATTTCCCAGACCCATTTGTTGATGCATGGGCTTGTGAGGAGCTTCCATCAGCTCCAGGCCAGTCATTCCTGTGTCTGCCAGGTTCACACACATGTAGCTTTGCTGAGCAAGTGGAAAATGAAGGAAAGTGTTCATGCTTTATTTGAAGGAGCTGTGTATTTCAGTTTGGACTCCTCTTGCAGCAGCTTGCTATCTTCATACAGGCCTTGGGAGACTGAGGTGGGCCAGAAGTGGAGCTGGGGTTGGAAACATCATTCTAGAGCCTGGGAGGTGGTGGTATGCCTTGGGCTTCCTTCAGTGGATACGGGCACAGCAGTCCCTTTCCCACCTCCCCATGACCCCCTTGACCATATCTCCCAAGGAAAGATACCAGCAGCACATCTTAGCTAACTGCTGGGTTCTGCCAAAAGGTGAAGAGACATGCAGCTCTCAGGCTCGTGTCCTTGTAAATGCATATACTGAGTAAAAAATGGTTGTGATGAATACAGCCTGCCAGTTACCAGTATCAAACTGCTGGTATTGTAGAGAGTAAGATGTACAGGAAAGGATACCCGTGTATTTTGTATTGATTCTGTGACTTCAGCCTGCATTGCACTCTTGCAGTTTTTTAAGCTTGGATGATTTGAGAGGGTTTAGACCTTGAGGCAGGTCTGTTCAGCATGAACAACCTGAAACGTCATGAAACATCAAGGCATGGAAGCTACCAGCAGCAGAGCTATACAGTTTGCTGGGGTGTAGCTAGCAGAAAAAACAGGCTCTGATAATGCATGCTAATGCACCTGGACACAAGCTGACCTGTCCGGAGCCTGCTCAAGTGCATCTGCATCATGAGGTGGAAGTATCCACATAGCAACAAGGAGGAAAGATGATTTGAAGAAAGAAGAGTGTTAATAGCTGGTAGAACAAAATCTTAAAGAAAATGTTGGGTAAGAATGGAGAAATGGAGAGAAAACTGGCAAACAAAAAAGAAGACCTAGAGAATCTGGAAGCCTAAAGTACTGAGAGCACAGGTTGACATGGAGACTGAAATGCAGAAAAGAAGGGAAGAGTCATTCTTTAGATGTGTTAGCAGGTCCCGCAGCTTAGACTACTTGAAGCAGAAAAGGAGATATAAATGATTTCTAGACTAACGCGCACATTACTCAGCATCCTGGATTACTGGAATAGAGTTTGTAGCCCAAGTGTTGATGTCTCCTGGGCTCTCTTTGGCCTGTCAGCCCATATTTCTGCACATGCTGCTCATGAACAGGTGGCAGCCTTCATCCTCATACTCCACACAGACTGAAGTGGGTTAAAAACTATTCCCTTCTTGTAATTTTGAATTTATTCACAGAGGGAACATGAAATGAAACAAGAAATCCAGACCAGACTGCTCTGCAGCTCACAGAACTTTCTTCCAAATGTAGCTGAACATGCAGTTTAGATGAGCACTCACTTTCTTATTCCTTTTATCTGAGCATTTTGTGACAGAGCAAAAAAAATGCAACATTTTAATCAGGATTGTTGCTTGCTCTCATGTAAGATTTTTGGACAAATGCTTTCAACTCATGCACTGTCATTTGGACAGATACTGCCTATACTAATAAAAAAAATCTTTACCAAAAGAGATGGTTACTATAAGCACACGGTATGCCTGCCTGTCTCAAAAAAAAAAAAAAAAAAAGAATTAACAATTAGACCAGATGGCCAAAAGATAAATAATGATTCCTGAATGCTGAGAAAGAAATCAAATCAATTAATAACCATGCTTCAGTGCAAAAGTGCAAAATGATACACTGTGAATGTATGTTTGTCTAATCTTCTGTAATAATAATAATTTTCAGTCCAGGCATTCTCTTTTTTAAGCATATGGTACATCAGGCTTTTTGTCCCTACCAGAGTGACTACATTGTTGTCACAGCACTGGTACAGACACCCAAGACTGAAGTGTATGAGAAAAGCTTGACTGATACCATTGGAGACAGATGCTGATGAGTGTTGTCAATCATGGTTGCTGTTTTTATTTCATTGTATAACAGGTATTCTTTGTTTCCAAAAAGACTGAGTTATTTGAGTTAGAAATGTGTATTTATCTGTAGAGAGTTCTGGTAATTATTACTTGGGGTGAAGGTACAAATACAGTATGTTCATTTTCCATAAGCAGACTTTTATGTACGTCTCAAAGTATAGTTGATCTTGTGGAACTTTGTGAGTTGCTGTAAAGAGCTAGCTAAAACGGCTTTCTTGTTATGAAAGGACAAGGAAATTTATTTATTTTTTTCCTTCATCTTTGTTAGGAGCAGAATACAGTAGTTCATGTAGTTCAGTCTTAATTATTTTGCTAGAGTTTTACTCTTTTACCTTGCCTAATGATATTTTTTCTCATTTTAATCTAGAAGATGAGTAACTGCTGTTGTTTTGGGTATGTGCAGATTTTTTTTTTAATTATTTACTTTTTACTGGAAATGTTTGCAGCTTGGGGCTTGTCAAGTGGGTTTGTGCAGAGCCTGAGGAAAAAGGCTGAGTGGGTAAAGAAAACATAGCTCAACATTTTGTGTTCTTCACAAGCAAATTAATCACAGTTACATTTAAATATGCAGTGACATTTGCAAAGATGCACAGTTCAGATGCATTGAATCTAATTCATTCTCAGCAGATTTGTTCTACATGAAATGTAAATATTAAAGCAGAATAAGACTTCTTTTTCTTTCCATTGCCACTCAAGACTCCTTGCTAAAGTCTTACACAACATATGATGGGCCTGATCTTCCTATGTTTATGTGAAATTGATTATTATACCCTTTTAGTATAAAAGGAACTTAAAATGCATGTAAATAACTTATACCAATATTAAGGGATGTTATGATGCCAAAACAGTGTAAAGAGGCCTCAATGTAAATGAAAATCAGACTCTGTATGTTTATGTGAATTACACATCTGCAAAATATCTATAATATAGAACATAGCAGTTGTTTAATTTTTACCTAATTAGAGAGGCTTGAAAACATCTGGTAGTTGACACCAATCCATTTTTTTTCCATTGTATCCTTTCTTGGTAAGTTGGGAATGGAATACAATATATCCCCTGAGATACTCTTTAGTTTATGACAGGTGTGCATTTCCTAGCTGGCCATTGCGTGACACTATTTGTTTCCCACAGATACAGCTGGAAATACATTTATTTGGCAGTGAGGAATTAAGAGGGAAAGAAAAACTGGTTTAGGAGGAAATTTACATCAGAGATTTAGATGTATAATATTTGCATAGAAATCTCAATGTGGCGTTTCATAGCTTTCACAGGCATTTGCTTTGTCAACCAAAATAACATAAATTTAATAAAGAAAGTTGGTGCATAACTTCCAACAGTAGTATAAAAAGTAAAAGGAAAATGTGTGCTGTCCGACTATAATCAGCCCCCTAGCATTCATAACAATTTTTATTTAAGCCGTGAGTGAGTAACTCCCGGTGTGATTTCTACCGCTTGGCGTAAGGGGAGCAGCAAAGTTGGCCAACAGCTGGTCAAGGTTGGTTTGGGCTACGTGTGGGGTCCATGGGCAAGGAACAGGGAATCAAGCTTTCTCCCCCTTCCTCTTCCATACTACACTTTCCATCCCGGGAGATGCAAGAGCCATGGGGACTCTGCGAGGGACCTGGGGAGGAGTTAAACATAACTCTGCATGCATACTATTCTCTTGGTTAAATGAACAGCAGCTCTAACAGTGTTACACACAGCAGGCTTTGCTGCCTCAAGAGCATCAGTCTGGCACTTAGTCCAGACTAGTAAATGCAGCAAGGCCACACCAGTACCTGGCCCTGGGGCCAATATGTGTGGAGTGGCTCATAGCCACACTGTTTCACTCTTACCCTCCAAAGCAGAAATGCAGACCACCTATTATAAAAGTGGACCCATGTTAGCTTCTAAATTGTGCCTGGAAATAGTGTGAAAGTGTTCCCTGTGGTGTAGGTCAAATCTATACCAGAACTGCATGATATGCCCAGCCAAATTACAGTGCCTGGCAGCATCTCCTTGTGCCATTTGCTGGTATAGGCACTCTCCAAATGTTCCTGTTTCATTTGTTTTCCTTGACTTGGAGTTTCCCTAGAAAAACATGTAAGGAAAAATACAAACCTGTGAAACTTCTAGTTTCTTCTAACCCTCAACAAAATTTCATGTCATAAAAAAGGTAATTTCTTTAGTTCAAGATTTTTTTTTCTTGTGCCATGTTGTGGTTTTGTTGTTTTTGTTTGTTTGTTTTTGTTTGCTTTGTTTGTTGCTGTGTTTTGTTGTTGTTGTTGTTTTCAAACAGGAAGCTTTTATAAAAGCTTCCACAAATCTTTTAGAATGCAAAATGTCATGTAGCTGCTCTCCATATAAGAAGCTGTAGGATGTGTGTGTGTTTTAATCCTGTCAGAGTGTCTCCATGATTGCAGGTGGTGGAATCCTACTGTTGTGTAGCCTCGGCTCCCTCCTTGCCCTCAACCAAATGAAACTACTACATTTCAGATTTTTCCCTTCAGATGCATGAAGTATTATGATTGCCTTTCTATGTAGGATTTGGCATACATAAATAATAAATAAAATAAAAATCCATCAAAGTTGCATAGTTGGGGAGAGTTTTGTTTTGTTTTGTTTTGTTTTGTTTTTCTATATGTCATATCGAAGAACCTTCACTCCTGGTGGAAGAAGGCCCAGGTCAAAAGCTGTTGGCTACAGAAAAGTGTGGTTGATATGGGTTCTTTATAATTTATTTTATTTTTTTTCTAAAAAATTCATGTTTTCTCTCACTTGAGTTTTTCTTCTTTAAATTTAAGCTTCTGTCATTCTTCCAAAGTTGCTTCTTGTCCTGATCAAAAAAAACAAAAACAAAAACAAAACAACCAATGCTTACTCTGATGACATTTTCAGAATGGATTTATGGATTTGTTTACTAACCAGGATTTAGAATAGGATGAAACAATTTTGCCTCTGGGAATGGGTATGACTGATGTTGTTTTCTGAGAGCTGATTTTTGTCACAATTTGTAAAAATAGATTGGTAATAGAAAATGATTTATGACTAATGGAAATTGGGGCTAAAAACCAATGTTCTTATATAAGTTCTGAAAATGGCAGCCTGGCATTTCTAAAGTTGAGAGGTGAAAAGTAACAGCTCTGTGAAAAGTATTTTCTCTTTGCTTTTTGGTATGTTTTCACTTATATACAGGGTGGTCCTGAGGATCTGTGGGCTGCAGGAGAATAGGAAAGATTTCTTGTTAAATACTCCTTTCCCTTACATTTCCCTCTCCTTTCTTTGTTCCTTTTTCTTTTTTCTTCTTTTTTTTTTTTTTTTTTTTTTTTAAATAATTTCACTTTCTCGTTCTCTCCAGTTGTGACCAGGTCTGAAGAGCAGCGTCCTTCCACAGCTGCTCCTCTTCTCTTTGCCCCAGCAGAGGGGGACATCCTGCACCATCTTGCCCCCTCCCTCTGGGGGCAGGGGCCTGGGATAGGGTGAGGCTTGCTTTCTCTCCACCCATTCTTTGCATCCCTACTGATGGCTTTATTATTATTTTTTTTATTATTTTTATTTATTTTTTAATAGCTGGCCTACTGGTTTTCAGAACTGTACTTACAACTTTCGTTTTAATGCCATTGCATTTTCAGGTCTCTAAATGAATCTTCTCCTAACTGCTATTCTCAATCACTGTAACCTAATATTCCCTGTTTTTTACACTGAAAATTTCAGGCCTCATTTCTTCCAAAATACACATATTAATGCTATTAAAAAACCCAGACCTTAAGCCCTTTTCAGTGACTTCAGAAAATGAAGGTTTTTATCCACTGTGGGGGGAAAAAAGTCTTACCACTTCCCTTTAATAGTATCACAGCCAAAACCAATGATGTGAGAGAACACATTGGCACTGAAATCACCCTTGCTGAGGAGAAGCACATTCCAGAGGAAATTGATTTTCATGTCACCAACTTACACATATTTTGAAAATTAGGTTCTGAGCCACAGGGTTCACAGCCAATTTATTTGTCTTTATTTCTTTGCTAAATGTGTTCAAATAGATTTTTAGTGAACTAGCAAAGTTGCCTCTGACACAGACTAAGGAAAGGTTTGTGGAAGGGATGTACAGTGCAGGGTTGCATGTATGTAGAGGTCCAGGCAGCCTTGTGAAAGGTGTAAGAACTGCTGATGGCAGTGTATGACTAACATCCAGCATAAAATTCTGGGCTTTGTAAAGCTTAAAGCTGGAAGCCGATAATGGGGTCTGCTCTCTGTATTTCACAAGCTGCTACACGTCATCCCGTTATCCATGTTGAACACAGAGCTTCCTGTTTAACTTAAACACCTCTTTCAAAAAAGACATCCAGTTTTGTTCTGAAATTAAGCAAAGTTTGCTTTGATAGCGCTTTTTTTTTTTTTTTTTTTTTTTTTTTTTTTTTTTTGCGGGGGAGTGGGGTGGGGTGATTGACAAAGTCCAAACAAACAATTACTTTTAATTTAACTTAACTTTATCTGGCATCAGCTTCTGACCACTGAGGATTATGCGGTCCAATTAATGAACCTGCTATTTTTTCCCATTGAGTTGTCTGTACTCTGGCAGTGTCACCTGTCAGTCTTAACTTTGGTAAGCTAAATCTTTAAGCCTGCTTCTTGGAGATGTTTTCTATACCTCAGAGATTTCCTTTGTTTTCCTTTCACAGTTCTTTCAATAGCCCTGTAGAGATGCAAAATGTACATCCTAATAGTTATGTCAATTAAGAAAATCAGTTATATGGCAACAACATATGTATTCAGTGAATAATCTCCATATACATATATATACATATATATGTACTCCTATACATATAGGAGTACAAATCCAGTCAGTTTCAAGTGAAACTTCCAGCTGGTAACAGATTGCCTCTTGCACATCAATACGTGTATGACTGGTGCTGGTTCTGCATGATACTCTAACCATTTTAGTCTGTACCAGAAATATATTCATGAAATTGCTACATGCTTTAAATTAAAAATTTCTGTTCATCCCCTACTGGGAAATGTTCTCTTTATATTCTCATCAGCAATCATAAGATGTTTGAAATTTTGCTAATTTTCTTTTTGTTTTAAAAAGAAGATTCTTCTAGTCTGAACTGTTTTTTGTTTGTGTTTTCTTTGATAACAGAAGGAGTGAGAGAAAAGGAAAAAAGCTTAGGAGAAGGTGAAGATAACTTTAACTGGTGCAATTGGGGCTGGAAACTGGTGATAACAAGGGTGTCATTCCCATGCTGATGACCTTCTCTTGGCTCAGATGACTTCAGCCCTGTGGAATCTCCTGCACCTCTTGGCAGCCAAAGGGAAAAAACGAGCCTCACATTAGAGACCCCTTGCCTTGCCTTGTTTTTCTTAGACAGCACGGCTTCACTTATCATTAGCATTTCACTTAAGAAACTGTGTATCCATGGGATATAAACTTGGCAATGGTTTTGATAATTGCTGTTTGTACTGCATACGGTCAGCGCTTTCCCCTGTCATTCCTGGTCTCTTAATTGTGTCTGGAATTCTGCAAATTTGAAGAATTCAGGCTAGACCTGGCCTGGGTTTTTCAGGGTAGCTGCACTTTGACCCTTTTTAGGAGATGATTGAAGGGGACTGCTGGAGCTATTAGTTTTCTTTATCCCCTTAGCCCCCTCCTCCAAGTAAGCCCCCCCAAAACTATTCAGTGCAAGAGGTCTGCTTGCACAGCTGAGTTAGTGCTGGGACAGCATTCCAGTGAACATATGAACAACATAGTCATTCCAGTTATTAAAGAAATCAGACTTTTTTTGAAAGAAAAATTGCAGAAAGAAGTATAATTTGTTAAGTGGTGCACTTTTTCCATGAAGATGAAGAGAAGAGAGACATTATTACCAGTTCATGTCTGGTTCCCCAACTCCACTTGGAAGTTGCTCTTTATGTTTGTTGGTGTGTTGTACTCTGTACAAGCTAAATTTCTGTTTCTTTGTCTCTTGCAGGTGAAGTTCAGTCTTCTGGTGAGCTGTGTATCCAACTCTTGCAGGAATGGTTGTAAAAATTAGTTGCTCACTTTTAAGTTCTTTTCCGTGATTAAGGGCATGAACTATGCAAATATTCATGACATTCATCCATGATGCGCTCAGTGACACTAACCAGAGGGCCACAGGAGCTGTGTGATGTGTTTAGTAAGATGTGCCTGGGAACAGACAAAATTTGCTCAGGGTATTTGTGTCACAACATCCTGGGTCCATTACCTGTATTTGTGTCACAACATCCTGGGTCCATTACCTCCTATGTTGTGTGATTCTTCAGACGGTAAGTTTAGTGTTGATGAAAAAAAAAAAAAGAAGTTACTATTTCTATCATGTTTAGGAAGAGGTTTCAAGAAATGCACTTGATGTGCCAGAACACATTGCAATGTATGACATTATTTCTATGTTGCCATTCATACTCTGTTTTAATGCCACTGAACTGAATTGCTGAGGGCTAATGTGTGAAATCACTGAGATTCTGCAGAGTTTGGAGAAACTCAGGAGCACAATCAGTACTCCTGATTGTATACATCTGAACAAGCTAGGTAATTTGGGCTCTCTGTCTTTTGCCTCAGGGCTTCCAGTGTAAGAAATATGTTTGCTTAATAAAATCATATGCTAATATCACTGTAGTTTTCTGCTCTGAAAAGGCTATTGTAACTAAAATGGTTAAATTAGTGCAACCTTGTGCTGTCCTCATTTGGTAGAGCAGTGATCTGAGTGGATTACCTGTAAGTGCAGAGTAATCCCTGCCTCAAACTGTGATAATATACTGGTGATAAACTGTATCATAAAACTGACATCGCTTAGCCAGTGTTTTGTCTTTAGATTTAAATGATGGTTTGTATCTACTTCAGAGAAAGAATTCCTCCTATTAGGAAAGCTGGGAGAAAGCACCTGGAAAGTGAACAGATCCACAAGTGCATGTTCTGAGCCTAAGGTAGGGGTTAAATTATTTTAAAAGACAGAGAGAAATAGGGTAGAAAAAATAAATGTGTACAACTCCTCTGTCTTGTACATTTGCAGGCAATCGCCAGAGGGATGGCTTTGACCTTAAAGTAAGGTTCACTCACAGCACCATAGATTTCTCTCTCCTGATAGTTAATACTGTTAATATTTATGAAGAGTGGTTTGGTTATCCCAAATGTTTGCTTCCTCTCTAAATAAATCATGGTGTTAAAGAGACAGTCTTTTAACATGTAATGTGTTGTTCTGGATACAATACAAATGCATTTTTTTTTTTCCCACGGTTGGAAAGGAAATATGTATTATATGTATTTTCAGTTTGACTCTAAACTGCTTGCATTACAGTAGCATTTGAAATCTCAGGCTGAAACATCCTATTAGAATGAACCACCAAACATTATTTAAATATTTAATATGGTATTAGGCAAACTCTGGTAGCAAGCTGTCACAGGTGATGTACATAAAGAGCAAAATCATTTGCCCGACACTATAAAGTAACACGATATTGGTAGAACTCAGACCTTTGGGTTTATTATCTAGTCCCTTGCACCTAGACCCTGTTGCTGGTTGACTGATGTTATAAATAAAAGTCTCTGCAGGAGAATTTTAATGAATTTTCTCCCTGGTAGCCAGACTGTGGTAGCTGAAAGGGTCTTTTTCAGTTACTTGCAAGCAAGTGCATAAAGTTTTAAAAATGCAGGCCGTAAAATAGATCTCTGGAGTTTCATGCAGGCCAATTAAATACCTGAAAATGCCAGCTTTGATAAGGGGCTTATGGTTGTATAGCCCCAGGGGTAAAAATCCAGGGACTCCATAGCTGGCTCTAATAGTGTTCCCTTTTAAGATATTGACTAGTTTATTTATAGTAACGTTGCTTTTTGTAACCAGGATAATGTCAATGACGAATGTTGTAAGAAAAAAACCTGTTTTTAGAACTTTTAAAAGGTATACTGTTATACTCAGTGTTTAATGTTATAGTTAATAAGCTGATTTCATATGGGGAGAATTTACTTTGCACAAACATTTCTAATGTGGGAAAGAAAAATTGAGAATAAATGTCTTTGGATTTGCTTCTGATTTCAAAATACAAGAGAGGAAAAATGTGATGGAAAGTAGTAATGAGAGCACAGAATAAAGATGAAGGAAGGACAGCAACATGAGAAAGAAGGAAAAAACCCTTTTAGGGCAGAAATGTTCAAACTTACGTCAACTGGCCAATTTCATCAATTTATTTATAATCTATTTTGCTGGGGTTTTATAGCTTTTTTCTGTGCACAGTATATGTCAGAAAATAAATATATAATAGGTCATATAAAATAAATTTGCAGACCATATCTGGTCAGTATTCCACTGTTTTTCTATTCCTGACCTAGATTAAAAAAAAAAAATAAAAAAAAGTCTGTTAAGATTATCTATGTTCCTTATGGGAGAGAAAGCAAACTTGTCTTGTTCATTGTGTACCATCCATATGGCAGGCACTCTTCACCTGTGCTTGGCCTTCATGCTGTGGTAGATATCACGGGTTTCTCTCCCTGGAAAACCAATATTTGTATTGGATAGGACTCAGGACAGGGAACTGTATGTGTAGACATTAATTATAGGAACCAGGCTCATAAGCTCTCCCTGTTAGAAAATTAGAAACACAGGTTTCAATTTTTGTAAAGCTGCTATTTCCTCCACACCTATTTTCTTATTGCAAGAGATTTGTACCAATTTTCCATGGATTAATAGATGCCAGTCTACATTTAATAACAATATAATAAGTCAGAACATTTTAGGCTTTCTAAAATGTCCTCTAAAATGTATTTATTTTTTTTCCCACACAGCAGTTGCTCCTTAAGGTCTCAGAAATGGAACAGAAACAACGATATCATTCGGGTGTATCGCTGCAAAGTTTACAGATGCGTGTTGAACAAAAGCCTGAACGTGAAGCTACAGCTGTATGAGGAAGCTTGGTCTGCTGCAGGATAGAGAAGAGCAAATGTTGTGTTTGGCCACAGGACGGGTTATCAGTTCATCACTGTGTGGTGGTTTTACCGTGCTAGGCAGTTGAACACCACAGCCGCTCTCTCACTCCCCCTCCTCAGATGAGGAGGGGAAGAAGTAAAGGAAAGAACAACTCACGGGTTGAGATAAGGATGATTTAATTAAAGAGGAAAAAAAAATATATATATATATATATATATTATTAAGGAAATATTATTATTAATTAAACAATTCAACTAAAGGGAAAAAAGGGAAAGGGGAAGAGGGAGGGGGAA
>NC_048893.1:127977404-127997404 GCF_011077185.1 Oxyura jamaicensis
AAGTAGAGTAATTTCTTTCCTCTGCACTTTTTCCCTTTAGTTGAATTGTTTAATTAATAATAATATTTCCTTAATAATATATATATATATATATATATTTTCCTCTTTAATTAAATCATCCTTATCTCAACCCGTGAGTTGTTCTTTCCTTTACTTCTTCCCCTCCTCATCTGAGGAGGGGGAGTGAGAGAGCGGCTGTGGTGTTCAACTGCCTAGCACGGTAAAACCACCACAGTCCTTTTTGGCGCCCAATGTGGGGCACAAAGGGTTGAGATAACAATAGATTTGATTAAACTCTTACAACTAACACACTACTTGCTAGTCACCATGTTCAGTGCCCTGTTAATATTGGCTTGTTTGATCATGTGTCATGCAATCCGAGTCATATTCTCCTTTCTCCTCTATATCCGATCCGAGAACGTGCTACACACTGACTTGTTCAAGTTTGTGAACTGATGTTATATGTAAGTTTGTATGGGTGAATAAGGAATAAAAGGAAGCAAACACTTAGGATGAAGTTGGGTAAAATCCTAAGAGAAGAGCTGCTGGCAGCCCATAGTTTACTTTGGACATCCTAACTACTTGGAAAAGACAAGGAGCTTTCATTTATTTTTTTTTAGTGTTTAGTAGAGAGGTGGTTATTTTGGGGATGCATTTCAGCCAGCCATGTTAACTGAAGTACTGCAGCATCTTTTATAAATCACGTTGCTCTAGAAGAGTTGCTAAGTGAACTGAGAAAACTTTTTCATTATGCTACTAAAGCTAAGCATGTCGGTTCTTGCTTTTATATTGTAAATGGTATGTCACTGCAAACAAGGAAAGAAAAAATTGAGATTGAAAAAAAAAAACACTAAACTGACTCCCTTTCTTCTCTATACTGTCTGAATCAATTCTTGTCATACAGATGTGTAATTCGTCTTCCTTTTCATCAAGTATAAAATGAAAGCCAAAGTACTAAGCTCTTTTCTCAAACTGCTGAGGTGATTAGGTTCCAATTTGATGTTTTAATTTCCTATCTCAGGAAACTTATTTTTTGCTGTTTTAACTTAAGGGGAATGCCATAAGAGAGTTGGCTCTATAGCCTGTAACCTCTGGCTTGCTGTCCCTTCTTCCAAGAGGGCTGTGGGGTGTTGCAGAGTCCTTGCAGCAATGCCAACCTGCTGCCTTCCAGCCCCTGGGGAAGGAGGTGGCTGTCAGCCTTGTGGCCTCTGAAAAGCTGCTGTGGAGATGGGGACAGCATGGCCCCACTGAAACTTGGAGGGAAAGTGGAGACTGCTGATACCTGTCCAGAGAGAAACACTGTTTAAAAGAAGAAGGAAAACCAGCAGAAGGGAGCCTTGTTTCTGAAGTTACTGGTAAAGTGCTTGACATACAGTGATTTTCATATAGTTCAGGCACAGGAAAAAAAAAATGAAATGTGGAATGGCACAACAAATTAAGCACAAATTATATACTTTTAAGTAAAGATCAAAGACCCTGAGAACACAGTTTACACAGGATTTAAAATGAAGAGTTGGGCCATTGCATCTGCAAGAGCTTGACTGAGCCCTGCTAAGAAACCAGGTGGGGCTCTAATCAGGATTAGTAGCAGAAGACTGTATCTAGGCCAGCCAGAAAGTTGGTGTTGTTGTTGAGGTATGATACCTGCACGGCATACAGATTGGAAGTTTTGCTTTGGACTAACTAGCTATGGTCTGGGTCTTTGGACTGAACATCCACTGGCATGTTGAGGGTGCTTCCAGCTTCATTTCATCTGCAAAAGATCTAGCATGTGCACTCTGAGACTTCTATCACCAACACAAAATGTAGAAATTGGGGACACTGTGAGACTCTCATCACTCCACATAGATCACTGGGTATCTCAGGCAGGTAGGGTGGAAAAAGGAAAAGCATCTGAAGTGCTAGTCCCAGGCTTCACACCAAAACAGCCCACGCTGAGCATGTGCTGAGACAAAACACACCAAGGGGATGCCCTGCAGTTGGGAAAAGAAGCTGAGGCTGCGACAAAATTTTATCCTTTTACACGTTTGCAGGCAAAAGCTTTTCTCTTGCAAAGCTGTATTGTCTGCCTATTAGTAATTGGAGTGTCTGGAGAGCATTGCACACAATAGAAGCTAATCTCAATCCAATTGCAGAAGAATGGTAGAAACAGTGATATTACCACTAAGCAGCATCAGTCCATTCAATCTTGTTTTTGTCTCAAGTTTTCACCTCTTTCACCTAAAGCAACAAGAAGAATAAGTATATAAAGCCAAGGCCTTTAACTGAAGTAAAGAAAGAGAATCTGGAGAACAAGTCTTACGAGGAGCAGCTGAGGGAGCTGGGCTTGTTCAGCCTGGAGAAAAGGAGGCTCAGGGGTGACCTTATCGCTCTCTACAGGTACCTCAAGGGAGGCTGTAGCGAGGTGGGGGTTGGTCTGTTCTCCCACGTGCCTGGTGACAGGACGAGAGGGAATGGGCGAAAGTTGCGCCAGGGGAGTTTTAGGTTGGATATTAGGAAGAACTTCTTTACCGAAAGGGTTGTCAGACATTGGAACGGGCTGCCCAGGGAAGTGGTGGAGTCACCATCCCTGGAGGTCTTTAAAAGACGTTTAGATGTAGAGCTTAGGGATATGGTTTAGTGGGGAATGTTAGTGTTAGGTCAGAGGTTGGACTTGATGATCTTGAGGTCTCTTCCAACCTAGAAATTCTGTGATTCTGTGATTCTGTGATTCTGTGAAACTAAAACTTGACTGGCGGCTAGCAAACGTGACGCCCATCTACAAGAAGGGCCAGAGGTAGACCCGGGGAACTATAGGCCTGTTAGTTTGACCTCAGTGCCAGGGAAGGTCATGGAGCAGATTATCTTGGGTGTCATCATACGACACTTGCAGAGCAGCCAGGCGATCAGGCCTAGTCAGCATGGGTTTATGAAGGGCAGGTCCTGCTTGACGAACCTGATCTCCTTCTATGACAAGGTGACACGCTTAGTGGATGAGGGAAAGGCTGTGGACGTGGTCTACCTTGACTTCAGTAAGGCATTTGACACCATTCCCCACAGCATTCTCCTCAGGAAACTGGCTGCTCATGGCTTGGACTGGCGTACACTTCGTTGGGTTAAGAGCTGGCTGGATGGCCAGGCCCAGAGAGTTGTGGTGAATGGAGTCAAATCCAGTTGGAGGCCGGTCACTAGTGGAGACCCCCAGGGCTCGGTACTGGGGCCAGTCCTCTTTAACATCTTCATCGATGATCTGGATGAAGGGATCGAGTGCACCCTCAGCAAGTTTGCAGACGACACCAAGTTAGGTGCGTGTGTCGATCTGCTCGAGGGTAGGAAGGCTCTGCAGGAGGATCTGGATAGGCTGGACTGATGGGCCAAGGCCAAAGGTATGAAGTTCAACAAGGCCAAGTGCCGGGTCCTGCACCTGGGGCACAACAACCCCAAACAGAGCTACAGGCTGGGAGATGTGTGGTTAGAAAGCTGCCTGGCAGAGAAGGACCTGGGAGTATTGGTTGACAGTCAGCTGAATATGAGCCAGCAGTGTGCTCAGGTGGCCAAGAAGGCCAACAGCATCCTGGCTTGCATAAGAAACAGCGTGGCCAGCAGGTCCAAGGAAGTGATTGTCCCCCTGTACTCGGCTCTGGTGAGGCCGCACCTCGAGTACTGCGTTCAGTTTTGGGCCCCTCGCTACAAGAAGGACATGGAAGTGCTCGAGCGAGTCCAGAGAAGGGCAATGAAGCTGGTGAAGGGTCTGGAGAACAAGTCTTACGAGGAGCGGCTGAGGGAGCTGGGACTGTTTAGCCTGGAGAAGAGGAGGCTCAGGGGTGACCTTATTGCACTCTACAGGTATCTGAAGGGAGGCTGTAGCGAGGTTGGGGTTGGTCTATTCTCCCATGTGCCTGGTGACAGGACGAGGGGGAATGGGCGAAAGTTGCGCCAGGGGAGGTTTAGTTTGGATATTAGGAAGAACTTCTTTACTGAACGGGTTGTTAGTCACTGGAATGGGCTGCCCAGGGAAGTGGTTGAGTCACCATCCCTGGAGGTCTTTAAAAGACGTTTAGATGTAGAGCTTAGGGATATGGTTTAGTGGAGGACTTGTTAGTGTTAGGTCAGAGGTTGGACTCGGTGATCTTGGAGGTCTCTCCCAGCCTAGACTATTCTGTGATTCTATGATTCTGTGAAACTAAAGGACACGCTTTTTGGTAGGATGGAGTCCCCAAACTCCAAAGCAAGAATTTGAGGAAAATTCTTGTGGAAATGTGAGCTGTATTTACAGTGCAATAAATAGTGACAAAGGTCAGCTACTAGTGGTTTGCTACAACTGGTGCACTTTTAAAATTTACATTTCTGCTAATACTAAAAATATTTTTTTTAAAGGCTAAAAAGAATGGTTCTTCCTTCTTGTTATTATAGGAAAAGATGCTAATGCTCAAGTTTGCCATAGCCCTGCCTAAGTAGTTGGCAGAAAGTAAAGTCACAATTAGTCAAATTATTCTGAAAATTACTCTGAAGTTGCACAGTTACACTTCCAAACTGTGCATAGGAAACATGGGCTGTTGTTGGCTAACTTCTTTAAAAAAAATAAAAAATAAAAAAAAATCAAGAATAGCTGCACTGCCTGAAAATTGGTGATAGAAGCAATGGGGACTCTCAGTTATTTAAACATACATGAATGATTGACATATCCCCACACCCATGTATACACACAAGCTAGGTATACCTGGAGCTTGATATAGTGTGGTGTCTTGTGAGCTGCTGCTCCTGTGTGAAAATGATGTTGTAGATTCCTGTGATAAAAGATAATGCAATAAGCAAGGGCGTTGAAGAGGTCGTGTTCAGATTATGGTGCTATAGGCAACACCTTTTCCACATCCCTGTTTTCATCTGTTTTGCCTAGCAAGCTCTGAGAGAAAAGTGCTAAAGTGGTTTCACAGAGTATGTGGAAGTACAGAGCCTTACAACAGGCTCAGTACCAATGTCTCTATTGGTACTCTGTGGTGTTGTCTCCACAGAACTGGCATCAGAGTAGTACATCTCCTCAGGACTATGGGATGCCATGGAAAGGGGCCAGCCCCTGTGCCAGGAGCAAAATGGCTGAATTCACTATTCTGTTTTTAATTTTGGAACAAGCTTGGTTGATTTTGGAACAGTGGATTATGTACCAGAACTCGTTGGCTTGTGCAAAGACATCCTTCAGTGACCCTTTCAGGATAACTACCAAAACTCCATGCTTAATCCCTCCACTGAATCTGTACCTGAACTGAAGTGGCAGAACTGAAGTTGAAGGCAGAGCTCTGTGGATCCAAGCTGAAATTCGCTGCAAGTGCCAGGGTAGAAGTGAATTTAAAGCATCAGGATTGAACTAATTTAGCTGATGCTGTGGCAGACTTCTATAAGATTGCTGCTTACTGGGGAAAAAAAAATGGAATATAAAGCCATGTGTGCCAGTTACAAAAGGTCATCGAGGTATATGCTATATGGGATATCTGTCTCATCATGTCTTATGCACTTTGTTGATGTTATCAGAGACCTGTATGGTGGGGTGTAGATGTACATAGACTTGAAGTATATTGCTGTGTTTGTAAGTGAGGGGAGGTAGCCACGCCTGACATAAGACAATTGCTAACTGTGTGCTGCTGTGTATGCTGAGCAAATAGTTGAGATTCCTTAGGGGTTTTAGGAGACAGGAACATTCCCCTGTGTTTTTGTCAACAGCATGCTAACAAAAGGGGAAAAAAAAAAAAAAAAAAGAAATAAGAGGTTTAAAACTTGCGTACAGACTTGAAAGTGGCACCTGATGAAGCATTACAGATTTTCCTAGAAGCCTTTAATGGCTTTGTTCAAATTTCATACCAGCCATACTGAATTAGGCAAGAAGGAAATCAAATTTCAAAGGGAGACATCTTTCAGTAGTATATCCTGAACATTCTTCTGAACTGAAAGAACTTTCTTCTTCCCTTTTTTGGTTTATCAGAGTAAAAACTGATATCCTTGCAATTAAGTACCAATGTAGCTAGAAATCTTCCAGCAGAACTTTGCAGTGAAACAACTTGCTAAACCAAAGTGTCCAGTTTGAATTTATTTATTTATTGGCAATGCTATTGATTTTGACTAAAGCTCAGTAAGTCTGCCTTAGATTTCTAAGGAAACTTTCCTTAGATTTCTCTTCCATTTATCCTGGTACAGGGAATACTCTCATCAGTATTTTGGACAGATATCTTTGAGATCTTCAACCATTACTCTGTAAAAATAACTTTTTCAGTGATGTTGTCAGTGGTGTCTCTAACAAAGTCTTTACTCTTGCTCTGTTATGTGAGCAGCTATAAATCTGATCAATGAAATTTCTTTTGGTCCAAATTAGGTACTGAATAATGGATATTAATGAAAAAGGCATATATAGACCAGGGAGTTATTAAAAACACTTTCAAAGGCCTGTCAAAAAAAAGAGTCTTTTTCTCCTGAGTGTGTTACCCTGAAGTTGATAGTAACCTATAACTTGAGATCTAATAGAATTATAATGACAAAGTTCATAACTAACAAAGAGTAAAAATGAAACAAGACTGCCAGCAGAAGCTCTGATTTCTAAATTTGCAGACATCTTATTTGATATGCATGTGAATTTGCTGGTCTTAAATGGCGATTTATTATTTTGGGGGGGCAGAACTATAATATTTTTCCTCCTGCCTCCACAATAATTTCCTTTCTTTTTTTTTTTTTTTTTCTCCTTTGCTGTTTCCACGATTGAAAAGAAGTGTAGCAACATCCTAAATATTTCAGCATAATGAAACAATATTATGATTTGAAAGTTGAAACTCATGTGGCTGTGAATCCAGAAATCCTGGGGACTCAAAACTGCAGTTTGTAAAGTCATCTTATATGCTGTATGGGGTTATTATGAGAGCAGCTGTTTTTCTTTAATATTATATTTCATTGATTAAGAGATTCCTTCACTTGATACATTAAAGAAAGGGTAAAAGTAAATCAACTTAACTCACCAAAATTCAGGATGTACCTACAATGATGGCAGTGGTCTATTTTATTTATTTTTATTTTTTTAATTGACTGTAATATTAACTTTGAAGAACTGTTCAAATTTTGATGGCTAAATCTTTGTGTGAGACTTACTGTGGAGCCCCATTCTGAGAGACTGCTGTGATAAGCTGATATTGGGGAAACTGGCTTTTGACAGGCACTTCAGACATTACAAACTGAACAAGTTTTCTTCAGTCAGTCTCCAACTAATCTCTTAAAGCTTCGTCTAGACTTTTCTGCTTGGGCACACAGTGCATGCCCTGGGATTTGGGTCCACACATGGCTACAGCTCTTGCCTGACCTGTGCACTTGGGTTTCCTTTCTGTGGAAACTGAGGAATGATGTTGTGTGTTCAGGTTTTGTCCTGATGTGGAATTGTCAGGGCCATGAAGCCAAATGCAAAACAGGGAAACATTCTCGCATTCCCTGATCAGATATGGCCTGAGACCTCACCCATCAGACTGAGTATTTAACCCATATATACACATTTTTTTGACATGAGCTCATTAATGAGCAGCAGTGGATTATACCACCTAGCATTTCCATTTGTTTTTGCACTATTAGAAAATTTGGGATGGCAGTCACTTTAAACTACCCCAAATGCTATAATGTTTTTCATAGTTAAGCAACTAAAATAAGTGATTATGGTTTTTGAGATGCCAAGTTACTTATCTGAAATTAAATTAAAGCTGCTTTCTTAGCTGCTAAAACATGTGGGGTGTCTAGCTCATGAATACTTTCTTTTAAGATATTTTTAAAAATGAGGTAAATAAGCTAAATGGAGACAGGCAGTAGATTAATTTATTATTATTATGTTTGCAGATTATTTTATTATTATTATTATTATTATTATTATTATTTTTTGCAAAGTCATCCAAGAGGCCAGAATCCCTGCATGTGCAGAAGACAGTATCTTTAGTGTTGCTGCAGACATTATAAGAGAACATAGTTTTTGATAGAACTAACAGCTCTGTTGCCTTTCCTATCTTGCTGCAGATCAAAAGGTCAACTGGGCTTTGTGAGCCTCTTAGACTAGGGTAGCTGTTTTTTTTTTTTTTTTTTTTTTTTTTTTTAGCCTACCAACCGTTACGGTTTACAAGACAGTGTGGTTTACAGAGTAATATCGTGCCAAGAATCAAATGTGGCCCTCTTGACCTCTCAACTCAAATGAGTAAACTTCCTTTAAACCTGGATTATCTGGGACAGGTTTTAGCATGAATCTAAAATGAAAGTTTAATTGCTCTTACTCTGCTGTAAGATGCGTAAACTCTGCCACACTTCCTATAGGAGTACATGTTATGTAAAATATATATATATATATATATTGCTACTTCCATGGAAAAGACCATGACTTCTTACTGTTGACCACAACTTTTTACTATAGGGCTTCTCCGCGGGTGAAATCCTGGCTGGTCTGAAGCCAGTAAAATTATCTAACCTCTGTGAATTTTATGAATAGTAGAATTTATTGCTAAAGAAACAGTTTTGTCAAACTTATCACTTGGAACTAAAATGTGAGAGTTGTATGTAGTATTAATTTAGTCTGCATGGTACAGGACATGAAAAGGCAATGTAAAGAAAATAGTTTTACTGATTTCCAACTAGCAAAAGAGCATAGTAAACTGTTATCTGAGTCTGCATACCTGAGGTAGCAAGTTATTATAGAGATGTCATGCCAGTATACCCTTCATGCATTCTTTTGACAAGTTTACAGATATAAAATTATACTCTGAAGTATTCCTCATCACTGTGATCTGGATATAATAGTTGAGACCCCTACTTTTCTTGCTCCTCGCTAGGTATCTTTCAGAAAATATATACTGATCTGCAAGACATGTCTGTTTCCATTGGAGTACCTTGCCAAAACTGTTTTAGTACTCCAATTAAATGAATAATACAGGTGCTTCTTGTTCTCACTTGCCAAACTGAGCTTAAGCTTAGCCTTGCTGGTCAATGGAAACATATTCTATGAAGAATCACCACCCAGCATTTGCCTAACCCACCTTATACTCAAACATGGGATGTACTTTTTCTGTTGTTATCTCCCCCTGAGCAACTCAATTAAATGTCTTATGTCTAATCCTGCGTAAGACCCAGAGATGAAACTGTGTGGCAGCTGAGAGCCAGCAGGTGTTTTGGAAACATCTCTTGCTACTGCCATGTGGGTGGAGCACCACACAAAAATGTGGTTATATGCATCATTTGAATGTTTGGTTGGCAGGGTGGGGAATCTCTATTTCAGATGGCAGTTAGACTATACACACCTGGGGAATGATGGACCTGTGCTCTGGAGTCCTACCTTTGCTGGGAGGGTACCCTACCTACAGACCTTCCTTCCAATGTAACCTGGCTGTGGGACTATGCAGAAAGTCATGTGGCCAGGCAGGGAAAGACAGCATTACTCTGCAGGCAACTGGCCAGGGTGACTTGAGGTAGAACAGTCAGTCCTGGTTTAGGACTATGTTATTGGTGGCAGAAAGGCTGTTGTGATACTCTGCTTATGTGGCTTGCCTGCTTCTGATATCCAGTCTTTATTATTCAGAAAGATCTTGGCCACTGTGCATGGCTTAGGCTGTAAGGATAAACTTTATGCCCTGGATAAGACTGGTACTACAGAAATACTGTTATATTCATTGCTTTTGCTTGGTTAAGCATGGATGTCTCCTTACTCAAAATGGCCTATTTTTGGCTCATCCTCTGAGGCACCCAGTATCCTTTTGTGCAAGGGTGCCTTTGAGGTGAAAGGAGGTCCTGACTTTATACTTTTGTTTCCTTGCTAGAGATGAAATCAATTAAAGTTAAAGAGTCTGCAGCACCTAACTGGTAGATGTGAAAGCCATTTTGCTGGGTTATGTTCTCTCCTGAAGACACTCCATGGCATCCTGATAGCTGCTGGTTACAGCTGAACCAGCCAGTGCCTTTGAACCCACTCAGTTTAAAATTCATTTTTTAGCAGCCCAGGGTGTAGGACAGGCCCAAATAAACTGATACGACATATTTCAGTGATGGGGTGGCAAATACCACCTCTCAAAGACACTCTTAACAAAGTTCCAGCAGAACTACTTCAAAAATACTGCAAACAATATCTTAAATGCAAATATTCCATTTAAGAAATAAGTGCACCTTGGTTTCTTTTATTTCTGTTTCAAGTGATGGTTAGGTACACAGGATTAATTTGTTTGACTAATTTTCCAGTTACAATGGTATAATCTAATCCAGGTAAAGATACACAATTGTTCAAAGCTTTTAGCATTTGCTTTTAATGTTAACTTTCCAGCTGTGGTTAGAAAAAATAATTATTTCAGAAATCTGATCTGCACTACTTCCTTTTGTAGTGCTTTTTGGCTTCTTTCAGCTCTGTTCCAAACCTGCGGTAATGGTGCTCCTCTTATTCATATTTGCTTTCACAAATCCTTGCTAAAGTATGCAAGAAAGAAAGAAAGCTCTCTGCTAAGTCAGCAGTGACTTAAACTGAGATGGGGTAAAAATACCATTCTTCTACAGTTTTTTGTGAAGTATTTTAATATAGCTCATGTTAAATAAGACCATCAAACTTCTGGAATTGCAGTCATGTTGAAAACGTAGTTCCCTTTCATTACATATTAATAGGAATATCATACAGGAACAAAATAAATAAATAAATAAAGCCTTCGAAGAAGCTTGGTTTACTTTGTTTAACAACAGAAGATGATGCTTCTAGTATTTTCCTGGTTATCATTCTGCAAAGGAAGTATTTTTCAATCAAAATCAATTTTATACTATCTCAGGACAAACAACCAGTAACAACAATAACCTACTCTTGCACATTATTCCAAAACAAGTTTAAACATGATAGAAGAGTGCATTAAACGCATCACAGCTGTTATAAGTAGTCTTGAGTTTCGATTTACTTCTGTTACAACAAAAACTGAGTTTTTTATAAACTGATATTTCATGCTTTTCATTCTAATGTATGGCACACAGTGAGATTCACATTTCCCTTGAATAATGGTTTTGCCACTATGAATCCTTATCACAGCTGTTGAACAGTGACTCTAGAGCAGACAATTTTGGCAAAGACAATATAAAATCTATGACAGCTTCATATTCAAATTGAATCCTTATTCTGGGACTCCTGAAATAAAAGTACTTCCACGTTTTTCATCATGAAATACAGTACTTCAGAGATCTAAATTCTAGTTACATCCACATCTGATAAATGTCAGTGCAGCAGGGTTTAGGAAGACAAATCCTTAAAATGATGTCACTGTGTATTACTACTACTTAAAAGAAAAAAAAAAAAAAAAAGCGACAACCTGCAAGGCTTGCTATTTTACTCTTAAAAAAAAAATAATCCAATGAATGTCTAAATGAAGTCCAATGAATCCAAATAATATTTGTGAGTAGGTCTAATTTTTGTTTAGCTTGCTTGTAAAGTGAGTTGTACTCTTTCTCCTATGAATTAATGCAGAAATATTCTCTTAATTTTGTAGAAGAAAAAATGCCTTGTCACAAATTAATTACTACTAAATGTATATGCTTGGAGATACATTTTTTTCTGAAATAATCTTCTTCATACACTTTCTCCACACCTTCCTTTTTTTTTTTTTTTTTTAATTCTAAAGCACAGAAAATCCTGTCAATCCAGACTATCAGACAATAAGACTACCAATGAATATAAATTTAAATATGCATTTAATATTTTGCAGTAATAACTGTAAAGGAAAATACTTGCATGGAAGACATGATATTGCAGCAGCTATCATGAGAAATTATTTTTCATTGGTTCTGAAGCTGTCTATTGTACAACAATCTGTACTTTTTCTGGAAGCCTGGAGTTCCAGTACATACTCCAGAAGAAGAGAAAGATCACTTTAAACCCTGTATTTTGCAACATATAAAATGTGCAGGTTCCATGCCCTTTTTTGTTTATTTCAGAAGCTGAAGTAGCATATTTTCTGTTGTAGGATATGTGACAATCTCACACTTTAAATGACTGTGTATTTCTTATGTGTCCCAAGGCTAAGGACTGGATGAAAAAGTTAGGAAAGAAACAATATTGATGCCTTTCAAATTGAAAGAGCAGGATTTGGCTCAAGATTTTAAAAGTCTTGTAGTACTTGTTGGTATTATGGTGAATATCTCAGTTGTGTCTGAAATAATATCCCAGTTCAAAGTATTGCTGTCATAGTACATGGAACTTTAAAGGGTGAGGGAGTTTGAGACAAGATGAAAACAGAAGTTAAGTTGTGTGGGGAAGGTTATTCTGGCAAGTAGCTGAAGAATGTAACAGAAGAAACAAAGTTCACATAGAGTCTTTTTAAATTAGAAAAGGACTTCAAACTTCTTTAAACTTTATTTTGTGAAAATATGTACCTGTAACCAAAAATAATGCTTAGATAGTTGCTTTAAAAATTCAAATATTTTCAATTTTTTTTTTTTTTTTTTTTTTTTTGTTAGATTGTTTTACCACAAGCAGATGAGGTTTGATAAATCACGGTTTGACAAATATTATGAAAACATTGAAAAAGATAACTGAAAATTTGTCTGCTTTGAACAAAGAAAACAATTTTTTTATTTCATGATAATAGCTTTTCACTATTGACTAGATATTTGACTTAGGTCAAGCTTTGCATCCAAAAAGCAAAAGTTGGGTATACATCTGACAGTTACAGATACACCTGTGAGGATTTTTCTGTTCAAAACATACAGGAAGAGGTGACAAAATATATAAATAAGTGCACTAGATTAGAAGTGCATAATTAATCCACTAGTCCTACACTTTCTTATGCCATCATAAGTATGAAGTAACCCAACAGAATTAAATTAATCTATTAGCGACTCCTACTGCAGTAAAGGATTTTTTCAGATTTTTGTTTTCATCTTTTTTTCCTGTTGCAAATCCTAAAATGTTTGGTCTGGGACTTAATTTCCATGCTGTCCATATATAACAAAAAAGACTTTCCATAATAACCATCCCTCTCTGGTATTTCAGGAGACAGGAGGGAAAGAAAGGACCCTCTATACAATGCTGAGCTTAAAAATAAACTTTTCTTGTTTGCAAATAAGTGAAAGCACAATGGGATCCAGTGTTTCAATCTTGTGTGTGTATTCATCATGGATGCTTAATTATGAAGCATAGAACTAAAGCTGAACTGTGTACCCCTGGTTACAGGACCCAGGGGATGACTGGATTCACTGCTTGGTAACATGTTTCTCAGGGGCCAATTAAAAACATGCCAGGTAAAGCTAAATAAAAATATATGTATATATTGTATGCTGTTGATTTTACTTATTTCTGGAAACTGGCATCAAGAGAACCTCGGTAAACTGCCCTTTTTATTACCTTTTTATGAAGCATTTAGCAATACATATAAAATCCAATTTATATCACCACTTATTATCAGAAATACATTTGGTGGAAAAAGAAATTTAATACATAGTTCTTCCAGGATCCTTGTGAAGGAAGAAGATTCGTGACCTTAGCTGAGAAACTGTCTCTGCACTCTCACAACCCCTACAAAAAAATATTCCACTTCTTTCTCTGCTGATGTTCATGTAGAGCACCATATGAAGGAATTTCAGATTTTGTTTATGTCAGTAATTTAATCTTAAAGTCATAAGAGCATGTTTATTTTAGCTCTGCTGGTGATGAATTCTTTCTGCTTTCAGATAAATCACAGTTAAGAGAGTTGTTGAATAATTCATCAATATCATTTTGAACACTTTAGTATATCAGATCTCAGAAAATCTACCTAGAAAACAAACAGGAAAAGCATAAAGCACCCATAAGGTATTGCAAATATATATGCATGAAAAATACAGGCTTTGTCTCTTTTTTTCATTTTTATCTACTGTTATTCTGGTGTAGTTGCTTAAGTTTAATAGTAGTAGCTCCCAGTTTGCAATGGGGCAAATGGGAAGGGAAAGAGGAATATGATTTGATATGCATGGATGGAATGATTTGATATGCATGGATGGAATGGAAAAC
This sequence comes from Oxyura jamaicensis, assembly GCF_011077185.1. Classification (NCBI taxonomy): domain Eukaryota; kingdom Metazoa; phylum Chordata; class Aves; order Anseriformes; family Anatidae; genus Oxyura; species Oxyura jamaicensis. The sequence goes on from NC_048893.1 coordinate 127,991,386, forward strand.
ACAGGAGAAGATATACATATTGCACTAATGTATTGGCTCATGTTTAAACATAAATGACTGTATCAAGAAGCAAACTGCCATTAATAAACAGCTGCTAACCCTGTTGGAGATTTTATCACATGCACAAGTAATTTTTGCTAATGAGAAAATGCTTCGCTTATCAAAGTAATGTTGGTTTCATAGAGTCATAATTCCAATTTTCTTGTGTTGTACTGGTAATACAAAAGGAAGTAAGGAACAAATTAATTGCTATTAGTATACTTGAACAGATTAAAAAAATAAAAAAAGTGAAGAACTCTACAGTCTAATAAGACTGGAAAAGTTTTATCTGCCAAACATACTGTCTGTGGAGGGATTGTCCACAACTTTGTGGAAATAACAAATCTGCAGTTGGGGGAGGGGGACAAAAAGGACCAGGAATGCTGATTATCTGGAGAGCCTTATCATTTACACTTTTGAACAATAAATTTAGTGTGAAGTATTAGGTAGGCTACAGGGAAAATTAAATAGCTCCAATGGGCTGTACATCCTATTTTGAACATAGATATTTAATGTAAGTGAGATGAATTGCTGTCTGCAAGTTCCCCTGAAACACTGGTGGGTAGGAGAGCTGCACCTTCCACCAGGATCCCACATCGCTGCAGCACAAATGTATGTTTATTATTATTCATTAATACTAAGTCACTAGCTGTGTTGCCATAAAAAGCACACCCAACTAACAAGGAATGTGAAAGCAGTGACTAAAGTAATAAACAGATATCAAAATGAAATTCATATTAAATTAAATGATCTTCCAACAGTCCATGTTTGCAACTATTAAGTGGTGTTGGTTGTTGCATATAAGACACCCATTAGAGGCTTTTTTTTTCTTCAAGCGGACCATGGCAGCTCTATATCAATATTATTTCCTAATAAGTTCTTATAAATCTGATGCCCTGAGACATCTGGACACTCACAAAAATTCCTGAGCTTATAAACTGGGGAGGTCAGGCTGCAAAGTCATCCTCAGATACTGTGGCAAATTTGAAAACATCAAAGTAAGCAGTTAATTTTTTAAGTTTTTTTTTTGTTGTTGTTGTTGTTTTGTTTTGTGTTTTTTTTTTTTTTTTAACCTGTTAATCCAGTTTCTTAGCAGAACAGTATGCTAAATATTTAGAAAACAAATGGAGTTATAGAAGCAATTATAGATGCCTTTGTGTTTACAGATAAATTGAGAAATACATATGTGAAGACCTGCAATAATCTTATAGGAGTCAGTACTTGTAATTCTGTATTTTTTTATTACAGCCTGCGGCTGGCATTTTGCTATATTTATTGTGTTCGTTCTTGACTTCTTGAAGTTAGTCAACTTTAAAGCTTTTAAAATGGGTGTTAAGTTTGGAAAGGGTCTTTACTACAAAACAGTCTTAAGGTCTTACTTGTAATATCATGAACTAATGAGAGTTGTTCTTTGCAAAAGTCAGACAAGCTTGGGCTGGAAATAGGGGGCAATTATTTTCTCTATCAAATCAAAACAACTGTTGAGAATACCCATAAAATTGTATGTAATTGCCAATCTTAAAGTACTTCTATCATGTGTAGAGGAACAACAGTCCTTTTATGCAGGCTATAAATACAGAGTAAGGAAACCCCTGGTAGATGTGGCTCATACTCAGAGCACTGAAGAAAGAAAGAGGAATGTGGCAGAGGAGGAGATTGAGCAGAACAGTATTTGACAAACATCGTGGAGATTAGAGCATGTTATTTGTTTTATTGGCTATATTCACCTAAGGATTTTAATGTTCTGGTAGCAATTCCAAAACTAAGATCTTGAGACCATTCACTGCCTGCAAGGTTGTTGGCAACAGCCCATGCAGAGAATCATATCAAATATTGACATTCATAGCAACTTTAAAATTTCTAATCAAGGGTGTAAAGATGCTAGGTAATCCATCAGAAATTATTTAGGCTGACAATTCAGAAATTTAGGGGTGTGTTAGAAGTGATATTCCGACTAGTAGTAGGACTGATGTGCTCCTGTTGCAATGGCTTCATGCAGAATGTGAGTCCATTGCCCAATGACATTGTCTCAGTGACATAAACATGACAGCTCCACTTGGTTGCTGTGGTTCTTTGTGTCCTGATAAGGGATTAGCTGCAGAAAAGAGTAAATGGGTGCAGGTGGGAAAACAGGCAGCGTGAGAGAATATGCAGCACTGGACTTAAGCGTTTCATCCTTGTACCTTGTATAAACCACTGCCCTTTCTGTTAGACTGGGATATAACTGTTTGTATCTGAAAAGAATCAAACATAAATTAACCTTTTTCTTCATATTGATTGCCACATGAGTTAAAAAGCAATGTTATCCGGTATGTGAATTTCCAAAAGGAAAAAAAAAAAAAAAAAAAAAAAGCCTTAGTATAGTATTGTAGGATATATTATGAGATAAAGAAAACTTTAAATACAAGATCAAGAAAACAGAAATACCTCTTCTTAGGATTGTTAACTTTCTGTCTGAGTTAAGTTAAACATCACTGCCTTCAAAAAAATGTGGAATATTAGATCATTTCTGCTCAATTTTGTTGTCTAGTTCCCTATTAGGTGTATACAGCTAAATTTTCTCTGAAGCAGCTCATGCTGTCCTGTGAATTTAGAGCAGAACTGGAATATTGAAGTAGACTCTTTTTACCAAAGAGAAGACCTTAAGCGATATAAGGAAAATATTGTACTACTTCTTGTACACCATACTACATATTGATCACCATATAAGCAAAAAAAATCTCCTATATGTATACTTTTATGCGCCTCTAGCACAAACCTAAAAATGAGTTTCATCTGACTGATATAAAATACAAAATATCCGCAGAACACATCAGTAATATGGAAAATCACAATCTGGTGGTACATGTTAAATTTTACACATATTAGTTGACAACTTTGTTAAAATTACTACTTTCCTAAGAACATTTACTCCTAAATGCTACTTGCTTTAGGATAATAACTACATTTTACTGTTACTTGAAATCATTTCTTCCAGTGGTTACAGTGATAGGAGAGGCAGCTGACATGATATGTAGCTTGGGAAATCCTTATTATGAGGATACATGTTTTTATCCTGAGAGTGGTTAGACACAGGAATAGGCTGCTCAGACAGTCTGTGAAATCTCCATCCTTGTAGGATATTTAAAACTTTGAACAAAGCATTGACAAAGCTGGTCAAGTTCAACCTGCTTTGCACAGGGGACTGGGGTACATGGCCTGACAGAGCTCCCTTCCAACCTGAATTATTTTGTAATTCTATGAGAATAAGGGTATTTTTCCCACAGGATTGGAATTTATGGGCCACAGAATTTATGGCACATTTTTTGTTTGTTTTATTTAGGAAATTGGTAAGAAAAAAATATTTTAAAAACATGTAAACAAAAACACTGTCTGAACATATAGGATTTAAAACCCTGTCATGGCTATCTGGAAATTCTTACTGTAAGAAGAAGTATCTGAGAAAATACTAGTAATTGCTGATCTGTCAAAACAAATAAGATCTTGTGGAGTATATCATTAAAAACTAAATTAATCTAAGGACATGAGTTATATTTATCACTACATGAGCTTTCCTGATGAAGACAAATCATTAAGCATTGGGGTAAATCTGGTTCGATATTTTTTGGAAAACAGGATGATTTTCTGAGATTACATGGAAATGTTGGATTACATGTGATCAAACTGAGCATAATTAATTTGCCTGCACATGGGAGTTTGATGTCATGTCCCCACACTGTAATGTACCAGGCACCTAATGTACCCTAATGCATCTATGCCCCTGTGCAGTTAACAAATAACATACAGGATATGTGGAACATCCTGGCCCTTTGGGATAGCATATCCCCCAAAAAAGCTTGCATATCCTAGGGTGTATCCCCATCACAGGTAACATACAATACTTGGGTGTAACTGAATCAAGCTCTTTGCAGTCTTAATTATGATCCTTGACATGCTGCTGATCAGAAAAAGTGTATTGTTGTAAAAGTTCATTAGTAAACACAGAACAATGAATATAACACGTCTTGGGATTTCAGGGGCAATTGCAGCCTGCCTTCCTGGCAAACTGGCTTTGGGTATAGAACAGCTGCTTTTGCATTATGTGGCAGTGACCAACCATGGTAAGTCCTCAAAGTACACCTGTTTTGGGGTCTTGATGGTTCATCTTCCAGTCCTGCCTAAAAGCCCTGAAAATCCTGGCTGTAGACAGGATTTCATGGCCCCCATCATAGACTTGTGACTGGGAACCTGGGTATGCTGAAATTGATTTCAGGAAGCTGAAATAGTCCCACTGGTGCTGTTTTACTGCCAGGAAGCTGCAAATTCTGGCATCTTCAGAGGCCGTTCGGGGAATTTAGATAATTTAGTCATTTTCAGATTTAATAAGAAAGCCAGTTTCACAGTGCAGCTGTGCAGAATATTAACGTCTAGATTGCTTCCGAAATGTCATGTTTCACTGTTCATGACATGAAAATTTGTGTAAAATTCTGACTCAGGATAAACTTGATTTTGTGTTTTGTTTTGTTTTATTTTCTTCTGGGGTTGATTCAGATGGAAACAAAATTAGTATTTTCAAGGTGGAAACTATTTTCTGATCAGCTCTGTTTCTAGGTAATCTTCAATTTAATTTTATAAAATCATACACTTTCCCAGTTCCTTTGGGCTTGTCCTGAGACATGTGAATTACTTTGCCAGACTACAAAGATCTAATTTTCTCTGAAAAAAAAAAAAAAAAAAAAAAAAAGAAAAGACTAAAAGTGTCTGTCTGAAGGAAGTGTAACAAATTGCTTAACTCTTCTAGTCTCTCCTTTCAGAAGAATCACTGCTGTAAATTGTTTTGTTCCTGTGTTACTAAATGATTGCTTTCTTTAAATATTGAAACATCTAGTTCTGACTGCTGTTCTCAGCTCAGACTGATTTTCTACTTTGCAGTTCAGTAAATGGATCTGGTTTCTTGTCTCACCTTGGAACAAGCAATGGAAAACAGTCTGTCCCTAAGCATGACTTTTAGTGGGTAAATCAAGTTTTCATCAGTCCATGGCCTACTACAAAAGATATAAGACATCCAATTTTAGAAGCTCCTAGATGTTAGAAAAGTGTCAACTCTTGTGTGGTGGAACCACTAATATTTAAGAGTGGTAATGAGAGAAGGTAGAAACTTGTGTGAAGGAAGAAAATCTTTGGAAAAGCAGCAGACTGATGCCTACTGTTTGGGACAGTTAAGGACACTTAAGAGGATTGAAATAACCACAGAATCATAGCATGGTTTAGGTTAGAAGGAACTTTAAAGACCATCTGGTTCCACCCACCTGCCACTGGCAGGGACACCTCCCACCAGACCAGGTTGCCGAAGGCCCCATCTAGCCTGGCCTCGAACACCTCCAGGGATGGGGCATCCACAGCTTCTCTGGGCAACCTGTTCCAGTGCCTGACCACCATCTGAGTGAAGAATTTCTTCCTAATATCTAAATAAAACCTACCCTCTTCTAGTTTAAAACCATCACCCCTTGCCCTGTCACCACATTCTCTGAGTCCCTTACCAGCTTTCTTGTAGGCCCCCTTTAGGTAGTGGAAGGCTGCTGTAAGGTCTCCCCAGAGCTTTCTCTTTTCCAGGCTGAACAACCCCAACTCCCTCAGCCTGTCGCCATAGGAGAGGTGCTCCGGCCCACTGATCATCTTCATGGCCCTGCTCTGGATAAGACAGTTAATAAATTAAAAATAGTAAGGAACTACCAAATATGTGCTTACCAAGTGCATGCTTTGGTATTGTGTAAAGCCTGCTCTACATGCCTGAGCCCCAGGCTTAACCTGAAAGATCAGCACTACCCTTATGAATCCATATAATATCTTTTTAAAGATTGTAACTGCAGTTCAGGCTTGAACAACCTCAGTATTTTATGCTCCAGGAAGGAGCCTCCATAAAGGAAATTTTTGCAAGCTGCAGGTGGAGTCTTCCAGAGGGCCTTATGCATGGCAGATCCCAGCTCTGCAGCCAGTTTAG
>NC_048893.1:127998901-128109419 GCF_011077185.1 Oxyura jamaicensis
TTTTTTTTTTTTTTTTTTTTTTTTTTTTTTTTTTTTTTTTTCCGTTTAAATTTTTTTTTTTTTTTTTTTTTTTTTTTTTTTTTTCCCTCATGTGGTAAAACCTGTGAAGATTTGGGTTCTGCTTGGTTTATTGTAGTTTTTGTTGATGTAATGTTGCTTGTCTTCCTGCAAAGAAATAACCACCTTTTTGCCCTAAAAGGAACATCTGTAATTTTATGCACTTACAACAGATTGGGTACATCTTGAATTGGGTTGATCAAATAGAAATTTAGTGAGAACTATTGATAGCAACAGACTTTTAAAATTCAGCTTGCTTATAGGTCCCTTTTAAGTCACAGATAGTTTCAGCACCAGAAATATGCCTGCTGTGGTGAGGTCTGTCAGCCAGCTCAGTGACCTTTATGAAATGTAACCTTATGACAGGCTTCATTTCTCTTTTTGATCCCCAAGTGGTCCATTCACAAGTTTCTACTATCTTCAGTTTTTCCCCTACCTGTGGTAGCTGAATGAGGATAGCGTTCATTCATTACACCACCGAAACTTGGTCTAAAAATATATATATATGTAAATATCCAATTTAAAATAGAAGTGTAGCTCTGCTTTATGCTAAGAAAGACAGGAAATTTGAAGCAGGAGCTGTCTTGTTTCTTGCTAGTGTACAGGTGCTGGTGTTGCATGCCAAAATCACTCAGCTTGTGTGTGTGCATGCCTTCAGCTGTGGACATTCACAAGATGATGCTTTGAGGTTGGAAGAGTATCCATTAGAGACTTCAATATAGCATCAGTGATAGCACTAGAACCACACTTAAAAACAAACAAACAAACAAACAAACAAACAAAAACAGCAAAAGGCAAAAGGAAAATCACAAAAACACAATTTCTTTTTAATCCAAAGTGCATATATAGACTAAATGTTTTCAGATGAATGGCTGAGTTGGCACTCAGCTCACATCACCCAGACCTTGTGCTTTTCTTGCAATAATCCTTATGTAATTACACATTTGACGTGTGAAAACTGCCAATGTGGTTTGACACTGCTTAACAATGTGTAATCTTTCATGCTACAATCTGTAATTTTCCTAGCTGTATGAGAGACTATATGCTGTCAGCTCTCTGCACTTGGGGCTCATTGGAACTGACAGGCTGCATATTTGTTAGCTTATTTTTGCTTACTCAACATGGAACTGTATATTGAATTCAGACTTTGATTACGTGAACTAGAGAGGCAATTTCTACAGTTAGAATACTGTTAATTCACTCTCACTGTTGTAAAACATTGGAATGGATGGAGTGGGATTACTGTTGATTCTGTTGTTGTATGGAAGACAGCCTACTGGTCTCTGATTTTCCACCAAAAGCAGATTACAGTCTCCAATTTTATATATTTACTCTTCAGATGATTTCCTTATAAGTGATGAAGAAATGTTTTAGGCATTATAAAATAATGAGAGCTTTAAACCAGAGACAATTTCAGAATGTTTCAGTTTTAATCAAAGAATTATATGGGATCTTCCAAATTCAGAATCCACTTTGCTATGACTTTTAAACAGTATTATGAATGAGATACTGAGAACAGGCATTCAAGACAGGACTTCAGTTTTCTTTAATCTTTTCCTCACATACGGAAATGTAATCATTTGACTAAAATAGCAACACAGTCTCTACAATGGTAGAAGGGGGAAATAAGTAAAATCATACAACATAGTGTGATGGACCCATTAAGGAAATTGTTTTCAAGTGCTTTCAGATGGCTCTTTTAGTTAGAAGACCAAAAAGTAGTGCCTTAAGTTAAAATGGATGCACTAAACATGTGGCAAGAATCATTTGTTTAAAGACAATAGTATACCTTATTGCTTTCTTCCCTTGTTGAGTCATTACAGCTCCCATCTTTCAGACTAAAATGTATTTTTGTATTTTAATTTTCTGTTAGGGTAAATTCATCTATAAACAGAAGAGATCATGTGTCATTCACAACTTCATATGTGTCCTGAACACTCATAATTCAATGGATACCCTGAGTGCATGTCTTTTAGGCTGAACACCCTAACTGCAGAACAATTTGTTTTGATAATGGCTTTTAAAGGCTTTTGCAAAACATCTTCTTCTGCTATTTTGTTGTTGTTTTTCTTGTTGTTGTTTCTAATCCCAGGAGTATCTGTGAAACTCTCTTTTTTATATTCATTTCATATTTTTTTTTCCAGTATCTTGAGTATTGCATAGACAGTGAAACTGCTTGTTTACCAAACTGCTTGTTTCATAAAACTTAGAAATAATTGTGAATAATCTGCCTCTATGTAGCAAGTAGGTGGTACAGATATTGTTTGATGTATGTGTATAATTGTTGTATGAATTGAAATGTTTTCTGCTAATCCATACAGGTTCAAAAATCATTTTCACATGAAAACCAAGCCTCTTTAAAGACATTAGTATATTATAATGAGTAAAAGGCTAGTTGGAAAAGTGCCAAATCATTTGGAGAGTTTTCCTGGAAATAAATAAATAAATAAAGTGAAGAAAGTTAAATTAAGAAAATTAAGATGTAAGATCCACAAAGGTCCAAGAGTTGCCCATTTCTTAATATTTAAATTCACTTTCTTCCTTCTGCTTAATTTCCTACAGCACACTTTGTCTTGCTTTCTCTTCCCATATTCCCTTGTTTTCAGAATGTTGAAAGAAAAAGGGAAATAAGTGCTTCAGTTTCATAGAACATTTAAGCTATTCTTTTGGGAAGACACTTCAGGATGTGATCTGCATTCTTGGATGTTTTTTTTTCTATGCATTGTTTTTAGTTTACTGTTTTGTGTTTTCTGTAAGCTGTACATTTTATTGAGCACTGAAATCTTCCTCTAATAGTATATTACTTTTTTTTGGCTCATTCCTGGATGCAATGACTACAGTGTGAACACCCTGATGACCAACTGTTCACAGGATAACTCTCAAACTTTTCTTCGCATTGAAGAAATATTAATGTAGAAATTAATACTGTGGCACAGATAAAGCCACTTGGGTTATGGTATTAGTTGTATCAGATATTTAAGCTTCCTCCCAAGGCCTTCAAACTAGAGAAATGATGCTTTAGAACTGACAGCAAATTAGACTACTAACTTGCTTTATTGCCATGTCCCCACTGAGATACCAACATCCTTCTTACAGTCCTGGCATCTCTGTATTTGAAAAGCAATAGTTCAATAAAAATAATTAGAGAGGTGGAAGATGATTGAGTGACACCTATACTATATGTACCTACATGCACATATCATTTCCTGTCTCTCTAAGCAGCGGAGGAAAATGTAATGCTCTAACAGTGTTGCTATGGCTGGTTGGTTCTTTGCCAAAGACAGATCTAGTTGCATGGATTTCAGACACACTGCCACTTTTAGGTTGGAAATGGAGCCCTAAAAATCAATAATTGGTCTTCAATATTAAGTTGTATACAGTAATTTCATTGTGGTTTTATTAGATCAGTAAAATACCCGCTGTGGGACAGTATCACAAGGAACTAATTCATGTACCAAGCTTTAAGTCTAATATATACCTAAGAGTTTAGAGAAAGGGATTTGAGAGAGGTGAAGGAGCTATATAGAGGTTTTAGTGTTTGAAAGAGTTTTCTAATGAGAAAAGCGTAACAAGAAACTAAAGTCTAATAAAGCAGATATTGTAGGGTTTGAAGTTTCAGATTACCTTCATTTGCTTTGTAAATCACTAAGGAAACAAGCTCCTGGGATGCTTTCTCAGACATGCACCTCATCAGCCTGCCCCTCTTTCCTCCCATCCATGCAATACATACAGCACTAAACAATTAATGAAGTTGAGAATTCTTACGAATTCTTATTTCAACTAAATTTCAACAACCATTTGATTAAAACAAATGCTAGTTTTAAACGCTGACATATGTGTGCCACCTTTATTCATGCTGAGCAGAGTCTGCCTGTAGTTTTGAATTTTTGAACAAGTGGATCTTTATGGTGCTCTCTCATCAGTAGTTCAGATGCTGTTCTCATTTTTGTTTGTGTGCAGTCTACCAAGCTACTTTCCTCTCTAGTGATGGGATTTGGAATCATCTTGGCGTTTGATATTATACTGGATTTCTATCACTGTGATTGGAAATCAGAGTTTGAGCCTCAATAAGGAAATGAAACTCTTAACCAGACGTTGTTCCCATAGACCACAGTTCTTTCAGAATAATAATCATGTTGGTCAAAGATGTGCAGAAGTAAGTTGTGGCATAGCTGGCTGGGCAGAAGTCCCTGATGTAGTCACAGCTATGCCAGCAACACAGTAATTTTTTTATTGTGTGAGAGAAGGGGAAGATTTATTTGTACTGCTACAGATTGGAGCTTTGCCTTTTAGCATGTCAAAATGTGTTTGCATATTGTGTCTGAAAGGAATATTCCTATAGCAATAAGGCTCTTCAAAATAAAAAGAAGCTTTAGAGAAGGCATTGCTCCTAATCATTACAGCATGAAATAGATAGTGTATCAGGGCTTTTATAGTGATAGCAATGATAACACCTGACATGAAGCACAAATGCACTTCACAACATGAAGTAGAAGGAAGCAGTGTGAATAACAGTGATTTCAGTTTACATCCATCAAAAACATGTGACCAAACCTTAAAGAAATTTGATTTAAAATTCGGTGAATTATTTGAAAAGTGGCAAAAGGGACTGAAGAATATTTGTGATCAGTTTCACAGTCCTGATGTAGTTCAGCACAAACATTTAACACTTGACAGGGTTGACTTAAAAATGACATAAGATTAATTACTAATTTTCCACTAAATCTCATTTTTCTATTACATTTTTTTTTTCTTGTGTCCAAAAGGTGGACACAAAAAATTCTGGTGATAGTGAAGTGCAAATTTGTAGCATGAAATTTGTGGCTATAGTGCAACAGGTGGGGAGCGTCTTTAACCTCAGAACTGAACAACATGGGTATCGGTATTGCAAAAATACTGTTCTAATTCTTGTTCACTTTCTATGCAGTCACACATCTCAATGCTTCTGTATGCTTTGAACTTCCTATAATAATTGTACATACACAAAACTAAATAATTGAAGTCAAATATGCAAATAGCTTTTGAACCACTATCAGCACATTCCAGATACAGTCTTTGATATTTATAATTCATTTTCAATATCTTTCTCTTTGCTAGAAAAATGTGCAGGGCTTGCTTTTGTCTGTGCCAGATGTCTCTCAGATGAGAGGAGATAGTTGCCAAATTGCTCGCCATCCAGTAGAAATGGCAACTGATAGTGATTACACCCAGCATATGGTCCAAAGACAGACATCTGCTAACAAAGATTAGGGATACTGTGGCAGATCTCACTTGTTATGATGAGCCAAATAATCCTGAACATAAATCCATTAGAACAAATGAGGGTAGCCATCAGAGAGTTTTGCATCAGACCTGCTTCCTCCTGTCCTCCCCATATAATCCTATGCTTTGCCAGCTTGGACATGCAGAGGTATCATGGGAAATACCATGTATTTGCCAGAACTATTTTGTAAAACCATATAAATTAGTTAAAAAGTAGTGAGAATAGTATTTCAGTAAAAAGGCAAGTCTCACAGTTTTAATGGGACACAGGAAGAACATGGAGTGGGCACCTGGGGACTGTAAGCAATATGCTGGAAAGACAAATGCAAACCTGTTATTTTTCATATCTGGAGGTTACATATGTTCTTTGCCTCAGTTCAGTTTGATCATTGGAGAAGTAACACTTTCATATATATTAGCAATGTGGTCAACTTAATTCTTAAGAAAGAAGCAAAGCTCACTTGTAGTTACAGACTTGAGGGCTCAGGGCCACAAATTGTAGGTGGGAAAAGCTCAAATTTAAGCATCTAGTTGACAGATGACTATCTGAGTCTATTATGAGGTCCCTAATGCTTCAGGTTCATTGCACAGACTTATTAAAGGCTGGGAAAACTGACAGTGAAGATACAAGCATTGTGTCATGCCGTGCTACAATGCTTCATGGGATGGTGAATATTCTGCAGTGTCCAAGTGTCCCCAACTGAACAGCAGAGTTCAGGTCCTCTCTAGCTTTATTTGGAAGGAATCTCCATTATGCAACCTGTTTTTGCTGAGTCTCGGGATCGTTATTTGATACATTCTCAATAGAGTTTGTAAAGCAGGATGGAAGCCTTCCAGTAAAGAGGTGTAACATTAAATACAGGATTATTAACATCGTTCCTTTGGCTATGGGGGTAGGACTTGTATTTCCTTTCTAACTTCTGGGGCATTTGAAATAAGGTTTCAAATAAACCTACCTATAAGGTTTGACCTGAAGTAATTTAAACTTATGCCTTCACTTAAGTGGGATATGGGTAAGTCCCTGAGTATTTATCAGTTTTCTGCATACTTCTTTATGATCTCATAACCCGACAAGGAAGCTAAATACCATAAAATCTGTTCAAATTAAGATGTTTTAATCAGTGGACATTTAAATGAATTAGGAATCTATGAAAAGATGTTTCTTAATCCATCTGCTATCCAACAAAAAATTACAGGTTCCTGAGAAAGGGTTAAAGTCTTCATGGTTGACTTTTGCAAGATACAGTTTTCCTTATAGCTGCAAAAAGCAACATGCAAGCTTGTTTAGATATTAACATTTCAGAGGTTGATATGTCACATTTTGTCTTCTGATTGGGGATTATTGTCCTGTCATCTGGTCTGGAGATAACATTTTGATATTCTCATGTAAAGTGTTTGTACAACAGAATTCAGGCTTCTATAGAGTCAGAATCACCTATCCTAATTTCAAATTGTCAAGTGTCTCAGAGTATGCCACATTTATAATTGTGAATTGTTCTCCTGAAATGCATTCATGAGTCAATGGCTTAAATTAGGCCTTAATGGAAAAATGGATGAAGCATTAGATAATTCTTTCCTCCCTTAGCCATACAAATAAAGTTAAGAAGTACTGTTTTTCAGCCTTCTTTTTCTGTTTACTTTAGGCTGCTAATTAATTGCAGTGATCAGGATTGTATTTTTTTGACTGTAATAAATGGAATTCCAACAAGGAAGCCTGAAGCTGTTCTAAAAATAAGTTGTGCTGTGGTAACTTTCAGCCAGTGTACAGAGTTGTCAAGCTGATCAGAAAGGGATACTTCAGCCCTTCAGTCGTTTTGATTCATTCTACGGCTAACCTAGGGAAATAGTGTATTTTTGGTATCATAACTATAAAAGGTGAAACAGAAGAGTTCCATGGGTACAATATGTGCAATAAGTAGAAGGCTTTTAAAAGTATGTTGTGATGAAGAATGTGTGACTTTCTGGTGTGAGCAAAAAGTCATAGCTTTATCACTTCAGAATTTTTGCATCATTTAGATTGCCAAAGAATGTGGTCAAATACTATCTGTAGATGCTCTTTTTTATTTTTTTTTTTTTCCTAATAAAAAAAAAGGAAAGGAAAAAAAAAAACTGATCTAGGAATCATGCTCCCCCCCCCCCCCCTTCTGGCTGAGCCTGAGTGCAGAGGAAACACCCTCTCCACCAAAACAGTTAATGGAGTACTTACTCCATAAAGTTTGCAGAAGCTGGTGAACCACAATCTTGGAATAATTACTGTTGACATGTTCAAGGACACATCTTACTTTTCTCTCTTAGTAAGGCTTGATTTGTACTACATTTTTGCTAATAATGACATAGCTCTACTGAAAATGTCAACAGTGGAATCCTCAGGATATATTTAATTAGGAGACTGGTATGTTATGCTAATATGGATATCTATGTTGAAGTATTCATGGTACAAAAGTCACAGAAGTGTTTTAATAGATGTGGATCTATTGACATCTATAAGAAGTCATATAGCCACTTATTTTTGGCAAAAGTTTTCATTTGGTTTACCTAAGTTTCCATTTTCCCTACAGTTCTCATTCATTCAGAGTATTTCTTTTTATTTCATTGGTAGTGATATCCTGTGACTTGCTTTTGTATAGTTAATGCAAGCATGGCAAAAGCTGAGTGAGATTTCTTGGTCAGTTCAATCCTTTATAGTCTTCAGATTCTAACATCAAGGACATCTGGAAAGAAATGTAATATAGCCAGGCTTTGCCTTGCTGACACCTTTGAGAACATCTAGAAATAAGTCAAACATGAACTCATAAAAGGTATGTAGTTCTATAATCAAACTATTTTCCATGGATATCATCTGAGATCTTTTAGCATTTGGGTGTTTTGTATTATTTGTGAGGTACATGTCTGAGTGCTATGTTATATAACTCTAAGATATTAGAGGCTCTTTTCAAACCATTGCTTTACTGAGGTCAAGAAGAGGCATTCTAAAGCTGTGTCAAGATTGATTGGATGGAACTTGTGTAAAGTATGACTGAGTCTTCCCAATTTGTGTTGGCTTCTCTCCTTCTGAGTTCTTAAAAGAATCACACCTCATTATGGCCACGAATGAGAAGTCACTCATCTGGGGTAATTGCACATGCAGCCACTCTGCTGGACTTTCAACATGCAGAGAGATGCTAAGCTATCTGTAATGGAGAGCATACATTGAGTATTTGCTAATTATATTCTGCAGTCCCAAAACTATAGTTCAGTTCAAGAGGTTCTATAAGAAATTACTGATTAAACTATAAACTATAGGAAATATTCAATTACAAATTTAGAAATACTACCTCTAATATTCCTGCTATGGATCACCTTTTGTATCATTTGCCAGCAGGCAGGTTTAGTTACAGCTCAAAAGGAAATATTGGTTGAGGTACTTAAGGACATGGTTTAGTGATGTTTGGGGGATGGCTGGACCAGATGATCTTGGAGGACTTTTCCAACCTCAATGATTCTATGATCCTATGACATATTGTACAATCTGAAAAGTACAAAGTAAAAACTATATTCCTTATAATGGCTCTGTATATGTTGAAGTCATTGTATGTGCACTATTTCCTGCATGCATTATGGTTCTTTAAACTAGCACTCTCAAATGTGTATTGTTACTTGTGACATATTTTCAATATGTGTGATATTTGCTATGGAAAATGTTAAAAGTTCAACAAACCTCCATTGATATTGCAGATGCAAGTACCATAGACCTCAACAGACAATAGAGGGCTTTGGCTGAGCCAGACCATGACTGGGACAGACACTTAAACTGTGCTTAAAGACTTTGCTGCACTGATCAATGTGATTTAATGTGCCAGTAGCTTTAGATCCTTCATCCTACCTCTGCTGCTCTGGCACAACTACTGGAGTGTGGAGCAACAGACTGAACCAAAGATTGGCTCCAGCCTCAAAACTTCATTTTTCTTTCTGTCACTAAAGTGATGCTAAGATAACTAGGGACATTTGCAAACCATGTAAATCTTAAGTCCCACCTCCATTTTAAGTCTGAACAACTGAAGCACCAGGAGAATAAAGAATAACATTTTCAATTCACATGAGACACATTGGCACTCTTGAAAAGTGGTGCTTGTCTGTGTTGGAGACAAATGACAGTAGCATATCTACAATAAAGTCCTAACTTGAATGAAGCTGACAGGAACTTTCCTGCTGGCTGAAGTGATTTCAGCAATTCAGTTTGCAAGTCACTCTCCTAAGGTGTATGGTGAGTGAGTGGCATAGGTCAAGTCATTTGCTAATATCTAAATCCCTCTTCAAAACATATATCCCATATTCAGTACAAATTCACAATAATTGGCATTTATCTTTAGGAGATACTCTGGAAGGTATACATAAGCTTATGTTCCTGCCTGTAGCACCCTAACATTCGCATTTAACTTCTCCAGATTCACTTCCAGAGGGTGGTGGCTGTAGAGCTTGGCTCAAACAAACAAACAAACAAACAAAACAAACAAACAAACAAACTTACTTGTCTGCTTTCACAAATCCGTTTCAACTACTCATTCTCTTGGGAATTAGTGGCTCAAATAGTCTTCCAATGGCCCAACCTGTAAGTCCCTAGTTTTGTGTTTTCTGCTCATTTTGTAGAATTCTTTCTCTCACCTCTAGAGGTGACAGGCACCTTTAGTTCTTTAACCCTTTGTTGCACCAAAGACTACAGTTGGATCTTGCTGTACCAGTCCAACCATTGCCTTCTCATACAACAAGGCAGTTTGCAGCTCCCGGTATGCAAGTAGACAGGAGGGAAGCTTTGGGCTGAATATCTGGAAGAAACACTGCAAGCAGAATGAGTGGGAGCAAGCAGGACTGTTTACTTCTACAACACTAATTCCAGCCAACACAACAGCTTAAAATATAACCTAGTACCTCAAACAATTATGTTGAAAAGCACAGTACCAAACAACAACCAAACAAACCAAGCAAAAACAAACAAAAAAGACATAGAAACAGCCCCGTAGGCTGACATGCACATTTTGACAAATTTATTGCCGCTGCTCCGATTTATTGCCACTGAACCTGACATCCTACCCAAATATACTGCTGTGAGTGTTCCCAGAAATGAAGAGGAAGGACTCCAATGAATCTGAAGAGGCAACTTACTGTTGTGGCATTTATTCCCACTGCATAAAAGCAGTTGAAGCATCTATTCCATGAGTTTTAGTTTAAAGCATACCTATAAAAATATAGCAGTGACTTTGTCTTCCTGTGAACTATGTGAACATCATGAATGGATCACATTTACCATCATTAAAATTATAGATTTATATTCAGTCTTTATAAAGCTTTTTTTTTTTTTTTTTTTTTTTTTTCAGGAATGCTAATATGGGCATGAAAAGGACTATTAGTCTGGGGGGAAAGTGTTATTTGTTTGCTTTTTTATTTCATTTTGTCTTTTTGAGTTCTCTTCAGAGACCTTTTTAAATGTTTCGGAGAATCTCCAATGGAAAAAAAAAAAAAAAATGAAGCCATTTTGGTCTGGACCTTTCTTTCCTATCACTGCAGTCACAGAGAGAAAAAAAGAGGCAGGAGAGGGCTGCCTGTTGGTCAATCAACTGACACTTACTTCAGCAGCTTATCAGTTGTTTTCTGACTCCCTTGGAGAAGTCCTTATTGCTGAATCTTTCATGTTAGTTGATAGAGAAAACTTTATTGCTCTACCTACATTTTTGCTAATCTCATTGCCTATCCTTCCATTTACAGGCATGCCATGGTTGACAAGCTCTTGTAGTCCTCCAGTCACATCAGTAATGGTGACTGCCACCTCTCTTTTCCACTCAAGGCCTTCAAAAGCTGTGTCGCTGATGGGTTATCCAGCTTTACAGTATTATTGAACACCAGCTGGCAAAAGAAGGTCCGATACATATTTTGAATCAGCCACATTAAAAAGGCTCGTGCTTTAAGAAAAACAACAAGTGAGAGATATACAGACTATGACATCTATTTACCATGTGATTAAATGTCCTCATTTCAGATGCAGAACTGAACTGGGCGGTTATGGTTGCATGTTAAAGGCTGGATACCAAAATGACAAAGGATACAAACTGTCACAGAATTCCATTTCTTGTGCACAATGAATAAATATGTATACTGAACTTTCCATTAGTTGTAAAGCTGAGGAGGCTGAAAAGACAGCTATATGCAGAGAACAACAGGAACAGAAGGACAGCATTTTCCAGCAGAAGCAGAACAGAAAGAAAGGTGCATTCTAACGGTGCTGCGGAGAAATGATGAGTTCAAGAAACTGCTGCAGACCTGGATGCACTACAGTTCACAGAACTTGCAGATATTAAAAACTCAGGAAATGTTTTGAGAAGAAGCAGTCTGAGAACTGCTGCCTTTTAAGGATGGTGTTAACAGGATGCAGCACTGATCAGCTATGCCAACTCACAGCTCTGATCTGATTTCTCACTTGGTTCTTACCAATGTTGTGTGCAGGATCAGGCAATGAGGATGTTACTTTGTGCAGGATAAAGTATAGCTTTGGGAAGTTTCATATGCACACTTTCATTGCCATTGACATAGTTTAGTGGGTGATAGGTAGTGGGTAGTAGGGGGATGGTTGGACCAGAAGATCTCGAAGGTCTTTTCCAACCTTAATGATTCTATGAACTCAAGAAACTATGTCAATCAGGCAGGTAATGCTCCTAGTCAGAGGCATGAGAAGACATAAAATGAGAGGGGAAAAAAAAATGGAACCCTAGGTGGCCAATACGCTTCTTGTTGAGGTAGCTGGTTTGAAGGCTTTGGCATTTAAAGTTGCGTTGTAGTTTACATCCTGATTTTCCAGGTATCAACTTGAACAAAACTTTGTTAAAGGTGTTTTTACTAGCAGTAAGGGTGGTCTGACTGCACCAGCACAAATTTTTCTGTTTTCTTTGTAGGTCACTAAAATTCCATGTTTAATCACTTGATTCTTTACAACCAAGTGAATATGAGTGGTACCAAAACATTTTATTGAAATATAACAAAAGAGAAAGCAGTCTTTTATTGTAAAAGCCAATAAAATGACACTTGGTTGATAGCCCTTTACTCAAGCAAGTAAAAAAAGTTCAAATTAAATATTAACTTAATAAGTGAACTCTTACCCACTTCAATCTACAAAAGCAATGAGGCCCAGGATAGCTCACAAGAATTAGCCCTCACCATAGAAATAATCGTAAAAAAAGTCAGCAGCATTTTGAAGCTCTGCACTATGATACTATTGTAACATATTCCACAGTGATCTGGGGAGGGGGAAAAGCCCTTCTGTTTTAACATTTGATTACTCATCTAATTCTCAGTTATTTGATCATGACTTTTGACATGACTGCTTAGGAAGGCACTTAAAAGTTTTGTAATATGACTAATAGATCGTTGTCTGTGCAGGCTTTACTCTTTATAAAATTGCTCACTTGTAGCATGCAGGTGTTATGGGAGGTGTTGCAATCCAGGTATACTTTGTTTGCAATGTTGGCATCCAGATGATACTAATGGTAGCAGAATCCTGCCTCCAACTTTCCACATGTGCATGCTTCTACCATTCTGCAACCACTAGGGATGTAGCCAGTGGTTTGGTTTTATTCCATGGTGTCTGCATTTGTCTTCATGAACTATAGGAGAGAAGGGCTTGGAGAAATCCAGGATAAAATGGTGGGGGTGGGAAAGGGGTTAACTATGTTTTGTACATATCTCTGTATACCTTTAGTTAACAACATTGGATGAGGACATAGGCAATGATTACTCCCTTTATGTTCTCCATTTTCAAAGCAGTACAAATATCCTCGAGGTCTTGCCAAGCTGCAATTTGTGTGTGCTTGAGACATATGAGAAAATCACTATCTTCCTGCCATTCAATGGCTGTTGCTCAGCCTCCCTTGGCTTGGAATCAGTATGTCTGCTGACATCAAGCAAATGAATCCAACCACTTTGTCCTCATCTTCTGCTGCATTCCCTTTGGTGGAAATAGGCTAAAAATCACAAACATTGGTAACTGTTGGCAACTTTTCTTTTATGTCCCACGCGTGGATCAGATTCCCTGCCCCGCTTAGTAAATTTTCTCTCATAGTTTCTCTTCCATATGTGGATAAAGGGAAAATATTATGAAACCATGGATACTATCTATATATGCTTCTTTATTATTTTTTTCTTCAAAAATGGCAACACATTACTATATAAATGACATGAAGAATTGGTTAATCTTGAGCCTAACAGGCACAGCATGGGTAATGCTATGGTGAGATTCCTCTCTGTAAACCAATTTAATTCAGCTCCTTCCTGAAAGAATCAGTACTGTGTCTGGAAGTAGAGTCTAGTCTTCATAAGTTTTTTAGCATATTGTCTTATGCTTTAAATTGCTGAGAATTGTCTTATTTGGGAGTTCTTGTGATATGGACAGGAACTACAGAAGCAACTTCACCACTGTACTAAAACACTGTGTTTGATATTTGTGTATCTCCAATATGTCAAAACTGAATTCAGGAGTGAAGATGTGGAATACTTTAACTCTTTCCACATAAGAGAAGCAAGTCATTCCTTGGTATTGTTTTAAAATATTTGTAGAGGTTTCCCTTTCTTCCTGAGTTTTTGTAAAAGGAAATTTTATATATATAGTATTATATAGAAAGTTTGACTGTTTTCCATAGGTCAATGAAGTTTGCTAGCATTATTTTCAAAATATGTTTTAATATTTCTCTCAAAACAGCATACTGCTGATATTGCTGTCTTGTAATACAAATATTCCATATTTACTCTTAGCAAAAAGCGCACCTTTAGAGTCTGCTTTTAAAACACAGAGTAGTGAGTTATGTCAAATATATTCATACCACCCCAAACAAACCTATACTCAGAACTACTGAAAATATTTCAAGTTATGTTTTAATGAAAGGCATGGTACTCATGGTAAATTAAAGGTGTGGGGAAAAAAAAAGTATCAAAAGAGAACGATATCTTGACTTGAATGTCTGTTAACAGAAGTCACTGATGTCTTTGGTAAAGTAAATTGTGCGTCCATCTTTGTGAATTCTGAGGAAAAACAATAATTATCAGGAACTGAGGATTTCCTAGTAAGTGTAGAAGAAGCAGTGTTTTAGAAGGGGCCCTGCTGTTACTACCATTTGTGTTTTTAACTTGCATGTTTTGATTCTCTTGAAATGCTTACTTTGGAGTCAGCAGCTGAAATAATGTGCTGAACTAGAGAACACCAAGTTTCTTGGTTGTATCTGTAGAGCTTACATATGGACTGTTTGACCCTGTCATAGGTAACTAGTATGGCTGAAGGCAGTCTTAAAGACTTAAAGGTGAATCAATACACATTCTCTTGAAATGCAGTTCTACAAGTATAAAGATACATGTCAAAGCATAACCTGAAGTCAAAGGACCTGCCATGTCTGAATATGGTCTGAATCTCTTAATCCTATATTCAGTCTGCTGATGCATGCAGGAATGTGAGTTCAGGGTATGAGAGAGATGAGACAGAAGAGATGTGTTCAGATAACCTGGGAAGTAGCATAGTTTATATTTTGTTGCACTATAGCAACACTTCCTTCAGCTACACTGATTAACATTCTCTTAATTAGATTATGCTTGTAATATTAATCATATCAGTAATACCCAAGTACTCATGCTCTATTCATACCAGTTTATGTATCTCTTACTTGTAGAGTTTCTGACTCTTGTGGTCTCAGAAGTTCTGCCCAAATGAATTGATTTCCTCTGAATTATGTGATGGTGGAATATATTTTTTGTTGTGGTGAATATATTTGCCCCATCCTTGGAGGTGCTCAAGACCAGGTTAGACGAGTCCCTCAGCAACCTGATCTAGTTGGTGGAGTCCCTGCCATAGGCAGGGGGATTGGAATTAGATTATCTTTGAGGTCCCTTCCAACCCCAGCCATTCTGTGATTCTATGAATTTTTCTAAAGGTAATGAGCTGGGAACACTAAGAAAAATTTTAAAAGTTTTTGTACCTTTTTTTTTTTTTTACTTTAGTATCTTACGTGTAACACAGCTTTACCTTCTTTTTCACCACCTGTTTTGGAAATACATTTATATTTATTTTTCGTTAAACACCAGTGTTCTGACTTTGGAGTAGGAAAACTCCAACATTTACTATGGAAAATATTTTCTGGTGGGAATGATGCCTACCTATAAAGCTTCCATAATACTTTAACTGTCTGAAGATCTAGTGCCATACTGTGTTCAAGCAGTACTTTCTATGTAACTGCGTGTTAAAATGCTCAAGTAGTGTAAGAACTGAAGGGAGAAGAAATGGCATTGTGTAATTAAATTAGATTCATATACAAATTTACTAAACTAGGGGTGTTCTGATCTACATGTGGCTTAAATGAATACCAGGTAAAATATAGCAGCTGATAATACTTTAAAAGACCACCTAAGACCAATGAGTAAACTAGGGCTTTACTGCCAATCAGTTTACCTAGAAAAAACTGACTTAAGGTTGGTCAGAGCACAATATACTTGGATTTGTTTTCATAGTGGCACAGGGTTCTGTGTTATTTGTACTGTAAGAAATAGAACATTTTTGTTGACCTAGAATCATAGAATATCCTGAGTTGGAAGGGACCCATAAGGATCATCAGGTCCAACTCCTGGCACCTCACAGGTCTACCCAAAATTGTAGACCATGTGACTAAGTGCACAGTCCAATCGCTTCTTAAATTCAGACTGGCTTGGTGCAGTGACTACTTCCCTGGGGAGCCTGCTCCAGTGCACAACCACCTTCCCAGGGAAGAACCTCTTCCTGATGTCTAGCCTGAACCTCCCCTGCCTCAGCTTGACACCATTGCTGCTGGTGATTAAGGAGAATAGGTTGGTGCCTGTCCCTGCACTCCACCTCATGAGAAAGCTGTAGACCGTGATGAGGTCTCCCCTCAGCCTCCTCTTCTCCAGGCTGAACAGGCCCAGCAACCTCAGCCACTCCTCATATGTCTTCCCCATAGGCCCTTCACCATCTTCGTTGCCCTCCTCTGGATACTCTACAACAGTTTTACATCCTTTTTGTACTGTGGTGCCCAGAACTGCACACAGTGCTCAAGGTGAGGCCACACCAGTGTAGCGCAGTGTGGGACAATCCCTTCCCTCAATCAACTAGTGATGCCATGCTGGATGCACCCCAGGATGGCCCTCCTGGCTGCCAGGGCACACTGCTAGCTCATATTCAACTTGCTGTCAACCACAACCCCCAGATCCCTCTCTGTGGGGCTGTTCTCCAGTGTCTTATCACCCACTCTAAGTATAGCCAGGGTTGCCCCATCCCAGGTTCAGGACCCAGCACTAGCTCTTATTAAACTTCATGCAGTTAGTGTTCAACCAGCACTCCAATCTGTCCAGATCTCCCCGCAAGACCTTTCCAGCCTCACCCAAGTCCACAACTACTCCAAGCTTGGCGTCATCAGCAAATTTGCTCAGAACACCTTCTAGTCCTACATCCAAATCATTGATAAAAACATCAAAGAAAACTAGCCCTAAAATGGAACCTTGAGGGACCCCTCTAGTGATCATACTCCAGCCTGATGTTGTGCCACTTTACCACAACCCTTTGAGCTCTGCCTATCAGCCAATTGCTCACCCACCATATGATGTTTCTGTTTACCTCTATGCCGGACATTTTGTCCAGTAGGATCCTATGCATCACATCAGCCCATACACTCCAACCCACCTAAAGAACCCTGCAACTGGCTGAAGGAAAAACAAAACACTTACCCCCAAAGAGCAGCTCAGGCACAAAGAGCTCTCTGGTGGGACACCTGTGGCTTATATACCATTAGGCCCACCTGGCACCCAACCAATCACCTGGGAAAGGAGTGGGGCAAAGCAAAAAAAAGTAGAAATCAAGCAAGATGAGAAGCAGCTGTGTTGGGCTTAGCTCAACAGTGTGCAAAGCACAGCACAGAGAACTGGGCTGTTTCTAGCAGCAGTAATTCTTGTGCTTTTGCTTCAGCTTTGAATATTGAAAGGACAATATGACCAAGTAAGTAACTGAAACTATTTCAACCGGAATTAGCTCAAAACTTTCTTCACGCATTCTTTACACTCATGGTGGATGAAGACATCTCTATATGAATTCTCTTAGATTTATAGCTGCTGTTCATAATGCTAACCATACTTTCCTTTTGAATCTGAACATCACTCCTGTGGAAACAGCAAGAGCAATGCTGTTGAAAAGTGTATCTGTTGTAACATTTAAACTCAGTAGCTGCTGGTTTTCTTTTTTTGCTTCAGGATATCAAGACAAGATGTTATGATCATAGATGTAGATTTACTGGTGGGACAGAAACCAGGGGCTTCTGTGTTTTTTTTTCATACTTCCTGTTGTGTCCTCTGCCTTTTCTATGACTGGAGACGTTGTTAGGTATGCAAGAGGAATCTGACTATTTGCTTAAGAGACCTCAGTAATACAGCAGTTTGCATGTTGGTTGCTCAGCACATGTGAAAAGAAGCAGTTTTGTCCAGATTTATTTTGTTAAACATGCGAGCTGATTATCTGTGCCATTCAGTAATCACCTACACCTGTAGTTTTTCAAATTCTTGTACCCCTTGGTATTTTCCATGTGGAATTACATGAAGGCTTGTAAGATGTGAACCAAGTACCTATGTCCCTCAGCACAGCAGTGCAGCTTTCTGTCTCTTCCCCCCCCCCCCCCCAAACCAGGACTGCATTTACCCTGGTCATTGGCACAGACTGACTATCAGCAGGAAGTGAGAATGATCCCATTGGCTTTCACAGGCTGTCTGTATCCCAAATGCACATTTCCTCCTCCACCACCACTATTGTGCAGCATATGCCCTTTTTCTTCCTCAATGTTTCTTGATGTGGTAACCCCCAAAAGGGCCCCCTGTGCCAAATACTGCAGCTGTTTGGAATGATCTTTTGGACACATGGGAAACCCAAGAGTGTCAAGAATTGGTCTTAAACCTGGCAAACTAATCAAAGATGTGTCTGCAAATGCCCCAGGCCTGTGCTTTGCCCCATGGGCCTTAAAAACAAGTACCTAAATCACATTGAAGTATATATGAAAATCTGTTTTCTTCCAAAGACTCTCAGTTGTTGTTGACCATTTTAATGCCTCAAAACCATAATAAAACTACAAGAATTGTTTTTAAATGTTATTTTAGTTTCTATAGGAATTCATTGTACAGCTCTAAAGCAAGGGACAGGAGATCAAAAATCCAGCATCGCTATAGCTCTTTTGTGCCATTCATAATCCCTAGAGGTTGGAAGAGTTCATTGAAGCAAATCTAATTTAAAGCAGTGGGTGTACTCTAACTTTGTCAAGGACTTAATCTCTGGTTGGTTTAGGGAAAAGGGGAATGCCCCCAAAGTATAAAGTCAAGTTCAGATGAAGCATAACCCATGTCTTACCCTCAATATTAAATAAATTTTTGTGGAGCAATATTCAAGTGCTACAGAGTGATCAAAACTGATGATGTATTTGACTGATGTACTCTTGTAAGGCTCTGTGTAGCATTAGGATTCAGCCTGTGATAAGAAATTTACTTTGTATATTTTCCCTGAACACTTAAAAAGATTCTTTAAAATTCTCTTTAGCGGTTATGTTGTTAATTTTAAACACTGGTAAAAGGAGTTTAATGGGCTGTTTCCATGGTTTACAAAAACACATTCTATAAATAGTTTTTCCTACTGAAAAAGTCTCTGTCAATTAATTCTTCCAATTAAACATCAGTAACAGATACTCTGTAAGAACTTGAATTTGTGCATTATGCCTGGGAAATATGCATAGTAATTTCATGGGCCATAATAGTGTTCAGCCTAACCTGGGATCAAAGTTTTGTCCTTTTACTTCCTCTGTGTTTATTGGCAACTTTTGATTCAATCAATCACGCCAAGGCAATGTCAACTTTGAAGAGGCACTGCTGGGTTACCGTGAGTGTTATTTTGGCATGTTTGGAATAATCTCAGACAGAGCTCTCTGGTAGTTATTCTAGTTGATTTATTATTATTATTATTATTATTATTATTATTATTATTATTCCTCTCTCTCTCTTCTCACAGCTCTTCAGGGTTCCATCTTGAGACCTTATTAGTCTTTTGTTGTTTTTTAAATGCTGGTTTCTAGGTTACACAAGCCTTTTAAAATATTAGATGTACCATGCAGATGACAAGACTTCCTTTCTGTGCTGTCCTTTCCAAACTTGATTTGGTTCCTGCAGTTTCTGAGCTGCCCTGAAGACTCATTTCTGAATTAGGGCCAAAAACTGCACAATATTTTTCTTTAGTGAGTTTTTTAACAAAGCATAAGCTTTATGCGTGGAACCCACTATCATGTTGGACTAGCTCTTTCTTCACAGTCCCTTTGAGGATAATTTTTCCATTTCCTGTCACTACAGATTGCACTCTTGGAGGCAGTTTTAAATCAGTAATGTCTTTGATGTTTTTCTTTTACCATGCCAGGAACATTCCCAGAGTGACACTGATGCTCTCCCAGGCTGTCCAAATGTGTATTCATGGCAGGCTTCTGCTAAGCTGCTGTAACACTCTCCCGCTCTGTTTGCTAGCTTGCCAGATGTGAATAAGCTCCAGTTAATTGAAAATACCAGATTTTGAATAGGTTGCAGTTAATTCAAAATGCTATGGCCAGATTGTATATGTGGCTAAACATTATGTAGCTAAATTTTAACCATTGCACCACTCTTCTGTGAAAAACAAATGACAGAAACATTTCTCAGATGTTTCAGCTTTTTCTTCGCAGGCTTCCAGAGTCCTGAAACAAAATTGTTCAGTGGATCTCTCCAAAGCAAGCTAAATGCATTTGACATAATTGGAGGTCAGGTAGAGTAAAGGGACTAGTTGTTTTGAAATGACAGCTGAAAATGAGGTGCTAACATCCTGAATTGTTTTCTGTCACTGCTGTGGAATTGCATACCTACAGATGGGAAGAATTAATTTTCTGTATGTCAGCATAAAATCTCGTTTTCTTTTGGTTGTGCCCTCCAGCATGTAAAACTGGAGTTTACACTTTTCACCACTTTTGTGGGTACAACAACAACTTAGAAAAAAATTAGTTGTGTTGTCGCTGCTTCTACATCATACACTTCACAGTATTTCCATTCCATCCATGACATGTTCTCCCAGGTGTCTTATTGCCTTGAGTAACCCCATTAGCTGTTCTCAGAACAACTCAATATAAAAAGAGAGAAAACTTCAGGTCATCTCTAAGGAACAAAAGAAGAATTTAACATTCATTTTGAGTATTAGCTGCTGAATGTTGCAACCATGGAATTCAAACTTGGCATTTATTTTTTCCCCAAATGCCAGGAAATATAGTATTTTTGTTATGGAAATTGTTGTTTTTCTGCATCCATGTTTTAACTATGGATCTTTTGCTATGTCTGCCTCTTTGCTACCTGCCTCCCTATTTCTTTCCTCTCCTCAAAGAAATTTGAGGGGATGGTCATACTGGCTATGTGATCTGTTGCAGGGAACAGGGCAGTAGGGATGCCTTCACTATATATTTTTCTTTCTAACAATTGCTTCATAAGAGTTCACTTGTCTGTCTGGCCATCACTCCAGCAGGACGACTCTTAAGCTATGTGTTCATACTAGCTAGCCAGTGTTTAAAATGGAGAGACAATAACTTATAATAAGAGTCTCTTACCAAGACTCTTTTGGGGTAAGAAACTTGAAAAGCATTCAAACAAGAACTCACAAGTTTACAAAATCAAATGTCTTGCATGTCTGTCCAGTTATTGTAGAAGGAGAATCATCCAAGCACTATGCTGTACAAAGCTGCAAATATTGGACTCTTCTGGAGCTTCAGTAAAAGCTTACTGTGTCCAGGGTTTTGAATATGAGAGCTACATCTGCAGAGTAGATCTTTGCATGTGCTAAAGTCATAGCATTTTCTGGTTTCTGCGATGCTACTTCAAATCATAACACAACTATAAATATTCAGGAAAGGATGTTCTGAAGAGTATGGAAAAGCCTGAACTTTTCAAAATAACTGGATGAATATATTGATATCATATTATTCAGACATTAAAACCTATTATATATTATTAATATCATATTATTCAGACAGAAAACCTGAGTTATCTTTCTGACAGCAAAGAGGCTCCAGGCAGGAGGGTGCATGCTAAGGCCACACCAGTAGCTGGAAATTACAGGTGGAATGACTGGAACTATTAAACCAACCACGCTGATGTCAGTCCTAGACAGAAGGATGAAAATCAGAATGGTGATAGGGATTTAATTATTCAAGATTTAGAAAATGGGAATGATGTGAGTAAACCAGGTTTTATGGCTTGTGTGTCTTGTAATATAAACCTTCATTAAAGCAATTGTTTACACACCACATAAAATGCTTTTTGTAAAGCACTGAAATGCATGCTATTTTGATTAGAAGTCAATGCTATCTGATATTGATTAAATGTAAAATAAATAGATTTAGCCACTTGGTAGTTGGTATGTATCAAATAAGATTTGATAAACCATGATTAGATAAGCCATGGAAGATTTGTCATTGGATAGAAGTATTTCAAATGGGATTTTGAAGCGATCAGTTGCAGGTCAGTTCTATTAAATTCTCTTTTATAAATTACTGGAAAAGTAAATATAAAAGCAATGCTAATAAAGTTTATGGATGATATAAAGTGTGATAAAATATTGCAAGTAGAGGAGCCAAGCTGAGCAAACTGGTAGGACATAAGCACAAGCTGAGTTTAGATGTCAGGGTTTCTGCCCGTAGTGAGTCTACCATGAGAAGGTGCATATGCTGGGGATGCAGACCTGCTCCTGTGCCATGTGTCCCTCTTCCTTGGCATGCTAATTTGTCTGAGCAGGAGGATATGCTGGCACTGCTGCTGGGGTCTGAGTCCATATCCTTCCATGGATAGTGCTACCTAACTGTGTCAGGTCTCCAATGAGTGTGTTTAGAAACCAGTAGAAGTGGGTCCATGAGCAAGGTGGCAGGGAGCAGTAGGTTTCAGAACCACACAGCAGAGTGTGAGTTCAATATATGGAGGTTTTAAATTAGCTCTTCTCTCTTAGTTGAAGTTCATCTACCAGCACAAACCCTCAAGAAAAAAGAACACAAACATTCCTATGATGTAAAATTCATTGTAGGACATTAAGTCTGCAGATACTGTAGTAGTTACACAAACTGAGGGGGCAGAAGAAAAGAACTTTAAGCTGAAGGTTGATACTTTATTTTACAAGAGTAATATAAGCTAAGGATTTAGTATTAAAAAATAAAATGTTTGTGATTGTAAAGGTCTATAACAGCCCCAATATCTTTTGTGTCTAGATATATAGCTACATGTATGTCTGCCTGTCCTTTTTCTGTTATACAGAAGGTGTCAAATTTTACAAAGAACAGAAGGAATTTCAGAGACTTCATGGTATAAGACCAGTTACTGTCTTGGGCATTTATTTACATTAACATAATACATACAGCAAACAGGAGGGGCCACAGGTTTTGTTCCCAGTACATCTTCTGTGTTAGCACCAGCATCTATACTGCTCCATGGTGAGGGTAAGGCAAGGTGCAGTTCTTTCTATAACAAATCCAACTAGATAAGGTATCCTTCAGCCTGAATGCTTCCCTGGCCCATCTCATTGGGAGGCCATTTGGGCTCTGGCTTTGGTGGCAGGTAAGCACAGGGGAGGTACTGTTTCTTTGTGGCAATATTGGATCAAGGCCTTGCAAAACATCACTAGCTATTACATTTGGTTTTGCAATTCCCTTTGTCATTGTCTTGGTTCACTGCTGTTCTGCTTCCTTGCATGTGGGACTTCCAGACCTTTGGGTTACTTACTCATCTGATCCTTTCTGGCACACCTTTTTCCTTTTGAAAATAGTTTTGTTTCCCTGGTGGAAAGTAGCTTCCAAGGGACAGAAGCTGTCCCAAAGGTTGTTAGGGACAGAGCAAAAGCTCTGCAGATAAAAATGGAGTGGTCTTTGCATCTGTTATATTCCCTCATAGAGTTACCCCAGCATAACACAGATATTCAAACAGAAATGGATTGTCTGTTTTTCTTTCAGGCTAGTTCCACATTTTTGGGTTCTTTTTGTCACATCTGGTAAATCATTCAGTCGACAGGACAGGAGTGAGAAACGGATTGTTTGACTCCCCAGAGCAAATGTCATCCAAGGGAATTAATATATGGTGCACAGCATGAAGGTATCAGATGAAAACTTCCAAACCACGTGAAAAAATATCAACTTAATTTAAATATACATTTCAAGAGATGGTTATGAGGAAAGCCTGACTAACACTACAGTTGACCTCTTATGCACAAGA
The DNA here is from genome assembly GCF_011077185.1 of Oxyura jamaicensis. NCBI lineage: Eukaryota > Metazoa > Chordata > Aves > Anseriformes > Anatidae > Oxyura > Oxyura jamaicensis. Next base: position 128,022,518 of record NC_048893.1, read on the forward strand.
AGGTTTGCAATTCACATTTGGTAAAAGGTTTAATTCAGCACTGTAACACCCGTTCCTGGTGCTGTTGCCCTGCAAAAATGACAAGGGAAATACTGACAGAAGCAAAACCAGGAGCTGGCAGCAATGAGGTTCTGAAAAAGTGAGCAAGAAGCCTATACTCCAAGTGAAATGGGGCACATGGTCTGTGGGGAGAGAGGCACTGCTATGAGGCCAGGGAAAATCCTGTGACCATCTTAGAGCCTGAGATTCATTATAAGTACATAAAGAATTCTCTTGGAAAAACAAATGAAACATTTAAAAAAATGTAGTCATTTTGCTTGCCAAACAGGTTTAAAGACCTCTGACTAACATTACCTGAGGGATAGAGGGTGAGAAGCTGCAGTGGGAGTGGACCATACCTCCCTTGCATCATGAAGATTGAAATAGCTTTTTCCAGTGGCTTCTAAGCAACAGTGGCTATCATGCCCCATTATGTGCAGTGTGCTGAAGTGACTCATGCACTTTCTGATCAAATGCAGTGTTTCTCCTCTTGTGTATTAGGATAGATAGCTTTTTCTATTGCTTGTGCTTGACTTCCATGCCCCTCTGTCACTTCACAAGCATTATTGGTGTTCTCGTTTATGCAAAGATATTTTTCCAACATCTAGTCTACAGTGAACCACTCAGGAATTGCATTATATTTGTCATCTAGCCCTATAGTCCTGCCATAAAATTCAACCAGAGCATGGAGATATGTGTAGTACATTTTAAATTCTATAAAGTCTTCCATATGTAAAATGAATTAAACTCTAATATTGTGGCTCAGGCTATTGTACTGGTGGGAGACCCAGATTCTGCAATTGCATTCTACAGTAACATTGCTGCGTTTTGGAGAGACATGTAGGATGCTGTATTATATACCTTATATGTGTTTGAAGCTATGACTTTTGAAGTACTGGCACAATTCAAAAAAATATGATATTTCAAAAATGGAGTGGGGGAACATATGTATTGAAGTCAAAAGGATGACAGCTCCTCACTTTATCACAGCAAGCATAACTAGCTAGCCTAGGTGCAGATACAAGGTCAACAGGACCTTATCAAACTCAACGTGGATTGCAGAATCCACCAAAAAAGTCTTATAACTAGACAGCTTGCCTTTCTGCTGCTTACTGCACAACTTCCACACCTGAGCTGGATTGGATAAAGGTAGACATCCTCAATAGAGCACATCTGCTTAACGTGTACCTAATGTGTGGTCCTGCAGGGCTAGAACTGTACTACCTCAAACACCAGCCAGGAGAAAAAAAATGAATCATAGTCCAGAGACCAGTAGCTGGTGCCAAAGATCAGCCTGCTCTAATTAGATCCTTGACTTGGTCTGTAATTCTAAGACACAGAAATGATGCTTCTGCACTTGCATGTAACTCAAAATATTTTTTCTTTATTCTGCTGTGGACAGGTTTTACTTGCATGATAGTTACTGAATCATTCATCCTAGCTGCTTGTGCCTTGTCAGGAAACAACTTCAGAAATGTTCATTCACTTTCTGAGAGAAAAGGTTTGTTAGAAAGAGCTGATGCTTCTCTTTTCTTCTCCCACCACTCAATAACATGCTTTGTTGCTGTCACAGAACTGCTCCAAATATTTTTGGAAGAAAATATGAAGAAATATTTCCCCTCTCTTCAACCACCCCTCCCCCCCCATTTTTTTTTTTAATTCAAAATTGATATTGGAATAGATTTTCAATGGTACAAATTATGTGCAGGCCTGTCTGCCTCTTTTATTTTTATGCTATGTTTTCAATTTTGTTCTTAGTGCATTATCCACTCAAATCCTTACATGTTAGTCTGTGCATTTAATAGCACAACTTATGGGAAAAATAACATGAATTTAGAAAATGCAAGTCCTTTATTTGTAATCAAAAAGTAGCTGTTTTTTCACTGGTCTGTGATAGATTATGAAATCTTTTCTCTGCATCTTTCTCTTCCAATCAATTAGCCTTTTTAAGAAGAGACCAAAAAGATAACCATGACCCTGTATTTAGTCTGAAACCGCAATAACTACAACTCTTCACTTCCTTGTAGAGAGTGATCTTTATTATGTAAAAAGCAAACAAACAAAAAAGTAATTACGTAATATTCTTCTTCCCTCTTTTTCTTTTATGCAAACTTCTGTATAATAAAGAGAAAAAGATAAAACAGGTATTATAAAATCTGGAGTCTTTTTGCCAAGAACTCAGTGCAGCTTAATGAATTGAGCAATGATGCTTTATTTTTGCATATATATTAGAATATGACTCCAATGTAAGACAGAAGTAATCTGGTGCTCAAATGACCTTTCCTTTTCAATATGAAAATGGAAAATGCATTTCAATATGAAAATGCAATGCATCATATAGAAATACAGTAGGTGAGATGATTTTTTTTTTTTTTTCCCTGCCTAATTTTAATCCTTGGAAAGCCTTTACCAGCATATTCTGGTTATAGATTTGGTAGATAAATCTGAAATTTCCACATTCTACACCTTATTCAGCACAGTGCTGGTTATTCCGTAGACCTTTCAAATCTGATAAAACACAAGGCTGTGTCTGGGGTTCCAAAAAAAAACCCTTAGAGAAATGTGTATGTCTGATCATAGAAAAGATGCATTCTCACACGCAAGGCCATGCAGTTGAAACTCTTCAATGAGATTAGCCACATATAACACAAATTCTTTAGAGACCCATGGCTGATCTAGCAAGCACTGCTGCCTTAGGAGCAGCAAATATCTGCTGCTTGCCAACAGATTCCTTCTCAGAAGTGTGCATGAAGGGCTTAGCATGGATGCAGACTTGATAGGTCTGTATTGCCTACCTAGCAGATGACTTTTTCATTTGATAAGAGATTCTATCCTGAGCCTGGTAAACATTTTGCAATAACATTTTTATTTCAGTAGAAAGTTTGTTTTTGTTTGTTTTATTTTTTTATTATTATTATTTTCTGAGAAATAGACACATTTCCAGTGAAGGAAAAAAGCATCATCCCTGAGTGTCTCTTACATTCACATCATGCCAGACAAAAATCCTTTATACTCTATAACCATATCAGCTTTCGGTAGTTACCATGTCTCACAGATGGGCTTTACGTTATGGCCAGCTGGTCCATGGGGTAAGGCTTATTGCAAATAAAACAGGAAATGAATGTCCCACTGTAAAGGGACTCAACAGAAGAAGACCCAGTTTCTCAGAGAAGCAGCTGGAGAGCTGGGAAATCCCCAAAGTGGGGATATCCACATCTCTCCTCCTGGGCAGGTGTTCCCAGCACAAACAAGCCTGTCTCTATAACTGGCAGGGGGGCTGTAATGACACTCAGCAGAGAAACCAGGTGGTGAACGGCCAAGGGGTCTGCATCCCCCATGCCCCCCAGCAGCCAGGCTGGCATGTTCTCTTGTAGAGAGATAGGTTTGGCACTTTCATTAGCTACAGAAAAATAAAAATCTTTCTTCTCCTGTCTGGTTTTCAAGTATTTCTTGTGATTAGGATCTTTTAGGATTTAGAACCTGTATTCTGGTCCAGGAAGCTGGTGTATACATTACAAGTATGAAGGGAATAACATGGCAAACTCAATAAAATGCTCTTTTGCATTTTCAGCATCCTATGTGCTTTACTGGATCTGTCAGTCTCTCCAGCAGGAAACATAGCTGTAACTCAGGAAGGGTTTCAATTATCTTCTTGTTTGCTGGAAATAAAAAGAAACCTCAATCTGACATGTCTCTTAAGAAGAATCCCAAGGGATACATACTTCATACCACAGAAACCAGAAAGAAAATAAATAAGTAAATTAAGAGAAGAATTCCTAATCAGCTCCAAAGGCTTCACTGGCCAAACCAAAGTGGAACAGAACATTAATAGCTTTGTTATCTATTTGCTAGCGTTTTACTGCCAGTGATGTCTTAAAACCTTAGTATCACACATGCTGGGGCATCTTACTGTTATGCTAATGAGCTGGCTTGGCATATCTTCAGGGGCTCAAGAAGGAAAAGAAAACAGAAACCGCTACATTTAGAAACAGCTAGTAAATACATGTACAAACCATTGCAAAAACCCATGGGCTTCAGAGGACTGTGAAGTGTGGATGGTATACAGAGGTCACTGTTCAACACCTGAACAGTCTCCCCTGGCTTTCAACAGAAGTACATCCCACTGGCTGTCACAGTTACTCGAGTAACTAAAGAATAGAGGGCTGTATGTATATATAGCACTCTCCTTTTCCCTGCATGTTATAACCACCATCCTCTGAAAGTAGAGAACGGAGTTCTGCCTTCTCCCAGCCTTCCTGAAGGCATTGCCCACAGTTAAACCTTGACCTTAAGCATTCCTAAAAAACAGTCCTGTTAGTTCAATACTATGAGAGCAAATATGACACAATGGGTTTATCCAGCAACTATTTAATATGTACAGAAGCCTTTTTAAGCAGATGAATATTGGAAACAGTATTCAGGATATTCCAAATAACTTTGAAGGTAAGCCACTGAACAGTCTGTTGCCCTTGTGCAGACAGACTTTCCTCATTGATGTGAGCAGCAAAATTCGGACCCTGATTTCTTCATTCATAGGTGGTTTTTGTTTGTTTGTTTGTTTTTTTTGTTTTGTTTTCCAGCTGTACAGGAAGCTATAATGTATATTGGGCTTGATGTGCCACCTGAACGCTTCAGAGGTGAACCAAATGTCAGCAGTATCACTTTTCCAAAAGGCTCTGTAACCTGTCAACAAACAAACATTTGGGGTTACCCCAGCTACCAGCACTCCAGCCTGACCTTAGTGGTTGATTGATTGTTCCTGTTGCTGGTCGTACAGAAATACATTGTGGATATCTAATAAGATAAAGGTGTGGAACTCTTGTATCAATAAGCAACTTAAGCCTGTACACATATCCCCACCTAGCTATGCTTGCATTTTCTTCTATAGACACAAATATTTTGAAGGGATAGGTTCCTAGCAGATTCCTCTGATGTAACTTGCCAGCAGCAGTATCTGTGGTTTAATTCTCTTGTTTAGCTTCTGAGGTATTTAATGGTAACACCTAATAATTGCCAAGCGCTGCATTTAGGTATTTCTAGGATCTTGCTGAGTTGTCCAGCCTGGCACGTTGTGTGTGATGCTTTGCCTCCTAGTCTTGTTGTTTCTTTCCCTTCCTTGGTGGTTTGGAAACAGAAGCAGAAATACAAGAAGTGGTGCACACTTTCTGAAAGAAAATAAAGATGCTGCAAAAGTAACCATTAAGCCTTCAGCTCAAGGAGCTCTCAAATGTGGAAGGAGAGTCAGTGGGGTTGCTCAGGAGAAAGCAATGCAATGGGCCATCTATGTACTACACGTTGCTTTCAAAGCTAGTAACAGTGGAGGTATACTGCGAAACTACTTGAAGAGGAGAAGGAAATTCGGAATTCCTTCTCAGGAGTCTGGGAAATGTTACAGACCCGGAGCACAGTTAACTCTGATGCAAAATTTACTCATGGTCTGGATGCAGACCGGCACCTGTTGTTTTTGAAGAATCCTGACACATTTTCAAATGTAGCTGAGTGAGTTGGAGTCCTGCTGATTTTTAGTGTTCAGAAATCTGCTGTGAATTTTGTTGGACGTAGTCAAGTGTTCAAAGTTGAGTTGGATGAGGCTTTAGCAACCTGATCTAGTGAAAAATGTCACTGCCTATGGCAGGGGAGCTAAACGTCGCTTCCAACTCAGACACCCTTTTATGATTCTATGACTGTATACACTTGCTCAAGTAAAACTGCTTAGCATAATTGGAGATTTAAGGGAGATGGAGTGTATTTATACGAACTAGAACTCTGCTTGAACTAACTGTTAATAGTGCAGACCTTATGAAATATAATTATTTCTGCTATGTAAGTAATAGTGCTCAATAAATGTAGACAGCTAAAGATTTGTTTCCATGTTAGATTCAAAATACCATGTTTACAGTATTGGAGCATCATGAGACATTGAACTTGGATTGTTGATTTGCTGGGAAAAACACATTATTTCTTCATTCCTGAAAGACATCTGATGGTAGCATTTTATACATAAATGTGCCCTTTAGGTACTGATCTAGCATGTTTCTGCTTAGCTAGTTAGAGATTATGAAGTCATAGCATCCTCTATTGCTGCCCTTCCTATTTCAGACTTTTGGCACAGTATAAATGAAGAACTTCCTCCTTTTTTTTTTTTTTTTTTTTTTTTTTTCAAGTGCAAGTTGTCTTCAAGCACCTGCCTTCCAAATGGGAGGAGACAGGTCTTTGAAATATGTCTTCTACTTGCATGTCTCTTACCATTAAAGAAGGGCATATTTTAGTCGTTGTCATTGTGTGGTCTGTTAACTGAATATTTCATCTTCTTCAACAGCATAAGTACTTATTTCATGCAAAATGTAATCAATATTTAATATTTTTTATGTAAATACTGATGCTTCATTTTGGGGTATTTTTCAAGTAATAGAATTTCCTGTTGGATTTTTTTAAATCAATTTTGATGCCAAAGCATGCAGAAAACTTATATTTGGCTGCAGAAAGCTTATATTTGGCCACAGAGAGTTGAAGGAAATAGGACTTCTTTTATTATTATTATTATTATTTTTCAGGGATTAAAAGTTTCCTTCACTTTTTGGCTCTGCTCACAGCAATTTCTAAGCATTTTACGTTATTCAGACACCTTCAGACTATAAAAACTGCATACCTCTTTAAAACTCTTCTGTTTTCCCAAATCCATGAGCTCCCAAAGTTTAAAAAAAAAAAAAAAAAAAAAAAAGTTTTTTTTTTTAATTTTTTATTTGGTACATTTCTAACACAGTTTTAAACTGAAAACTCCTTTGGTGAAAAGAAAATGGAACTACTGTCAGTTTTTAGAGATGGCTGCTAATTTTTGCAAATTCATGAAAATATGTGTTGCAGCATTTTCCATAAGAGATTGAACATTTTTGTCCAATTCTTCCTTCAATTACGCCCTCTATATTACTGAGAAAGAGTAATGAGAGGTGTTCAAGCAACAAAGGAAAAATAGAAGAAATAAATGTTGTTGCCTGAATAATGAAACCCCAAGGACAGTGAATACATTTTCCTACCTATAGATCAGATTACAGGCAGAAGAGTTTTCTCAACAGTTAGATTTAATTAAACCTCTTTTATAAATTTTTCATGAATTGAGCATTTATTTCTGTCTCTGTGATTAACATGTATTATACCATATGTTTGTGTAATATTCTGGAAAGGGTTGTTTTTTTTTATTTGTTTGTTGGTTTTTTATTTTCATTTGAGTAGTTCTAATTCTTTTTTAAATGAATATAATGTGGAGCTGAATTACTATCACAGGTATGCTGGTTTTCTACTTCTTAGATAAGAGCACAGTGTGGTTCTTGAGGGACTACTTGGAAAGAAAGGGAGAAGAGAAAGGGAAAGGGAAGAGAAAGGAGGAAATAATTATTTAGAATTTATTTAGAATAGTTCAGTTGGAAGGGACCTAGAAATACTGTCAAGTCCAATTGCCTGACCCCTTCAGGACTAACCAAAAGCATGAGGGCATTGTCCAAATGCCTCTTGAACACTGACAGGCATGGGGCATCAGCCACCTCTCTAGGAAACCTGTTCCAGTGTTTGCACACCCTCATGGTAAAGAAATTTCTCCTAATGAGAAATTTCTCCTAATGCTCCCCTGGTGCAGCTTTGTGCTGTTCCTGTGCCCTGCCGTTGCTTCCCCAGGAGCAGAGGCCAGCACCTCCCTCTGTACTTCCCCTCCTCAGGAGGCTGCAGAGAGCAGTGAGGTCAGCTCTGGGCCTCCTCTCCTCTAGACTGTGAAGCCCAACTGTCTTCAGTCTCTCCTCACAGCTCATGTCTTCCAGCCCTTCCACAGGAAAGGGAAGGGAAGTGGAAGGCTCAAATGGATAAGAAAGGTCATAACATTCCTGTAAGACAATAAAGAAACAGAAAAAGGCCAAAAAATAAGATAACCAACTAATGTCTCCATAGCAAGTATTTACAAATACGCATATATTTAGGCAAAATAACCAAGTGACCAAACATTCTTCTCAAAGGTATTTTGCCTGTAACAGCATCTCCTGATGGCTCAAGGGGTCCTGACAGTGAAGCTCACTGGTTACAGGTACAGGTTATATGGTAATTGGGTTCTGTTTTTCCAGGAACAGAAGTGCTACTTTCCTACTGTTTGACCACTTTACTCTTAATTCATGGTCCAGCCAAGGGTATGGAGGAGTTTGTTCTCTGCTGAATGACATCAGCATACCTTAATGATGAGGACAAATGAATTTCTTGCAGTAGTTACTAAGATGATGCCCAATCCTATGGAAAAAAAAAAAAAAAAAAAAAAAAATGGGACTCGGTTGGTAGTGTGTCTGAGCCAGTGACCAATGTCCATTTTGCAGTCCCTGGGGAAAATATAGACACTTAAAGGGCATAATTTCTAAAGCAGATACCCAAAACAGCTCAGCTGAACTGAGTCCTTGAAGTCCTTATTTTTCTCCATTGAATACAGCATCCATCTACAGTGTTTAGCTCAGAAGTGGAGATAGCTGTATTGTGGATATGTAGAATCTGTTATTTTTCTTCCTATCTCAGGTGTCTGATTTACAGGAGACACTGCAGTGGGGCAAGGTGGTATCCATGAATATGGAGCTGATTATTCTTCTACTTGAAACATAAGTATCTGAGGGTTGAATTGATAAGTGAGCTTAGACTTAATATTCCCCCACAAAATATTATACCACGTGTTAAATGCTGCCTGAGATAGCAGAGAGTTTGGCAGAGGAATGTTTTCCCCTTGCTTTAGGGCTGTGAGTAGGTCTGCAGATCCCACATGGGAAGTCCACAAGAGCAGCAGCTGCAGCAACAGAAAGCAGAATGGTGGTGAAAAGGCCTGGCATGGTAAAATATCCATCCTATTGTTTCCTGCAAATCTCCTGAAGTTGTCATTTCACTACATTTAAAAACTACATCAGAGGAATATTTATGGGTAACTGTCGCAAAATCCTGTTGCAAAATCCTGTCGCAAAATCCTTGGGAAGAATGCTCAAATACCACTCAACAGCTAGCCTTGGGTTGCAGGTGGCAATGGAAGAATGGGAGAGATTAATTTCCTTTAGAGTGGATGGAAATGATCTGGTGTTATCTACTGTATCCTGGTCTTAAGCTAGAATCTTTCCCATACTGTTAAAATAATTTTCAGACATTTAGGGAGGAGAAACTATATGAATATTTCTGACCACTCTCTATGATACGAAGTAAGTTAAAATAAGATGAAATTAAGCTATTTACATAGTTAGGGAATCTAAAAATGCCTAAATCTTTTAGGACTTGGACTTACCTACAATTGCAAGCCACATTTTATAAAGATATTTTTCTATAAAGTGCTAAAAAAAGAATCAGGAGTATAGGCTGAAAGAAGTTATCCACTCCAGCCTCTTACATATTTTACAGGTTTATCTGCTGCACTATTTTGAGTATATTATCTAATCTCCCTTTAAGTATTTCCTCTTGTGATATATCAGGGGTTTCCCTTGGCAGACTACTCCATTGATGAATAACTCTTATTTGGAGGTTTGTCCTCACATCTAATTTAAATTTGTTATGTTTCAGGTGAACATTCTCCATGGTCTACCATGAACAATTCTCCCTATTTCATCTTTTTTTCTTTTTTTTTTTTTTTTTTTTTTTTTTCCCCCTCTAAAATCTCCCTAAACCTTCCAACTTCTTTTATTTTTATTTATTTATTTATTTGTTTAAACTAGATGTCCTTTGCATCCATGTATCTTCCAGCTTTCTTAATGCACTTCTTCTTTGATGCAGTCTCATCTTCACAATGTGAAGGTCAAAGAATATTCTAAGTGAAGCCTCAGCTGTTATGCGAATGCATAAGTAATTACCTCCCTATTCTTAAATACAGTTCTTTTAATATGTGTTTTTTTTTATATACCAGTAGTATTTCTGATTTTCATTTGTATGGACACAAAGTCTAAAATTGCATTATAACTAGTTGTTTTCCATAAGTTTTGGAACAAAATCAATTTATTGTGTACAGTAAGTAGTGACTGGGACAGAACGCTTTTTATTAGAAACATTTGTTTTCACAATACATGCATTCCTGTTTAAGTCCTGCAAAATGATTTCCTCCCCTTCCCTGATCTGGGAACACCATAACTGTTGATCAGTCCTTCAGCTTTTCCACATAACAAGGACTTATAAAGAAAAAATCCCACATTTTCCTTTTAATAGGCAGAACTCCCAGAATGTAAAACTTTGCCTGTCCTTTCCCTAAGTTTTGATGTCTTTATGCATACAGTGAGGCATACATGTCTTTATGCATACAGTGAGGCTCAGAGTGTTTTTGCCTGAAGGTGGACTATATAAAACTAAGGATCAAGCTAAATCTTATGTTCTACCAAGGAATAGTGTTGTTTCAGTCAAAGTAATCTGCATACTATCCATTTTAATAAATATTTTCTTATTTATATAACTTATTTTCATATGCTCTTTGGCCAGCAGCCACCTCTCCTGATTTACGGAACCTAACTGAAGTGTTTAAGCCAGGTATAGTCACTCCTCTGTGGTCAGTCCAGAGAGACGCACCTCTGTGTGTGGCAAATGTGGGATAAGGCAAACCACTTATCTACGGTATGAGACACAGTACTGTTTCTCTTCCAGAAAATGCAGAAGAGCTTAGGCTGAGTGGGTTCTAATTTTTAGTACTTTCCCAGTCAGGGAAAAGGAACTCACTGGGAAGAAATACAGTTGCCAAACTGACTCTTTCAGAAGTGCTAGGGAAGGTGTGTCAACAAACTGTTTTATGCTGCCTCCTCAGCAAACAAGGGAACACAGTCCTGCTCCGCCTCTTCAGCCACCCCTCCTCTGGATCACCTCTCTTGACTCATTTAGGATTTTCCAGTTTGGCCATTTTTTTTCCATCTTCTGCAGAAATGCATGGAATGCAATATAAAAAGTCAACTAACAATGGCTGTTTCATTTACAGCGTCACTCTTCTCCTCCATGTAACTCAAGATCACGTTACTGATTTAGCTAATCTGATGGTCACATCAAATACTAACAACCATTTCTAGTAGCCCCATCATTAACACAGCATGCTGAATATAGAAGGTGATGTAGTTAAAGACATCTTGAAAGGACTTTAAAACAAAGCTTAAGGCACAGCTGTTCAGCATTAAGCATCACAGTGCTTATAATCCTTAATGTTGATGTTGACATGAAGGCAGTTTCTGCAGTCTGGAGTCCTATGGCACTAAAAACTAAGTGTTTTCAAAATGCCCTTCTTAGTACAGGCATTCTGAGTATCCTTTCCCTGGATTCTAAGGAGTTTCCACAGTTCTGAAAGCCTATTTAATTGTCTGATTTATTTTCCAAATGCCATTTTAATCCATCTCTAATCTTCATTAATAGCAACATTGTAAATATTTCATTAACTTTTCCAGATAAGGTATTTAAACTCTTCTGGACCAATTAGCTTTTTGCTGGATCTTGCACTAATTGCTTCACCTAATAGCACAACCTTGAGTTTTAAATGTATTTAATGGAAACATAAAACTCTTGTTTGGTGTAAGCATATTACTGAAACCTGAAGAACACATGGTGCAAGGTTAAAGATAGTAACTTGTTGTATTACATAGCTTTTAATGATGAATTTTGAAACAGTGACAGGGAAGAAAGCTCAATTTGTTTCCCAAGGGTAAAAATAATACCTTTAGACTTTAGCCTGTAACTTGTTTTGACATCTTTGTTCCTGTGTAAAGGTTAAGTAATATGGTCAAATTTTATAAGAAATGCTTTATTAGCGAAGTAACTTGCATTAAGGTTGTAAAATTGAACACCAGATCAGGAAATAATAAAAAGTAAAGGTTGTATCATAAAGTTAACTGATCCATACAGCTAGTGTTCCCCTGATAAGGTACATGCTCAGCTGCCTGCAGTACGTGCAATTGTGAGTTACTGCTTCTGAGTACCTTAACCTTTTAGTTTCTTCTTTCTTGTATATTTTCATTTATGGCCTGAATGTTGAGTTCTTAGGTTCTTAGGTTCTATAGGTTCTTAGATTAATTTTATTTTGCATTTTTTTGAAGAGAAGAGTAGCATAAATTGACAGAAAAGCATATCAAAACCCTGTGCCTTCTTTTATCTGAGCGTACAAATTACTTGCTATGTCTACAGCTCTTGGTTCCAAGTTTGTTGCTAGCATGTCTGCTAACAGGTACTGACATATTTTTGCCTGATGTATCTGTGCATTCCCAGTTATAGTCATGGAACTAATGGCTGACAGGTGTTATCAATGCTGTTTTAGACACAAATCCAAAATACAGCACTACCCAGGCCTCTATAATGACAGTTAAATCCATCCCAGCCAGACCCAGTAAATTTTCCATGCTTGCTCAGAGAAAGCTATACTCTACAGTAAAGCATCTTGTTTGTGGATTTTTCAGTTATTAAACCAAAGTCTGAGCACAATTCTCGTTAATACATCTGTGCAGACTACCACGTATCTTGCAATGCAAAGTTAGTAGTCTATGTGTATAGAAGATTTTAAAGCCAGTGCAGAAATAACACTTGTGGACTTGGTAATAACATATTCAGAGTTTTAGGTATTTAAGCTAACAGATCTTTTGATATGGAAAGAAATGCAGCATGCTACTGTATATCTCTGGGGCGATTTGCATGTTAAATGAAGGCAGTTAGAACTGAATCTACCTTATGTGTAAGGTATTTACTGTTGTCATTCTAGCAAAGTATGTTGCGTGATTTAAGGACTAGGTAATGAAGCTGAGATTAAACAATGAACTATTGAAGGAATGATCTTGTTGCACTCCAAGAGAACAGAGCATGCATTGTGGGATGCTCAATGATGCACATCTCTAAGGGAAACCGAAGATGTAAAGAGGCAGATACCAAGATGAGGTAAGAAATTTTGTCAATATTAAAGTGAAAGGAAGTGTTGCCATTGAATTGAAGGAATCAGAACTTCAAGAATGCATTAATAGCTTAATTCTGGAAACTGTGGTGCAACAATTTCTTGATGAAATTTGAGAGATCTCTATTACCCTACTTACCTGGCTAAATTTAGCCAGTTTATTGAGTTGCTCAAGTGTGGACAATTTCAGACTACAAAGAACTTAAGAAGGAAACATTGTCCTTGAGTAAGAATTCAGTAAAAGGAGACTAAATCTTCTGTGTTGCCACCCATAGCTTTTAATGGAGGAAAGAAAAAAAAAAAAAAAAAAAGTCAAGGCAGATATTTGGACATACATGGCAAGATTAGGGACTAGCATTGTTTGTTTAATAGGAAATTAATTTCTGGATGTATTGTACTTATCTATTCCATTCAATCAAAATTTGCTATGGAAATGTATACTGGATTTCCATTTCTGGTATAGCAATGTAAACAGTGACAGGACTGTGGATTTAACAAATGGGCAGAAATGGGAGAAGGAAAATCCATCAGTCTTTTAATAAGAAAGTATAAGAGGAAATATTTCTTATAAACTGTCTTTTGAGATAAAGAAAATATGGTTAGTGAGGCATGCAACTGGCAGTCATGAGGAACATAGCAGTACTCTGATCAGCCACAAGAATCTGTCTGGGACTGCTGGACAAAGGTCGTTGGGCTAACAAATAGTTACTATCTAAAAGGCAGGAACTAAACTAACCTTAGTAAACCATTTGTATAAATTGTGCACCGGAAATGAGCTAATGACACCCTGAATGAGAGCGATTATTTAAATGCTTATTTTTTGCCAAAAACAATATGGAACACTGTGACAAAGAAAATAACATATTGTCATAACTTGCATTCATTTCTACTGAATCTTTTAATGCCTAACATTAAAAATAATATATTTTAGATATCTGCTTAGAGATTTTCCAACATACCCAGACTGAATGTAGGCTCAGAACTACTAAAGCTCTTTCTGAAGAACAGGAGAGATTGGTTACAAGGTAATTAACATGATCTTGGCATCATTTGCAGATAATGCACGTGCGACAGCCAAGTAAATTAAAGTAATAAACCTAGGCTTATTACCCTTAGCTTCAGGAATTAACTGGATTGCTTTCATTTGAGAAAAAAAACATATTTTACTACATATTTTAAATAAATCAAAGGAATTCTCTCCTACACAGGTAGCATGTGTAGGACTTGAGGAAATTTCTCATGTTTTTACCAGTGCTCTGATGAAGTCATAGTTTGAGGGTCAGTAGCTAAAGCATGAGGATTCATGCCTGGCTATAAGACCCCAAATCCTATGACTGATTCACAACATGATGTTTGGGTCAGGAATGGAGGTGAAAGAGGATGTAAGGTGCAGAATATGACAGTTAGTTGATATTTTGGTTGGGAAAATAAAATAGTTGTACAGGCATTGAAGAAATGGTAGGAAAATCCTTAACTGAGGGAATGTTTTGTGGGCTCTGAGTTGGCTAACAAAAAGAGGGCTAACCTAAAGATAGATGTCAGCCTTACTTGAAGTAACAACTATTGAAGTAACAGCCCTTTTAATCTTCCTTTGTTGTTGCAGTTTTGGGAATCTGATGGATTTTAATTGCTTGCTTCATGTGAAAAACTGATACTCAGTCAGGAACTGGTCACAAGCTCACTGGTATTAAGGGAATACAAGGCTGTGCAGACCAGCTTTGCAGTAACTTGGCAAGGCTGACATACTCTTAAGCTGTGAAGCCACAAGTGAGTTACATGTCCTGAAAGAGTCCCATGAAGACCATTACACCATGCCCCTGGCCACATATGCCTGACTCCCTATACACTGTACAGAGAGACTATTTATATATATTTATTGAGTCTTACAGCTTTTATTGGTATTGTTTCTCATTTTTCTCCACTTATAAGCCAAGCTCCTGCAGTATCAAAAGGTTGAATGTTTATGCCTCAGGGGAAGAGAAAAATTATAATGAAAGAAGTATTGAAACCATTAGGAATGGCCATTAGGAATTGCTTTTCTGTGCAGTATATTATTTGATGATCTTTAAGACATATATTACATGGGGATAAGAAAAGTTCTAGTCCACTGGGTAATGGTAATTACCAGCTTTTGGGTGGTACTCTCTGGTTTCTAAATGTCTATAGGTCACCAGGAAGCAGAACTTGTATCTCTTATCTGTCTTGAGTTACAGGCAATACATCTGGAGGAAATACGAAAGAATTAAAAATATATATATATGTCTTGGAGTTCAATGTACTTTTTTGTTTTTTTAAACACTAGCCTTTCATAATTTGATCAAATCTTTTAACCCTTCTCATTGTCACTGATTTCTTGTTTTCATTTCATCCATCATTTGTTTTATTTGTTCTGTTGTTTTCTCTTCCTTTATGCTTTTTGTCATCTGTCTCCCCCTACATATTGTCAGCATTGTAGCTTCTAGAAGGAGGACCATAATAAATAGGTGAATCTTGACCGAATCGAATAAAGGTCAGGGAAGCATATTACATGATTTTCCCTGTGATTAATTAATTACATGTTGAAGTTCCTAAAACCATTGAGATTGTGCTTGCAGAAGGGGTTTAGTGAGTAGTGGGTGGGCAAGAGGAGTCAAGAATATCTGAAATACGTGTGTCACCACTCTGCAGAGTGCAGTGTATTATTGTTCTAGTTACCCAGTCTATCTCTGTATATTTTTTTGTTTAGGTAGGGGTGTGTCTTAATATATCACAATCACACCTCTCTGACAAAGACAAATCTATCACCAGAAGCTTAGCTATTACGTTGTATAGAAAAGGAAGTGGAAAACAGTAAAGGCTTTTCTTACACTGCTTTTTTCCATTGACAGCAGTATTGCAATCCTCATTTCCTAAGTTTTTCTCATACCATTTGATATACAGCAGTCTTTCTGCGAAAACTCTGATAGGATCAGAATTATTCTGGAGCTATCAGAGTGCGTGTGCTCATGTCTTTGTCACCTCATGTGCTTTCTTGGAGTGAAATTTAGGCTAAGGAGGGTATTCTGTAAAAATGTCAAGTGTTTTATGCAATACTGACATAACACTCAGTATCAGTAGAGCTATGAGAAATGCAATAGCTTGAGAGGTGTTAAACCGTGTTGCAACGTAACCCTTCTCCACTCTGAAGCCACTTCAGAGCTACGCCAGCAAACTTCAGGCGGACAGGCAGCCCCATTTGGTATCTGTGCAGTTAACCAAGCTAAGCTCGCTCCCGGTTAGCCTCTTTCACCAGGAATGCAATTAGCGTTCACCTATATAAGGAAACCTGCCCGGCAGCGCGGAGCTGGGGCTGGGGCAGGGGCGAGCGGCGGTGCGGGGCTGGACAGGGCACGGCACGGCGCGGAGCCGCGCAGCAACAGCAGCACAAGCAGCAGGAGCACAAGCAGCAGCAGCAGCAGGGCAGCCCAGCGCCCGGCTGGGAAGGACTATCCCGGATTTCTTCAACTTCAGGCCGAGGAGAAAACTGCCTGGGGGTTAAAAATGGAGAAGCAGGTATGGTGACTTGGAGCCTTGCGGCTGGAGGGTGGCGGGGTGAAGTGCAGGGAGGCGCGGGGCGCTGCTTGTGAGGCTTGGTCCTACAGCTGCTGCTCCGTCCTAAAATGGCTTGCGATTTTATAGGGGCTGGGAAGCAAAAGTGCGCTTCTTGTGTGCAGCAACATTTTAGCTTTTCTGGCTGTTCCATGTGCTTCTAATTCTCATACACCTTCTTTTTGCTCGAGAGATTATCAAACTTTCTTATCTTTGATGGAACACAGACATGAGCTGGGACTGGAAATAGGGCTGAGATGCTTAGCTTAACTCCTTGAATCTCTGCAAATGCAGAATTTTATGATCCTATTCTCTCTGGAGAAGAGGTCCTTGATTTTGTGGCTTAAAATGTGCACTTCGTACAAGGCGCTCTCTTCAGCATTCCCAGGGTTTTGGTGTACTTTATTTTGTTGTGTATGAGTGCAGCTCAGTCAGCATAGCTGGAATGCATTTGCAGGAATACAGGGAGTTCCTGCAGCAATAAAAATTTTTCAGTGAGTTAAAAAATAAGCTGCAGGTACTGTTTAAGAAGTGTAAGCAAAACTTGTTCTTCTACAACAGGGATTACCCCAGGTTCAAAACAAGCTTTTGTGTTGCTTAGGAAATATTTACATATTCTGATAACCTTTACAACAGCCTCTGTGTAAAATACTAACAGAGAGAGAGAGACAACAATCAGACAACAATCTGTTCCTTGTAGATTTTGGCCAGGACATAATGAACATTCAAGTTGAAAACTTACTTCCAACAGCTTTCTAGCTGGAAGAAAACTGTTGTGCTGTCCTTCAGGATGGTTGCTGTTAAGCACCAGCATGTTAATTGTGGAATTTTCTTCGATTTTTTTTGCAGTTGTGGTGTAAAAGATAGGAATGAAATAATACTTTGAGCTTTCTGAGAAGTGTCTTCTAAGAAAAACTGAAAAAAAAAAAAAATCAGAAACAGGTGGCATTTATTTTCAGAATGATTGCTTTTCTGACCTTTGCAATAGGTAGACATAAGCTTTACACTAATTTTCATTGTTAATCATATTTGTGTGGGCATGTGCATATGAATGCGCTAGTTATGGGAGTTATAAAGACATTTTTGCTGGGAGACAAAGTGGGAAAATAAAGTACAGTCCTATGCCTATGGGCTGAGAAGCTTTCAATGAAAATTATGTAGAAACCCTCTTCCTTCTAGATATTTCAAATTTTTATGAATGAATGCCTGCTTAGAGTTAGTAATATGATATTACCTGGTTAAAATTCATTGAGACTAACTGTCAGGATTAAAATTCACTTGTGTTGATATAGATCCTCATTCATTTATATGTAAGACTCCAAACTCCTGACTTTCAATGTTTCAAAGTATTAATGGCAATGACATAAAAATAACCATAACAGTTCAGCAGGGAATTTTATGGCAGCTTCAACATTGCAAAGAAGGTAGGTAGCATGTTCCTAAATGCGGCTTCAGCACTACAGCTAATGGGTTCATTACCATGAAACACCTTTGGTCTTTGTAGAAAACACCACAGCAGACAAAACAATGTAGGACTGGTGAACTAGAACTGTAGATTTGTTTAACTTCTCATCATGGTGGTTTCCAGTCCACTTTGCATATAACCTTTATTATTGTGAATTGAATGGGAGCACAGAGGAAATACTTTAGCAAATACTGTTAGTAATTAAAGTACAAATTTAAAGTACAAATTTAAAAGACAGAAGAAGACACTGGACCAATATATTATTAAATCAGCTTTCTTGTAGTCTATCCAGTAAATTACATTGCCCTGTCAGTTTAGTGTCTAGCTGTTCCACAGTCGTTAATGTTTTTTTGGCTTCACCATGCAAAGTGAGATAGAACCCTGGTTCAAAGCCTACACATTATCTTTTGGGCTGGCATGAGATCTGAGCAGCCACCTAGGCTGCAGGCTGCCCCTAGATGAGCTTTCTGACTGCAGTTCTTCGAGGGAGACGAAGCACTGTGGGGTCTCATCCCCTCAGGTCACAACATGTGCCTTGTGCCTTCCTCTGCCTCCCACAGCATGTGTAACGCACCAGGACATGCCTAACACCAGTGTCTACCCTGTGTTTTTTGCCTCTGCTTGGTGCTGTGCCCATGCTGTTGCATGAGTTTTCATCGACTTGGAAGCACTATAAAGCAAGTTATTCTCTGAGGATAAGGAGTGAAGATATATCCCAGGAAAACTATCCTTGTTTACAGTGAGAAAAGAATTGCAAAGGAGATGAAGCAATTTAAAGTACAGGGTAGACCTTGTGTATTATCTCAAATCACAACAAAATCTGATAGCTGTGGCTGGGTTATAGAATGACTTCTCTTTCCTGAGCTCCTGCAAACCAACCTCCTGCCCTACACATTGGTCTTCAATCCATGTTAATGTGTGATGTGTTGCATTCACTGATTAAAACAAGAGCTAGCATTCTCTGTGACATAGTTTAAAAATTAATTTTTCATTAAATCAGTGATTTCTTGATACCGGTTTTAATAGCAGACCCATGTTCAGGGTGAAACAACGGTAAGGTATTGGACTGTATAGTTTGGAAATGAACATCCTGAACCCAGGCAAAGGTGCAGCAAATCTGTGCATATGTCTATGGTACCATCTTTAATTGTGTAACAGAAACAAGACTGAAGTGAAACAGTAATATTTGAATTTGACAATCAGGAGTTTAATGCATGACTGAATTGGTATTTTTGTTTGTATGCCAAAGGTGAGAAGCACCAGATTATTTATGGATTTCTCAAAAGCTTTGATTACTTGGACCAAAAATATTTTTTGCCTCTCTGTTGTCTTACTGATGAGTTATTGGTGGTTTCAATTCATGAGAAATTTGACTCATTTGTTGCATTTAAAACAGCAACTGCTCAATGTATTTAGTTTTTATTGCCATGTTTTTTTGTTTAGAAATGAAAGGCCATAACAAATGGTTTAAATGTTTTTCCCATTTAGTAACCTGTTCATCCTATAAACAGAAAATTTGTTTGTATGCTTTCTAGACTTAAATGAAACCATCACTGCATATATATATATATATTTCTGATTTACATGCAGTTTGAAACTGAGTAGTCCTACATGTTGGCAAGAGGAGCACGGTAAATCGTGTTTTTTTTTTTTTTTTTTTTTTTTTTTCCTGTTACCTCTTATCATTTTTTCAATGAAATGAAACACTGACTTTCAAAGGTGTAAATGGAGAGCTTGAAATAATAAATGATTATGCTGTACTAGTTGTGTGCTCCCTTTAGGGTTTTGTTAAAGGTTTTACCATTCCATTATGCTATCATTTTGTAGTGTAAGCATTTTATGTGTCATGTGTGATTTCATTGCCCTAAAGTGACCTTGGGAAATTCCTTATTTCCCCTGAAGCACATGCCTAATTGAAAATTGCCATCCGCAGTTGCAGAGCTCTAAGGAAGGAATCTGGGAATAATGCAAGGGGGAAATGGGCTTCAAGAGAGTGACTTGGGTGAGAGCTGTTCTTCTGCAGCACTCATTGTACTGCACGAGCTTAAATCTTTGCTTTGAGGACCAATGATAAGAAGCACAGCAAAGACATCGTAATCTGTCTGCCCAGTTCTTCTGCCTGACGTTGCTATCCAGAGGTGATATGGTCTACAAGAGGTATGTTTGATTTTTTTAGTGCTTTTTTTTTTTTTTTCCACTGCTGTCTCCCTCTTGTTCCAGCCATTGGTAAATGTATCTGGAATTTAAAGTTAAAAATATCATTCCCAAATATGAACTGCATTTTCTAGTGCAGCTTCTGTCCTCATTCCCCAGAGCCCTGCTTGGCTCTGCTGAGACACTGAGTTGGAGGATAAAGTTATGATGACCACAGTCTTGAACCACAACATAAACTAAGACATTGCATTCCCTGCTAGAAACCTCTAGCCTAGCCTTGATGGCAGCTCCTGTGAGCATGTGTGCTTGGGAGCCGTGCAAATGAAGGATGCAAAAAGGTGGCAGTGTAAAGCTGAGGAGTGGCACTTTGTCAGATCAGAGGACATTAAGCTGTGCCCTGAATTTTTTTTTTATTTTTTTTTTAAAAAAAAAGAAAGAAAGAAATTTGCAGCATCTATATATTTATTCACTAATGTGTAATGTAATTGTTTAGGGAAGGAAAAAAGTGAAGTCTTTTTAAATTAAAACTGGCTGAGAAACATAAAGCATGAAAAATCTGTGATAAAGATGTGGAACTGCAGTTTTATCAGGCCTTCTTGTATGTTTATTCAGTCTGAAAAGTTCAGAAAACTACTGGGCTGAAGATTAAACTTGCAAATTCTCCAGTCTTGTGTTATCTCAAAAATGGTCTGCTTTCTGCAGGCTTATGATTTGATTTTTATTTTTTTGTTGTTTGCTTGTTTTTGTGTTAAATCCAAGTTATACTTCAGAACTATTGATCAAAATTAAAGTATTGGAATACACACTACTTTGAGACTCATACAGGAAAGTATTGAAAATATGCAACTTCTTTTAGTATTGAGTTTACCAGCTTCTTAGAAAATATTTCTTTGCTTTTTTTCATTAAAAACACAGTATTAAATTTATTTTTTGATGCTGTAACAGATAACTAGCATGTGCTGTAGCAAGTAAGGGAATGCATGAACACTTCTTGGCATATTCTGTGATTTTATTTTATTATTATTTTCTTGTTAAGTGTATTATATGTTCAGTAAGATATTTAAGAACATAGCTGAGGCCGAATGTCTCTACATAAACAGATGCATGTTTCGCAACATATCTATATCTGGCATTTTAGTACCTGTTCTAATTCACATGTTGCTTAAATTTTCTGGTCAATTTTAGTTAAAAAAAAAAAAAAAGTTATTTTCACGTGATGCTTTGCACAGAGCAAATAGCAAACTGCTATTCGTTTTTAGCTAAATCAATCAGTATTTGTAGCATTTTTATGAATAAATCAGCATTTTTTTCTTTCTAACAGTTTTTTATAAAACCCCTCTGAGGGGTGGATGTTCATTTTCACTTTTTTTTTTTTTTTTCCCTCTGGTAGTTTCACTCAATGGCAGTTTTGCCATTGGTTCTCTGGATGTCAGATTTAGGGAAATATAAGAAAAAGAGAGTAGCTGCCTTTGTTAGATATGATTATATGAAGTTGTACATAACTTCAGCTTCTTCTGAGATTTTAGTGAAGTTTACATTCAGTGGTATGAATGAAATGACATTTTTGACACCTAGTGCATAGTTCCAGCCATTCCAACAGGCTGAGAACAGCACTGTTTGTAATGCACTGGATTACAGAGCCAATAGGGTGTCAGCCCATAAGTGTCATGACTTGTCCAATGTGCTCTTCCAACAATGCATGTGCTCCTGCTGCTGTGTTTCCAACATTTGTTTTGTAGCTACCCAGCCTGGAAAATTCCATAAAACCTCAGATCAGGCCTCCTGAGGTGGATTTTCTGGGGCACGTTTAATTTAACTACGTATGAAACAACAGTAGTGTTGCTGCTATGTTAATGCTGTAAAACAAGCAATGGTTTTACTACATTTCATATCTTTGTCTTGTTCGCAAGAATTCCACACCATTTTAGCTGAGGAGTTTAGGTATTAGCAGTTAATTACGAATTCTTACCTTAAGTATGGCAGCATGCCACAAAGTGGTTTGGGATATCCTATTGGTTGTTCCTTCAAAGTTACGCAGCTGTGCTTAACACTCTAGTGGGCAATTCTGGATACGTTGTGTTTTGCCTTTGATATGTTGCCATACCACCACCATTAGCACAGTGCTTAGACTGCAAACATCTGTTTGCTTTTATTGCACATGTGTTGCTTAAGATGTTCTGTTTTTACATGATGTAAATCACTGGACTCAACCAGCATTGCATTTGTTTACCAAATAAACCTTAAATTTTGTCAGTAAAATACATCATATGGGATAACATATATGGCATATGCAGAAGAAAAAACTGTCAAGTTCATGTCTGCAGTCACCAATATTTCCACCATTCCAACAATTCACCAATAGCATCTTTTTTTTAACTCCATGAAAAGAGACATGTAAATGTCAATACAGAAATAAAGATTGCAGTGCGATGGGCATGCAACCACACACCAGACAATGATGGGCATAGAGAAATGAACCAGACATGGGAAAACAGAATTAGATGAAATCTGCACATGCTTCATTCCAGAATCTCACCATTATTCATGGCACAAAATAGAAAAAAAAAAAAAAAACAGTTAAAAGAGAAGCCAAATACATGTTGATATAGGGCAGCCTATGGTGCACTCTTGAATGGAGAGGTTACCTGGGTTTTGAAGTTTAGCTCTTGATCTCAGCAACTGTTCAGCAATATCTTGTTGGTACACTGGTGTTTCAGACACATCTTGGTTCTAATGTGCACCACTGAAGACTTCTAGAATGCACAACAGGATTGTTTTGGTTTAGATTAATGAAAATGAACTCAGTGAAATTACTTACAGTTGTTAGCTTGCATCTTAATTTTAGAGGTTAACCTAATGTGCCTTTAAGGTTTTAGTTCTTATGTTTCTGTCCCCTTAAGAGATGAATTTGAATGTTTTGTCTATGTCACATGAGAACTAAAGAAACAAAACATGAGGAGAAAATGGAAGATTACAGCTGAGTAGAACCATCAGCTGAACAGTCCTTTATTCACCACAGACAATTTAAAGTTTTGGTGTGTGCAGAATTGCTGTATATGGGGAAAAAAAAAAAAAAAAAAAAAAAAAAAGTTTTTCTATTCAGAATGGGTTTAGGAAACTGAGAAGTTTAATTGATGGAATTGTTACCATGTCCAATGTTCCCAGTGCATCATCTAGCCTGAATGAGCTAGAACTAAATTTAAAAGTAGTATGAGCAGCTGGCAAGCTTGTCAGAAATCAAGATAAAATGAATCAAAAGAAGCACAAGTCACTACAGTCAGGGATGAAAATATAATTCAATGATAGAAAGTGGGGAATCGTTCAGTCAGAAGAAGCATCTGTGGGCTATTGCAAATTAGAAAATGAATGCAAGTTACCAATGTGACAAAATGTTGAAACGTGAACATGTCATTCTGGGACTCATTACTGAAGGTATTATATACAAGAGGATGACAGCTAATTATTTTGTCCCGTTCCACTGTAATAAGCTCCTAGACTGAATTCTTCCAGTTTTATACACAAAGACATATACAGACAAGCTGGAGAGAGTGTAATAGAAAGCAATTGAAAAATTGTAACAAGAAAACCCGACCAAGACTGCACAAACTGAGTATGTTTTAGGTAAAACCTGGATTCCCAGAGTGTCCTATACAAGATCTCTCGAGAACGCTGCCTTCAGCTAAAGGACTAAGGAGCAGCTGAGCTCTTCCTGCTACACCTGTAGATTACTGTTGCATGCTCCTCTCTTCATGTGAGGGCAAAGAGTGAACCTGGAAGTTCATGCTTGGGAGCCAGATGGAGCAGGGGACGTTTTTGTCTCCACCTTAGGCCTCCAGTTCCTGTTCTCTAACCAGCTGTTGGTAGATCAGCAGAGGAAGACCCCTGGATGCTTCACAGGTGCCCCTTATCTTAGGGGTGAACAGGCTCAACCTTAGACTGGTATTATATCTACAATGTACAAGACAGTGGAGTGAAATGATGCAATGTTCCCTTCACTCTTTCTTATGTTATAGTCTCATTGCTTTGGATTTTGGGATGTTCAAATAGTTACTTCGCTTTTAGCTTCCACATGGTTATTAGTCTTAAGTGTTATAGCCAAGAAACCTATTTTAACACTGGCATTAAGAAACAGCAATTACAGAGATGACATGAACAAATGAAAAACCTAATAAAATCATGCCAAAAGTAAGTGGGACTGATTACACGTGTGAAACCATTGCCATTTAATCTACAAAATACATACCTTTTCTTCTTATTACAGCATTACATAATCTATACAATAAAAAACAGAACAATACAGTCTCTGTAGATGTAAAGCAAGCAAGAATACACCTATTGCAAATAAATGTGGGGAAGTTAAAGAAAAGAAACCACCACCACTGAAAACAAACAACCAACCGAAAAAACAGCTTATGTTGCTTATGTTAGTGATGGAGCGGAGATTGTTCTCCCAAGCACTGTATCTGAGTAGAAGGTATGCCTGAGAGTTACATGACAAAGATCTCCTCGGACAGCACATTGGAGTGTTTGTGTTGTTGTGTAAAATGTGTTATTGATGTGCTGTGGGCAAAAAATTAGTACATCTCACATGTGCTGAGTCGTTTATTACTGTCGATCGATGTTGTACACCGCAGCCCAATATCCATTAAGCTCGCTATGAGAATACAAGGCAAAGCATTTGATCAGTCAGGTTCCAAATTAAAGTTGATGATCCAAAAGAAGTAGTATGTAAAAATAGAAGACGATAAACATGGAAATGGAACTGAGATTGATTTCTTCTGCTTGATACTTTCCATAACCTCGTTCTCATGAGTCAGCATTTCTGAGTCAGTCATTTCAAGAGGTTGGCTAAATTGAAATCCTAAATGGTGATTATGGGACACACAATGGCAAAACCTGAAGTGTTTACCTTCCTAAAATTAATTCACACATATTGTCAATTATAAAAGATAGATTTATAAAAGATTTATGGGAACCTTTTCTATAACTCTACTTTTATTAGCAGAATATTTCTTCAATATCACAAGCATCCACTTGAACCTGTCCATGTCTTCACTTGTCTATGAATGGACTAGTTTGCTCTAATGGAGGGTGGGGGCAGGGCTAGGGAGCAAATGGGTTGCGGCAGGGATATATGGTAGCAAAAGAAATTGCTTTTTACCGCAGTGTTCAGTTGTTCATGTGTTCAAGAACAGGTATAGCAGGCAGAGGCTGAATAAGCTCCTCTCCTTCCTACTGCAGCCAGGGGGCTGTTTTTCAAAACCACTTTTCTGACCAATATTGAGCCTAAGCATTGAGGCAGCCACCATGAACTTTCAGTTTTCTAGGTGAGACCATATTGTTTCATGACTGGGTCCTCTGACTTGCAAGAGGGATCCCATAACACACATTGCTGTTGGAGTTACTGTTTTCTTCCACAGTGATCTCTGACTTAATCCAATCCTTATTCTGAGCACAGTGGAAGGGAATGTTGTCTCAGACAACCAAAGTGTAACTGTTAGAAAATACTTGTTTAGTGATGGCAATTGTTACTATGATTTTTAATTACTGTCCTTTGGGACTGGAGCATATTACATTTTGTATTCATAGGCAACATCACTATCTGACTCTCATTTCTGAGGTTTAGAGTTCTGCATCTAAAAATATTTTGCAAAAATTAAATTGAACCAGACTACTAAAATATTCAGTAATTGTAGGCAACTGTATAGCCATATGTCTATTCCAAAACAGCTTTTAACATTTTGCCTAGAGAAAAATCCTCTTTAAAGTGCTTGTACAAGTTAAAGCTAAAGCTAAAACTTGTTTGAAAGATGACATTCTTCTAAGCAGGTTCAGTAGTTCTAGATCAGGACCATGTCAGTAGTTTCTCATGTGTTCATATACTAAAGATAGATGTCAAAGTAAAATCCAATGTGGCAAAACGTGACAAAAATCTCTTGTCCAATAATATGCAGATATTCAACAGAAAGCAACCTGTACCTTTTAATGAGCTAGAACTCAATTTTTTTTGTTATTATTTTTTTTTCCACTGAAGTGATTAAAGACTAAATTGAGAAAGATGGGTGTTATGAGTAAGGTTCTGCAGTGCTTGACTTTTAAGTGTGTGAAGGCTTTCTTAGGCTTTCATTGATGTGCCTTTCCTAAGCAGTACCTCAGAACAAGATCTATAATACAGAGGATAATCAGCTGCCACAAGAAATGCCTTCCTTTCTGTAGCATTGAGGGAAAGCTTTGTGTAGTGATCGTGGATAGCTTCATCTGCCTGGGATGTTCTTCCAAAGGTAGTTGCTAACAACAGTTCTCCCAAGGGCTGGGCAGAGCTCGCTGTTTTTTAATCGTAGCTAGACATATTTTGGTTTGGTCTACCTTTTATATGACAGACTATCTTGCCCTGGAAATTCAAGATGTGTGCTGAAGACTTTTCCCTAAGAGGAGGTTCCAGTATGTATACAGTATTGCCCAGAAAGGCAGTGTTATGGCCAAGAGTTGGCATATCTGTGTCATACAAACTTATTTCCTCCTGTGACAACTGGGCCACTGAGGGAAAAATCATGTAAAAATATGGGTTTTGTGGTCTTCTGGTAAGAGTTATCACAAAAGGAAGGAGGTTCCATGGCTTGTGGGCCTTACTAAGATCATTTTTGTATGTTTTACATTATACAGATGTTAAGGAAAAAAACCCTAAAGCACTGAGTCAAGGACTTTTTCCTCCCACATGGAGGTCATAAACGCTTGGGAGATGAGACAGAGGGAAAAGCAAGACTAAATTAAAATAGGCTTTCAATAGTCTTAAAAGCTCCGTGTGAAGTTAGGTACCTCTGTAGGCTTCTGGCATTTGTATTAGTTTGGTCTCTTGAATTACAAATAGGTGGAGACAGCAGTTAGGGATTGAACTATTTGTACAAGCTCTGAATCGAAATTACATTTACCTTGGATTTTTAAAAAACAAATTTCCCCTGGATTAATGTAGCTTTTTTGATATGTCCAAGTGTTGAAGTCAGTGTTACCATTTACAGCTGATTCCTAGGTCTATAAATAGCTTTAATAGCTGCTGTCTATTTTTCATAATGGGATGAACTGAGTTATAGCTGTCGAACGCAGTACTAGAAGGCGGCAACACTATTCCACCTCAGGAGAGACTGTTCTTGAAGACTTTTCATCCTTCCCCATGCTGAGTGTGTGGTCTGTTCCACTTGGAGTATTCCTTCTGGTGATATACATCTGACACAGCTATGGCTTCCTTTCTGTGAATGATCAGCAGGTGGGATTTTTCAGAGTAGCAATATTAGTCTGCCTGCAGTCTCCTATGGGAGAAAGGAGTAATTTATGAACTACTGAGAGCGGAAAGCACTGTGTTCATGGGACCACAAGATGATTTCTTCCCTGTAACCTCTTGCAAAAATTAAGATGCAAGATATTAAGGCTCTGAACATGACTTAATATGTTAGTCCATGGCATGTCCTAATTTTTAAAGACTGCAAGTTTGTAATAAAAACACTCTCTGTATTACTAAAGCTCATCAACAGTAGTTAATACATTTTGCACCTGAGGGATTTTTTTTTTCTATTGTTTCCTATGTTCACCATTTAATGCCTGCCGCTCCTTTCTCATGCTCTCAGATGGGCAGAAGTTGCATGCTCATGTGCTGTTTCCAGTGTAGTATGTGCTTAGTGTTTGGTGCCAGAAACATAGCTTCCCTGTTCTCCATTGTGCTGACTTTGTTTGTCTTTCCTGAAGTTTCTGTGAAACCATATGAAGAAAAGGGCTTTTAAGATACTGTAAAAAGAGAAAGGGTCTTGACTTTTATGTCATGCCTTGTTAGAAGCCCACACTTGGTATTGGACAAAGGAATCCAGACAGTTGGCATCTCTCCAAAACGACTTATGGCTTTGCTTTTAAAAAGAGAGATCCCAGGTGCAAGTGACTTGAATAACAGAGGATTTAATGTTAAGACTATAATTTTTTATAATCATCTTCCCTTTTTTCCCCTAAGGTAGTACAGGTATAATTCCACTGTAACAGATGATTGCAAACACAAATACGTTTTCTTTGTGACTCTACAGGTGTTACAAATACTGATGTGCTGAAAACTCACTATTGTTATATCTTGTAGAATTTAAGAGCATTCATTCTTCCGATTTCCCACAATAAAGACGAAACACCTCTTTCTGCTTCAGGAGGTATTTTAACCATATATGTTGCTATAAAATTGAGTTGCAAGCTATTAAACAGAAACAATAGGGTCAAGGGTCATTCCTTATCAGTATGGTGTAGCTCTTCCAGTGCAGTGTTTACCTTCCTCATATTCAAAATGGTGCCTTTTAAGAATACAACTGTCTGGAAAGATTTCAAAGGCATGTAGAAGAAGATTTTTTTACAGTGTTTCATTCCAGCCTGTATAACAAGAGATGATGAATGAGTATTACAGAAGCAGTCAAACTTCGCTGATCAACATATAGAAATTAATATATAGTGTGTGACAATTCTGGGAAGAGATCTGTATCCAATTATAAATTCCTCTTTGTTTTATGAGTAACATTTCTGTGGAATATTCTTTCAAGGGAAGTGGTAAAGCTGTGTACCAAACCATTGGCAAATGAACTGTATGAAGTCTTTGTAGGCTTTTCAGAAAACAAATCTGAAAAGAATGGAGGTATGGACATGATGACACAACGGAGTTTTGTTGTCTAAGTACTGCCTTGAATTTTGACCATTGTGCAAGCCATAACAAGCTGTCTCAGAGCCATTTGGGTATGCCAAATTACAGCATTCAGTGCAGATGAATGCCTTCCTCCATTGCTGCTATTAGATAATGTTCTGATTGAACAGTTGTTTATTTGGAAATATGTATACAATGGAGATTTGAGGGGAGTTTTTGCCAGTTGAAATAAGGATGGAGTCTCTGTAAAAAGCATAGGAAGCAACCAACGCTGAAATAGTAAGTGTCCCACCAGTTAGATCATCAGTCTGAGTTACGAGGCAGAGATGCTCAGGTCTATCACCATTTTTCTTTATTTCATTATTCTTTAGTTCATGATTTTCTTCATTTCTGTGATTCTGTGATGAGGTATCATTAGAAATCACTGTGGGCTTTATAGTTCAGACATGACAAGCATCTCATAAGCCTGCTCAGAAGTGAAAGCAGCTGCATTTCACACTTACTAAAACTTCTGTAAGATTTGTAGCATAGCTCTGCATTTGGTACAGACAAATCTTGTGTACTACCTGTGAGCACAACATTCAGTGTTCTGTTCTAAGAGTAGCTTGATACTACTTAATTAGCAAAGGAAAATGAGTTATTTATATATTTCTGGTTCATGCTGTTTTATTTATTAATTTTTTCATTACTTGTTTTTGATTGAAAACCTCAGCTATTCACAACAAAGTTTTTGCAGGGCTGATCTCATTTTGACTACATTCATTACAAAAAGGCTCTTCAGTCTTAAGAGTGGCTGGTAGAATGTGGCATGTGGAGGAGAAATGTAGAATGCAGCTTCATAGTTGCAGATGGGTTTGTTTTCTCTTCTCTGATCCTACTGAGTCAGGTTTAAGTTGTTGCTAGGATGGGACCTGTCATGTCTTGGATGGATCATCCCAATCCTGGCTGCTCTCACCCACCTTTGGGCTGCTCTCAATGGCTCCTAATGTTTCATTTTGTATAGAAACTCTCTCTTTTGTTTTGTTTTGTTTTGTTTTGTTTTGTTTGTGTGTTTCTTTCTAAGACTAGTATGGTCCTACAAGGAAAGTGGTTCTTCTTCTGCAGTGACTGCTCTGTGATGGAAGTTGAAGGAACTTTGTTTTAGGTCAGACCTGTGCAGATGGTGGCTTCTTATACAATGTCATCAGTGCCTGGAACAGGTTAAAATGGTGCTTATTATGGTGATGCTTAACCAGGTAAGCTACCAGCTTCAGTCATATGATGCACCATTCAAATGTGACTGGATTAATATCAGGGCACCAGTGCTTCTTGTGA
Organism: Oxyura jamaicensis; assembly: GCF_011077185.1. Lineage (NCBI taxonomy): Eukaryota > Metazoa > Chordata > Aves > Anseriformes > Anatidae > Oxyura > Oxyura jamaicensis. The sequence continues at coordinate 128,052,608 of NC_048893.1, forward strand.
GGCCTCCCTTCCAAAGAGAATGGCTGTCCTGTCTCGTCCATGGCTTCATTGGCTTGTCTCCCTGACCGGAGCGCTGAACATTTGTCCCCGCTCTCGCAGATATGCTTCTTAGGCTTTGATACCCCCTTCCCAGAAACTTGATCATTCTTTGCTGAAAATCCTTTTGTATGGCAAACATGAGCTCTGGCTAACCCAAGCTCACAGGTTGTTAGTGAGAAGGATCCTTGGAGCTAAAAACTTTATCTGTTGTTTTCCAACTGTGTGCACATATGATCTCACTGACAAACCTAGCATATCGCTCCCACTGGAAACGAGAGCTGTATCCTACAGTAAATGTTCCTGTACCACCTACATAAGCTGTCTGTGTTGAATTTACCTCACTGGCCAGTTTGCAGTGTTTTGCAGGTTTATGCCATCTCAGAATTAATTAAGCAGTATAAAGAAATTATAGATTTCGCACACAAAGTTTCAATGTTTAAACACTTATAAAGGGTTAATGAAATAGTAGAAGATTTGTATATAGTTTGGAAAAGCACTGAAACATTGTTCCCATGGGAAACTAGGGAAATGGAAGTAAAAAGAATTGAATTTATTGCAGATATCACTTGCTATGTTAGGTCATGTGGACCAGAACAGGGATTTAAGACCCTGAACCTGCAAACGCTTATACAAGTGCTTAACTTTACTGCCTAGTGCAGTCCCATGTAAGTTAGTATATCTACTCATGGCAATAAAATAAAATGTGTAAGAAAGCATTCTTAGGAGTGAAGCCTCATATTTGATTTTCAATATATCAGAAAAACAGTGAAGGGTTTTGTGGAGTAGCTTAACAGACCATGCTGGTAGCTAGATATTTTTTTGTCTGAATTTTGAATGGATGGCAAGGAGCCTATGCCTTGTAAACTGAAAATATCGGTAATACCTCCCTGTAAGTGTAGCAGTGAGTGAAGTCTATCTGCTAGGATGCAGAAAGACTGGAGTCTGGAGTATTTTACAGATGCTACCTTTTCACTTCACTCTTCCTACAGTTTTTCTGAGGTTGGCCCCAAAATATTCTGACAGTATTAAAAGCTGTTCTCCTCCCTTTACCTATCACAGTTTGCTAACCAGCATTTTCATGCAAGATTTGAAGTGGAATGTTGTAAAGTTATATGCTTTTAGTCTGTAAAGCTCTGGACTCTGTCCAGCAGACCATTTTTACATGGCCTGGATACTTTTCAGACAAACAGGATCTGTACTAGGGTGCAAAACTTTAGACAACTGATGCATTCTTTAAAATAACTACAAGTTGGCTGGCTGCCTCTTATAAGGAGTCTGTTAAGACTCCCCCACTGCTGCCTAGGAATATATTTGTGAAATCGTGAGTGCCAACAAAGTAACAAATTTAAAGGTAAGTTTTCTTTCCTCTGGCACTCTGAGAAATTCTTTGTAATTTATTATACATTCAAGCAAGATAGGTAAAAGCACTTAATACTTCTGGATGGACATAGCTGTAATTTGAGGGAATAAATATTTTCTGATTTATAGAAGGTAAATATGTCACAAGAGTTCTTTTTTCTTCTTTAGCACTAGACTAATTTCCCAAATCCATGAAGTCATTCCCTACAGAGATTTGTTCCTTGATATTCTGCAAAGTACTTTAATTTGAGCATCCCCCAGAAATGTTCTGCTGTGGGTAGATACTCCTGTGAACCCATCTGGTGAAAACTTTACTCCATTTCCTTGCAAGCATTAGTTTCCTGCCTGCTCCTACACATTTCTGCCTTGTATTTTTTTTACCCCAGAATATCTGGATCTTCATTATTCTCCATCCTTTTTACCTTACAGGATCATCTCCGGCTCCTGTTAATAATCTCTTCCTCCCTGTAGCTTTGGTGGTAGCAGATATATTGTTGCATCTCCAACTGTTGTATTCAGGTGGAGATACTTCATCGGAGGAGAGAAGTATCAGTTCTTGTTGTAGACTGGACAAAAGAGGGCTAGATGGGTTCACTTTTTATCTCCAAAGTAAATGAGCAGGTATCCCTTATCTATTGGTGAGAAGGAGCAAGGTTAATTGGGAAGACATCTAAAAGAGAAGAGAATGGTGGCTTTTGGCCACTTTTCCCATGACCAGCCTGCAAGGAAACATGGCTCCAGATGATCTCCTTTTAACATGCCTTTTTACACTTGAGATGGGCAATTTGGCAGGAGTCGTATAGCTTTCTCCATGAAGCAGAAATTTGGCTTAGTCCCTTAATACACCTAGCTAGAGAGCAGCCCTATTGCCAAAGACACTAGTAGAGACTGCATTCCTTATGCAGCAATGAAGTTGGATATGAGTAACTGCATGTCTAGATAGTCTGTCACATTTAAACTCAATCCATTATTTAATTCCAAACTTGCCTCACAAGTGAATTGTTTGGATACCTGGATTTTTGTGCTGAGGTTAGTGGGGAAAAGGTTAGAGTCTTTGGTACAGTTATTTCTAAAAGTGCACTCCCTGCTAGCACTGTGAATGGGTTGTGGCAGTTACAAAGACACACCATTACATCCCATATGTGCAGACACATGCTTCTTCAAGTTTTCCCATAACTAAAAGAAACTTGGGTTTCCTTGTGATGTTTGTCATGGCTCTAGAAAGACAGGTGAGCTCAGGCTGCCTTTAAAACTGTGGGTAGTGGTGGTGATGTAGCCAAGCCAAACTTTTTTAGGGGTGATTAGTTGCTTTGGCCCCTCTGGATACATAGGAAAAGCTACAGTCTGCCCCCCCCCCCCCCAAAAAAAAAAAAAAAAAAAAACTATAGGACCAGCTGTTTGCCAGTGGTTTTTCTGCATTAGGAGACAGTCTTCTTTTGCCCTTCTCCTTCCAAATATAACCTGGATTTAATCACAGTGCTTATACCAAGTTTTACAGGATTGAGCTAAACATCAATATATTTAATTCCATATTTTCCTTACTTGCTTTCTAATTGTTATTTATTATTTTTTAAATAGAGAAATCTTGGCTACATCTACTTTTTTTTTTTTTTTTTTTTTTAAGAGGGTCCTATTCAGAGGGCTAAATGTAGGAGTTCTTATGGATAAAAACAAGATAAGCAGATTCAGGAGGAAAAAATATTGCTGAGTAGCAATGCTTTATTTTAACATTTTTGCAGTGGAACCATAACAAAGACAACAAAGGGAGAGGGTCTGAAAGCATTGCATTGGAGTTGCAATATTGGTTGGCTTGTAAACTCTCTTTCAGAGCACTGTCAAATCAATGATATCTTTTAAAGCCTGAAGAATAAACTTGACAATACTTTTCATGGTTTATAGAGCTGTAGAAAAAAAATATGCTTTGAATTATTTTTGAATAAGATCTTAGAATAATTAAATAAGGGTGTGACTTGGCCCTCAGTTCCGCTGAGTATAAGGAGAAGCTGTGCATGTGCAATGAAATGCAGAATTTGACTCTCTACAGAGTCTGTCTAGTGAAGAAAACAAATGAATATTCTGCACTTTTTTGTTGTTGTGTTTTTCATAGCTGTCTAATAATAATGATAGGAGGTGTTTTAATTTTCCATACACTGTGAAAGTGACTGTCAAAAATAACCTGGGACTGAATCAATATGAACATCATTTGACAAATTCTTGACAAATTTGATTGCTAACTTTGTTATTAAAGTAACTCTCAGAATGTAGAAAGTGCTGTTTTAATTTAAGTATTATGGAAAGAAACATGTTAAATAGTAAAAATGAACTTCTGGCAAAAAAAATAAAATCAGTATCTCTTGATTTTTACTTTTTTTTTTTTTTTTTTTTTTTTTCCTGAGACTTACCCACCACCATGTTAAGCAAGGAAAATGTGGGAACACTTCTTGCAGTGTTTCAGCAGGCAATATTTAGCTTTGTTTGTATAAAATGACAGTGCTCAGGACGGTACATGTATTGAATTACTCCATTAATAGAAAGGAGATGCTGGTACAGTAGTTTTCCCCCAGGCACTGAGTTTCACAGGTGCTGTAATCATGGTGGGCTACAATGATAGTACTGTAAATGCAGAAATAACAATTTGCAATTAGATGCATTTTTGTGTGAAATGTGATAAATCAAGGAGGAGAATTTGTCAGATTGCAATTTCCTAACAGCAAGAATGTTTATCTAAAAAAAAAAAAAAAGAAAGAAAAAAAAAGAAACAAAAACTCACAGCTGAAATCACTATTTCCTTATGTTTTCACTCAGTTCTCAAGAGAAATATTAAAACACAGTTCCTAGAAGGAAGCTTTTTGGGTTCTTTTAGCCTCCATTAGAGAGCATTTGTTATGTAGGCATGTAGGCACATTTTTGGCAATATCCGTGCCTTCATCTGCATGCTCTCCAAAAACTGTCAGTTTGTTGTGGAGAATGGAAGTATGTTGGTGCTGTTGTATGTTGGAGTCATTGACTCCCTGATTTGGGAGGGAAAGGGCTGATAGATATAATTTAGGGAAGCACTTACAAAGAATTCTGCCATCCCATTGCTCTCACTCAGTGGGAAGTGTGTCTTCCTTTTAGAGAGGATGCTGGTGTTAACTGCAGTATGCTATCACTGCATTTCTTTTTGTAATTCATTGTTGCAAGACATGTAACTGATGGATGAATTGTAGCTCCACAATGATGTAAAAGTTACCTTACCCGTGACCTAACCTTGGAAAACATAGTCATTTTGAGAATGACGCTTTCATTGTGAATTTAAATATTGTAGTTCTTGGGTTGTTTGCTAAAGAGAGTTGTTGTTTGTTGTCAAATAAGGAAGTAAAATTACCATATGATCAATGGACAGCAATGGGACATGAAAAGCCTGGAGGTCTGGCAAGGTCTGGCCTTAAGGATGTGCCCTGGAAACATCAAGGGAGTGGAAGAGAAGAGTCACAGCTCTGCTGTCGTGCCAGCTGGACCTGAAACACTACTCCTGCTCCCAACCAGTGGTGCCATGACTCCTCAGCTCCAGACCAAAGCACAGCCATCTTCTTTCTGGGTGCATATAGGGTCAAGGTCCGCGCTGTGCAAGCACGCAGCATGTCAGAGCCTATCTGCTTAATGACATTTCGGGGCTGATTGAAGTCAATGAAGGCGTGACTCCTTTCTATCTTCCTGTGCTGGGGTGAGAGTCCATAAGTAAAAGTGATGTACACTGATTAGTAACAGCAATATTTTATGTTTTGCAGCGTTAACATTCTTTAGAGATTGCCTCCTTTTTTACCACATGTGGGCTCAAATGATCACCTTTTTTGTTTGTGCTTTTTTGTTTGTTTGTTTGGTTGGTTTTTAAGCTTGGTTCCCACCAAAAAGTGAACAATTAAGCTGCTATGGGAATTCTACTGTCAAAACACCAGACAGAGCCTCTCTCTTTTTCTCTTTGTGGAAGTGTGTGAGTCACCCACCTACACAGTATTAATTTCTCTTACCCTGGAGAGTACTCTGTGGATTCAGGGTCAAAGTACAGGCTACATTCAAAGCTTGGGTGATGTTCTCTGCTCCTTGTGGCCCACCCAGGGAGCCTGGCCCATGAAGAGCCAGATGATGCAGTTCCTCAGAGACTGCCTGATGCAGGGTAAGAGGCCAGGTCTCAATAAATTCTGAATAAATTCCTTGCTTATTCACCCCTGGGACATGTGGGGGTGATGCAGGACTAGCTATGTGGTGCTTCCTGTAGGGGAATTCAGTGAGATGCTAGGGAAAAGTCATTTGTTTCCACGTCAATGGGCTCAGAGACCTGGCTGTAGGAGCTGCTGACCTGAGGCTGAGGTTTACTGCCCTTTGCCTGAAAGGGGGTTGGTTTACAGGAGTGCAATAAAAATGCAAGTGCTTGAATGTGAAATGCAGGTACGGTTAATGAGTAGAGTGTCAGCCAGAGCCAGGCAGTAGATAGCTGTGGTGGGTGCAGGGGGTTGCTCCTGACCCCTGCCTTTTAAAAAAAAATTCTATTCAGAGTGGCTTTGATTGACAGTCAGGGCACCAAAGGGAAACAAGCAGTAACTATTATCTTCCTGTTGAAGCGGCTCCAAAGTGAATATAAACAGTGATTGTTTAGAGACCATCAATTAAGTTAAGAAGTATTTAGAGCAGGTGCAGAGCAGATAATGAATGAAAAGGACTTTATAGTCCTGTATGTTTAAAACAGTTTGGCTTTTTGATGTTGTGTTTACTGGGAGCATTGAATTGATATTTGGTGCCTATGGTTTGTTTATGAAGGTTTCAGCTTGATAAACACACTGCAAACATCAAGAGAGAAGGTCTAAATGATGGGAACTCTAATGGCGGAGGATGCTTTATTTATGGCTTCAGTAATACTGAAAGAACATTTAAACTTATAGAGATTTATGCACTTATAGATAAATATAAGATAGAGATTTGTGCACTTTCTTACTTGTTAACTTCTGATTTACAGAAACGTACTTATGCAACCTTTTGTACACTTCACCACACAGCCATGTTTAGAGGCATTGATGAGAATGAGGCTTTCTCGTGTTAAGCACTTGGTATGAATGCAGTTTGTGGGAACTTGAATAGCCATTTCAGATAATGGGTAAGGGAAAAGGAAACGTTCATTATCTTCACTTAGCAGAGGAAGATTCAAGAAATAGAGGAGCAAGGGACAGAGACACTGCTTCTACCAAAATAAAATTTAATTGGCTTTTCATAAAAGAGTTCTGTAGATTAAACAAGAAGCCGATCTCACTGTATTAACAGAGGATAAACATGGATCATTGTAGCTTACCCATCTTTTATCTTGGCAATGTCTTATATGACCCTTCCTAAAACAGGTAACTGAATATATCTTTTTGTTTGTTTTTAACTAGTCTTGCACTTTGTACTTCTATGATTTAACTTTAATAATTTGTACTTTCACACTCTCCACTCTTTGTTCTTTCACTGAAATTTGAAGCATTTATAATTGCTTTCTTGACCTCTTCAGTTTTCTCTTCTGAAAAGACAGTTTTACTGTTCAAAACTAAAGGTGGCAGAAAGAAACACTTTGAGCGTCAAAGAGCAGCTCTGAATAACTTAGGGAAACCCATTTGATCCTTTTTGTTAGCGGCATTATTAAACTAGTAAATAGAAGCATGTTTTCACTGATAGCTAGATCCTCCACCCACGTTGTCAATCTCCTTGGTGAATGTATTAACACTTCAAAACTACATACTGCAAGCAACAGTGATGGGACTCTGCAGCAAGTCTGAGCTGTTGTTGTATGCAGAGAGCACGCTAGTGTTGCATGAGGCAAGGGGGTGATCTGTACTTTGGGTTGTCGTGCCTTTGAGGCAACCCGCAGCACAGGGGTGCCAGTACTTGCCAGGGCACCACGGTGCCAGGTAATGCATTGCCAGTGTGTCATCCTTCCAGCATGGCATCTCCATCCCGTACAACCCTGAAACAATGGCTGAGCTGGAAAAGGCAGAGATCTGGCAGTGATCCCACTTGGTACATGCATTGTATTGTGGAAGCTCCAGCCCATCTGCCCTGAGGGATGGCATCCATCAATGTGGACATGATACAAGGAGGCTAACACTGACAATCTTGAGGTCACCTTTATTTTATTTTATTTATTTATTTTTATTATTATTTTTTTGTCTCTCCCTTTGGTGATCTCCCTGCAAAATCCCAGCAAGATACTGTCTGGTCTGAATTACTGAGAAGGAAGACTTAGTACTGGGAAGGATTTAAAAGAAATCTAGTGCTGATACCAGCAATGAAACAAATGTTCCCAGTGATTTCATCCTATTTTTCAATGGGAAGAAAATAAATCCCCCACGGTGGCAGCTGGGTTACCTGAGAGTCCCTGGGCTGGCTGAGTGGTAGGAATGACGTGAGGATGACTCTTAGAGTAAACAGATGGGGAAGCCTCATGGACTGGTTAAATTACTTAAACACCACCTTATCTGTAACACAGACATGCATAAAGACACGTGGGAACATACAGTTCTTTACCATGGCTGAACATATGCCTCTATTAATGTAAAATAGACAGAGTTCTATTTCAGTCAAGCATAATATAATTTGCTGTTAAATTCACAGTTACACTGAACTTGTATTTGTACATTTGGTTTTAGTTTATCTCAAACGGCCTTGCCATTTGTTTTTAGTTGATCTCAAACTGCCTTACCATTTTTAGGCGTTAAATATTTATAAAATCTATATAAATCTTTTTCATTTTTTTTTTCTTTTTCTTATACCAACCAAATGATTCATTGATGCTTATCTGTCATATTTTTGTAAAATTATTTTTTTTTTTTTTCCCGTAAAAATAGCTCCCAACTCTTCCCCCAAATGTCAGTTGCTAAATCCTGCTAATGAAGAACCTTGTAAAACCAAAACAGTTTTTTCATATATAAAAGGAAGAGAAAGTGGAGTTGAACATGTTTAAGTTTGTTCTTTCAGTGTCTTATAAACAAGAAATGTGAAATTAAACAAGCAAGACAATGTTTTATACATACTGGTATTGGCTTTCGGTTTGACTTTGAATGTAAATATGAATTCAATTAGCCATTCAACAAAATGTAGGACATAAATATACTATCACTGCACACCAAGGTTCTCTTTTAAATAAAAGGGATTTCTTAAAATTTCTAGAAGGTGCCAGCCTACATGTGGGTTACAAATTAGCCTTATATGCTAATATAACTATATATATCTACCATATGAATTTACAAAATACTCTGCTAACTGCCATGAGGGTATTATTCACTTTTAAAATTCAAGCATTAATTACTTTGCTTTCCTAAGTGCCAAATTATTTTTCCCCACGCAGAGGTACTTCAAGTCCTCAAACACTAAAACAATTAAGGAATAAAACTAAGATTAAAACTGTCTCAGAATTAGTTTCCTGGCATGATTTTAATTAAATTATAGAGGAATTTTTAATGAATCTTCCATTGAGAAAAGTTTATTGCTTGTGCTTTTTTGTCTGCCATACAACAGTTCAGCATTCTTTTAATTTCCATAATTAACTTAGATTCATACTGCTTTTCAAGATATTTTTCTAAGCCTTGAGTATTTTAGAATACAAATACCATTTTAATTTGTTTAATCTATTAAAAATATAGGCAGTCTGTTACTCCTTTTTTTTTTCCCCTCTCTTCTCTGTTCTCTCTTTTTCATTGTTTTTTAACCAACTGCAGTTAAAAATAACTGTTTGACTGAGATGCCTCCTCCCACAATTACCCACTGCCCAAAATGGCACATTACCTGGTTCAGATTCAAAAAGTCACATTAGACCTTTTTGTTATTATTCCATCTCGGGAACTTAAGTAGCTAAAATAAAATGCTTTTTTCCTCATGTGTCATTACAGCACATGAGCCTAATCATCATGCACCTTGGAAGAAGACAATATAGCTAGCTTCTGACATTTGGTTTTCCTACAGTAACCAATGCAACCTGGCTGTTAACAAAATGTCTGTACTTGGAGGACAGGCTCTTCTTGGTAGTGATCATCTTGTATTTTTTGAAAAATTCCTGGGATGCTTGTGGATGTACATAAATACTGTGTGGATTTTTCATTTTCTCACTGCTTAGATGCTCAAATCACTTAAGGTTTTTCCTCCATTAGATGGCACTGCTTGTTTCAGTGGTGCCTTTAGCCACTCATGCTGTGTTAAATTGAAAGTAATTAACTTTTAGGAGGTGTTCTTGTTATAAAAAGCAGTCTCTCCATGTGGGTGTTAGTTCTTTGTTCATGTCAGGCTGAGGTAAGCTCTCTTTCTTGCTCTGGCTCTCTTTTTTTCTTCTGTCTGAATAACAGTGCTGGAAAAGCAGAGCAGTGGAAGGTACATGGAAGGGCGCAGGTAAGAACAAGAACAAAAGACATATCCGTCCTCCCACGCTGAAATCAAAAGGAGTTTTAGTTTCATATAGGTGATTCCATTTGAGCCTGTGTGGTTTGAGAAACCAAACAACATTTCAGTTATTCATTATAAAATGGTCATGTCTCAAAAAAAAAAAAAAAAATCCTTAAATTTGGAAACACAAAATTATAGAGCTGGATGTGTCTCCAAGACCTATGAAACAGGGAAGGGGATGGATAAATAACTGCTTTTTTTTTTTTTTTTTTTTTTTTTTTTTTTTTTTTGGTGATTAACCGAAAACCAAGCTATTACATTGATGCAGCTGAATTTGACCTGTGTCATTAAAAAAAAAAGACGAAGGACGAAGGGAAACACTCTTGTTTTAATGTAGATTGTGGATTGAATCTCACCTCTGAAGAGGGGCCAGCAGGAGGCTTGGGCAGGTCTCTGGTAACAGTGAAGGTCGCTGGGTGCTGGCACTTTGCCAGAGAACTCCTGGGCATGATTTTGACCTGGCACAGTGGCAGGTCCTAGGCATGTTTTGGGTGTTAGGATGAGCCAGGGGTGAACCCTGGTAAGGGTTGTGCCTGTGGCCACCTTGCTTTTGAGGATGGAAGAATTTAACAGTGTGAACATGAGTTATTCCATGCCTTCTGGCCTCAGTGCCAGAGAACAGTCACAGGCTCCTTTAATTGACTCATATAATTGTAGGTACTGTGTCCTAACAAAGTGTTAAGCAAACAGGGGAATTTAGCAAGGCAATGACTAGCAGCAGTGTACCTGTGAATATTTTACTGTACTTGTTTTTGGAAGTATTGCTGCTCTTGGCTGCACCTACGGTTCTTGTGTTAAAAGAGGCTGCAAAAACAAGTTTAGTCAAGAAAAATAACAGCAAATGAGGTTGGAGCTCAATGTTGTATTTAATTGCAAAGATAGTATGACCCTGCTGGCTGAGCTTGGGTGAGGGAAATATGGACCACTGTGTGTGTTATTGACTCTTGGCGTGACTTTGAGCCAACTACTTCATCTTCAGTTTTCTGAAGTGAGTAATGATATTTCCTGCAAGCTGGACACACTTCTTGATGGTCTCATAATTCAGTTCCTGAAACAGTGGCCTACCATATACCCGAAGCTGTATTTTTTTTCTGTTTTAAGTCTGTAACATGGGAAAGATAATAATGGCCCTTTGTCCCATCCTTTTTCTATCCGTTCTAGTGTATTGTTAGTTTCTTGTAACCAGAACTGCTTCTTACTCTGTGTCGGTGATAGTTACCAACAAAATCATTTTTGTTACTGTTTTCTGACTGCTAGAAAAATAAAACAGTAATGATCTAAAACATTTCACAGTCTCACTTGCATCACATTTTGGCTAACAGAATACAATTCTGATCTTTACAATCATATTCATGTTATTTGTATTAACTGTATCATAGAGTTGTATAACCTATATATATAAAAAGCATACAAATAAAGAAAAGTTTGAATCTGTAAAGCAGACTTCCTAAGGAAAGAAAAAAAAATGTATTTTTTAAATGTACACTTTATGCAACAATAAATTGTTAACATTTCAGCTTTTATAAAGGATTAGAAAGGAATTCAAGCAGGTGTGGTAAATTATAGGTTGAAAGAAAAAATACTTATAAAAATACAGTCTCCTTATTGTTAATTTCTACCAAATTTCCAAAACTTGAGTTAAGGCTCAATTTACATTTTCATTATAAGCAATTTTTCAAATCTTGTTAAATAACTTCTGGCTATAAGCTAGAAAGTAAACCATATACAGATATGATTTTAATTTTGTAAATCTATTTTAAATTGGAAACTTCTAGCCAGTAAAATTCTCTGTACAACAATGACTGTAATAAACTTTAAGAAGCTTGAAGATTAAAATTTTTGTTGTGTGTTTCCATCAGTAAAAATTTTTTAGTTTTTTTTTTTTTTTCTTCTTCTATAATTTTGAATAGAATCCAAGCATTGCTGTGCACTTTTACTCCCTGCAGTGATTACCAGACATCACACATCCGTTAGGACTCTGCATGGTATGCAGCATGTAAGAGATGGACGGGTAGCAGTAAGTTCCTGGGTAGCTTGGAGATACTAGCTGGTTACTTGCAACATTAAAATCCTATTTCTGTGAATCTTCAGAAAAGTGGGTCTTTTTTTTTTTTAATCTCATATGATACTTAAAATATTTTCAGGCATATAAATCATGACTTGTTGCATTGGCTAACTTAGGTGGACATGTAGGCCAGCCAGAGAATAGGTCTAGTCTGTTGCAGCCCGTTGCTGTAAAACTATATTGCCTATTATAGGCCTGGATGTAATGCCAGTTGGTCTAATTAAAATTATCTTTAGAAACATAGTCTTTCACTCTTCCATGTTTGCAGACTTGTATTACATTCTTTGTGCTCCCTATCTTAAATTAAATTAATTGAAAATCTGTACTACGTAAGAATAGAAAACTAAACTTTTTGAGCATAATGGTTCCCTAATAAAAACAAAGAGCATTCTGTACTCTTTTTTTTCCATATGATGTTTCTATATTAAAGGAAGAATGAAATCTGAGAGATTTGGAAGCTTTACTTCATCTATAAGGTAGTGGCTATGTGCTTGGGAAATCTAGTATCAATAGAATGACATCACAGTTGAGTTCCCAAGTCACCCAGGTGTCAAGTTAATTTAATGTAGACTTGTTGACTTCATAACATTCTGTTATGAAGTGGTCTTCCTAAATCCTTGTGTGGAATAGGACCTCCTGTTCACAGCAGAAAACCGAAATGTAGGAAATATGACAAAGCAGTGAAAGAAAATGAGGCTATGTCCTTACAGCGTAAGACAGAGACTAAGAAGTAGTCTGGAACATATGGATTTGCCTCCCTTTTCCTAATCTGTGATAGGGAATAAACTCAGCACTGTATATAACCAATACATATATTCCCCACATACTTTACTTTCTATAGCTTTTCCAATCCAAACTTAGTCTGAACTGTAGTATACAATTCAAACAAATAGGCAGGTGCCAGTGTTAGAATCTGTAGAAACCAATACCAGAGAAACATCATTTTGTTAAACAAATTGGAGAAATGAGTAACAGAAACAAAAACAAATGCAGAGATTTCTGGAAGGAAAATAAAAGGAAGGAAAAACATGATTGGAAGGTAAGTCCTTAGATGTGTGACCAAATTTACAAGTCCAGCATCCTTGAAGATTAACAATGAATCAAAAGGAATACGTGTCAAGACTTTGTCCAAGAATCAGAAGAAGAGTGGGTCCTGATCTCCTTATACTGGATACATGTGTAAATATGTAACCTTGACAAAGTTAATTGGAATTAGGAATGACAAGGTTGTACATCTCTCTACCACTGAAAAGAAGTGTGGGCTAGTTTTTGCAGTCTTGTGCACATAAACATAAAATAGTAAAATTTTCCCTGAAATAATTTAAATCACGCTGTTTATAGTTTAGTCACTTAGGGAAGAGAGAACTTTCTTTCTTAAAAAAGAAAACATCATAACATTTTTATTAACCAAAAATGCAAGGAAGACACAGATTTTTGTGCTCTTACAGAGTGTGTCTCTGCAGGACATCTCTCACTGGTTGATTCCCATAGGGAAAACCCAAGTCCACATCTTCTATTCTCTGGAACACAAATAAGGTCAACACAAACTTGTTACAATCCCCCCATCCCACCCCCACCTCTCCCAGGGGAGAGTTTTTTCTCTAAGACTGTGGGCCGAATATGTGCTAAAGGTTTTGTCTTGGGGGTCTCTTCCTGGACTGCTGTGTGAGCCTAACTGGAAGTAGCTTATTGCCCTGGGAAGGTACAGTGGAGTAGCTCTTCATATTCAAACCAGATTTGCACAGGATTTGCACAGTTTACCCTCAGCTTGAGTACATTAGAGATGGTACATTACAAATTACAGTCAGGTAAACCCTAACTGAAGGATTTGAGGGAAACCATGAAAAGAGAACTCTATATTTTTATCTTCTCAGTGTAACATCTATTTATCATAAAACACTTACTTTGACAGGTCTGAAAATATTGCTATTTTAAAAGGGTGACTAGACTTATTGTTGATTTGGGCTGTCATTTTCCTTTTATTATTGCAAGGATATTTCTCTGCCTTTCTTTATTGAACTAGCTTAATTGAGAACCCAAATAGCACCCCTGAGACAAGCATAGGGGCTGATGGCAGCTGCATATTAGAGTCAAAATCATCCTGTTATCAAAAATAACTCATGGTCTTTCTCATTCAGAGGATTTCTTTCCAGTGTTTTCTCTTTTTATTATGACTTTTCTTCTGCATGAAGACTTGACAACTGATAATGAAAATTGTTTATAACTCAGATTGCCTGGAGATTGAGGGTGCGAAAGAGATGACTGCATTTTAGGAATTCAGTGTTTGGAAGAGTATCATGACCAAATGCACGTATCAAAGGCACGCTGCAAAAAAAGGTAATTTTTAGAAGAAAGAAGGGGAAACTTTTAAGAATTGATTACTGATGATTATATAAAACACGTAAAAGGTGATGCCAGTTCAGTACTGCTTTTGTCTAAAATAACTGATCAGTGCTCATGTGATCAATAGAAATAAACGTTCATAAAAAGTCAAAAGTTGAGAAGAAGCTTAGACTTCTATTTTCAAAGCAGGAGGAATTGTGCTTACAAATATATTCTTGTGTGAAGCAAGAGAATGATTCTTGCAAATAATTTATTGCCAAAGTGAAGTGGGAGGTTTTTCCTTATACCTTATGAGGTTTTTCAAATAGCATTATGAGTCTCATTTTTATGACACCAGACAATGCTTAGTTTTGTAAACTAAAACTAAAACAAAAATGGGATGGCATCAAGGCCAGAATGATAAATGTGAAAAATATATTTTCTGTCTTTGTAAAGACTATGAATAACCATTATGAGTTATTAGGCCAAAAAATCCTATTCTCTGTGCAGTACAAAAGAGAGGAAAGCCACTCAGAAGGACAAAACAGTAGGTGGGATGAAAGACCTGTGTGGTCTGTGTTTGGTGTTACTCAACAGTCACCTTACCTTCAACAGCTTGTTTCTTAGGGGAAATGTACTCTGTCCCAACCATATGGAGTTATCCTTAACAGTCTATACTCGATGGGTATGTACTTGGGTATATGCGCTGTATGCCCACCAGCATCACATGTATAACAGCTCTGAGATTTGTTAAAGAGGAGAGGCAGCTGAACAGTGCTACATGGAGGAATAGTTGCACTCTGGATGACACAGGATTTGGGGAGCTGGAATCAGTCTCCTCACACAGGCTTTTGGTGTCTGCACTCATTCTTGCTCCTTCATGTGGCTGCTGTCTTCCTCCTCTCTTCTCACTGGATCAGGATGAAACAAAATGGGATTCCGCTTTATTTCTCCTCCATCCACGCCACCACACCCACACGTTAGATGTGGGACTTCCATGAGCTTCGTTTTATCTGACCTTGAAGTTGTTTCCAGGGGTGGAGAAAATGTGTTACCGTGATACTGCTTGTTGAAAACTGGGGAGTTTTCTGTGTCCCTGATTAAATGGTCGCTTTCTGGATCAGATGTCTTCTGTGACGAGAGTCCTTAAAATATTTTCCTATCCCTGCTGTGAGCAGGAGGCTGGCCCAGATGACTTCCATGGGTCCCTCACAGTCTATATCCACCTATGGTCTGTAATTCCACGATGGCTGTTGAGAGGGGAAAAAAAAAAAATAAATAATAATAATAATAATAATTTGCAGCTGTTAAATATTAGTATGACGAAGCAGGATTATTGTTTTAGTACTTTCCTGGGGAATGAAAACATATCACTTCTGGGTGAATCCTGTGGTAGGAAACATTCCCAGCATGTCACACAATACTCCTGAGACACTGATGATTCGATTATTCTCACTACTTCAGCCACACCACATTGCTTAATTAAATAATGTAAACATGCCACATACATGCCATAAGTGTGCTCGCCGTTTGGGAAGGCTTTTTCAAAGCGGTTGGTGCTTAAAGCTGGAATTTTGTCAGTGCGACTTCTAAACATGAACTGGGAAAAGGTTACATTTTTGAAACATCTGTAATCATTTGTGTGTCATATAAGTTAATTAGCTGTGCATGGATTTTAAGCAGTTGACTCCTTTTCTGTTATGTTCAGACATATTGCGTGCTTTACATTCTTGAAACCTTTATAGTTTTTCTAAAGGTTGGAGAAACAAAAACTGAAATCTGTCATAATTATGTGCAAGATTCAATAACATAAGTATTAGAATAGCTAATATTTGCCTGCCTTTTTTTTTTTTTTTGTATTTCCTTTCCTTTTTTTTTTTTTTTTCTTTAATATGTCTCTGGTATAAAGAGAAAAAGCATATCAATATAGGTTAAGACCAAACTCTATCATGTTTGTTTGTTTTGGTAATATAATAGAAATATGGATGAAAATTAGTAGAAAAACATTCTTCATCTCCCCTGCATGGGAAAAAAAAAAAAAAAAAAACTGTGCTTAGAATGTGGCAAAGTATGTATGTAGACCAGCCAGAACGGTGGAACTTTTATTCTTAGTAGAAAATATAAATTGACTCTAGGCCTTGAGGTCAAACTAAGCAAAATAAAGAACTTGTGGTACTAAATTGAGACTGCATTTACATGAAGTTAACCCTGTCTATAATCAAATTAATTTAGGTATGATTTACAACAAAATTGCAAATTTTGGTAAATGAGAACAGAAGAGACCTTTTTTTTTCTTTCTTTTTTCTTGGTTTATGGTCAGCAGTAATATATACTATTATATTATAAAAAATAATATATATTATTATATTATAAAAAATAATATATATTATTTTTTCCAGTGGTTAAAATACTTCCTTATCCAGTCTCTTACTCCAGTCTCTTTCTGCTGCTGATTTTTTTTTTTTTTTCATCATGTATAATCCTGCTCTGGCTGCAGTGAAAGATGATGTCTTCAGATGTTCCACTTTAATTTTCTTAAATCCTTCTTTCCGTTGAGCAGCAAGATGATTGATTTCTCTTTAAATCTAAACCTCACAGCTTTCCTTGTCTCAATTTAAGTACATCTGCAGTCATTTTAAGTAGAATAAAATATGTCCTACCTTGGCACTGTGTGATCACCTTTCTAAACCTCTTCTGTTTGTGTTTTAATTGGCAGTAATCTGAAACTAAACAGTCAGTTATGCATAGTGGAGGTATAGGATCATATGGACATTGGCTTATGGAATCTGGGAATTTGATTGTATTCAACATCTAACTGGAGCACACTGAGAGAAAAATTACTCCCTGACATCTATGTACCTCATATGAAGTTGAGAAACAAAGCCTTTCATTGTAGGTTTCAAGTTCCTATCAAAGTAGATTGACAATGATAATAAATGGATTCCAGCTTGGTGGGTCATGTGCAATATGTAGCTATGAACATCTTGCACCATTGTTACTGTTTCTGACATTCTTACGAGAAGGCCAAGAGTGTTATGGAAATGAACAGGCAAGGATATGCTGCACTGGTCATCAGCTCGGTCTCTGCCATGGTAGCTGCAAGGTGTTAGAGGACTTGTACTACTGCTTCTCAGACACAAAAGTAAAATGAATTTCTCTCTCCTGGGACTCTGCCATTATTATTATTATTATTATTGTTATTATTTTTGGTGCTTTCAGGTAGCAGAAGCTTCTGAATTGATTTTTAGTATAAATTATAATAGAGTGTCTTATTTTTGGAATTGGTGAACATCAGTTAATTTCACGGGCGTCTAAGGGAACTGCCCTTAGACTTTAGGGAACTGCCCTTTGACATTTATGTCAAAGTCTTGACATAAATGGATTCAATAGTTCTTGAACACACGATTTTGTGCTGAGTTTTCTTTTTTTAAAAAAATCTTTTTGTATATGTTTATATATATGTTTATATTTTTAATGAATCTTTCAATACATTATATTGTAAGTAAGGCTTATGTTAATTGAAATCCTAATATGTTCTATGTCCCTTCTGCTGGTAAACAGCTGAAATTATGAGCAACTGAGCTAGGTCCTCTTGCTGTTTGGAATATTGTATCTGCCACAGAGTGTTTGTGTTCACTGTACTGGATGACAACCATCTACAACATTTAAAGCTATCAGCTAGAATTAGTGATTAGCCAGCCTCTGTAAGAGCATAGCAATAAATCTGCTCTATTCCTCTTTGGTCTCCTTGAGGGTTGTCAGCAGAGAGACCCTCAGTGTAATTGTTATGACTAGTGTGTGACCATGCCTTTTCTTCCTGCTATTTGTTCATTAAAGATTAGTGCTTTCTGTCACTGAGATTGGTTAAATGCTGCTGTTTTATGTATCTTACTGTTTATCTTTCTCATGTTAGCACTTAAAACTTCTACACTCTGTTCAAGTTATTATGGCCCCTTGGAATCTATTATGGTAGTTATTGGAATGCCTCTTTGAATTATTACTTTCAAATTTACTATTTAAATCCTTTCTTGGAAAACTGAAATGTAAGTTTAAGCAGCATCTAAGTTTGGATCATCTGGACCAAATCAAATAAATAGGTATCAGCAAGAGATGGAAATCCTTTCTTGGTTCACTGTCCTGCTTGGTACTTACTTTCAGATGATGTAGCTCATAGACCTTTGAAATAACATTGCTTTCAAAACATTAACATTTACTTCCTAGCTTTTCTGTGTTGCTTATAGTTCATTTCACTCATGATGGGTTACAAGTAAAAGTAGTGAACTGCTGCCCCACTGTGCTGCAGGCTGAGCTGCCATGCACATGGTCCTGCATGTGCATGATCATCATCTGCTCGAAATGTTGTTTTTACCTCTTTTATTCTGTGCAGAACATGCATTTCCAGGCCTCTGAGCTGCCTGGGCCAAGACAAGTCAGCTCTTTTTGTCTCGATTTCTAAAGCTGTAAAATGCGTAGGCCAAAGGGATCTCTCCCTCCCTTTGGAAGTAGTCTAAGAGCTGTGGAGGAAACTTCAGGCCCATGGTAAGGCTTTCACTGAGCACTAATTTGGGGTCTCCCAATGCTTCTCTTTCCACCAGTGAGATTTACTGTTTTTTATGGCTTCTGCTCTTGGGTGCATGGAGAATGATAAAGCTATGTATCTGCTTCTGCTTTTAAGTATGTAATTGCTGTCATCCAGTTAAACAGGTTGGCTTAAAAACATATTTGTATTCTGTTAACTTTATTCTAAAGTACAAAACCCTACCAAGTGTATGTATACATGAGTGTATCTTGCTGAAAGCAGCAATTTTTGAAAACAAACAAACAAACAAAAAACCTACCACCACCACCAAAAAAAAACAAACACACATACACACACACACACACAAAAACAAACAAACAAACAAACAAAACTTATCAAACACTTTAAAAACCTAGAATTAAATAAATTGCCTATTTTTAGGCAAAATGACAGGACACAGAGGTGAAATTTTTTTTTATTTATTTATTAGTTTAGATTGATTACAGAGATAAGATGTATTTGGTAGAAAGAATTCTGCTTTCAGAGGTAAAAATCAATCACATATTGTGTTCTGTTCCAAGTATCTTATACAAAAGAATGAGGTAGATGAAAACAGACAGAAAATAGATTTTATTTGTTTCAGGTTTTAAGCTGTTTAGCAATTGATATAAGAATTCTAGGACATAAAGTTCCACTGGAAATAAAATGTAAATATATCTTTTCCATTCGATATGAAGAGAGATTATACATTTTGATGAAAGGACAGAAAAATGTTTGGCATAGGAATGCAAGTCAAATCTTTTAGTAGGAAGCCTATAGCTCAATAGCATCCTGTGCAGTTTCTGTTATTTTTTTCAGTTGTCAAGTTTATTGCATTACAAGTGTTCCTTGGTTTCAAATTGTAGAAAATGAAAATTCAAGGCCACAAATCAAAGGACCTCTATGAAATAGAGTTTCCAGAGCCAGAAACTTTGAGCAACTTTAACTTGTTCTTTGGAACAGGTGTTGGCCCTCAGATTCCTTGCAAAGCTTTCCATGTGCAATCCATCACTGAAAGATCAAAGTGGCTTCAGTTTGTGCAACATTTTTAGGGATTTGTAACCTGCTCACAGAAGGTTTTAACTGCTTATTTGGAATATGAATCTTTATTACAAAGAATGCATAATATTTATTTAATGTGGTTTTGTGTAATGTGTAAAATTTTCAAAGGTGTGTTTTGCTTGGTCAACATTACTGAAGTAGTCCTTTTCCTTTATAATCTCATCCTCTACAGTAAGGTGTCATGCCCTCCCACCCCCTCCGCCCCCAAAAAACAAAACAAAACAAAAAAAAACTCCCAAATCTTATGTCAGGCATTTGCTTCTGTTGGAACAAATGTGCAGTTTTCTCATAATTTAAATGATTATTGAAATGCAAATAGCAGCTGTTTTTCATAGCACATATTTTTAATACTATGAAAAATATTATCAAAACAGATAATTTCGGGGTAGTTCCTCACAACAGTGAAATGCAATGTTATGGAGCTTATATGCATGTGATGATCTGCCTTTTTTAGAAGCAGTAACTGTTCTGTGACAGAAATGGAAGCTCCATATTTCATAGTAATTTTGGTACCTCTACTTATACTGGACTTATATTTATCTAAGAATATACTTTTGTATATATATATATATGCATATTTAGTACCTTTGGAAGAGAGCTAGACCTTCTAAAAAATGGAGGAGTCAGGACTATGACTGCTCTTACAGAGATAATTTTTGGGGGACAATATCATTCATCATGAATAAAAATGTCTAACCTTATTCACAGAAAAAAAGGTTAACAGTTCTGTTTAAAATGCATGAACACATAAACACATGTGACTATTGATTTTGTTGATTATTATTTGTAGACTTAAAGTACAAATCTTTAAAAAGTGATTTATTGACTCACTTGAAGACCAAATATAAGGCAATGTGGATTTTTAGCAGCAGCTTATAATCATAATGCAGTTTAATATTCTGATTGAGTATTCTTGACACTGAAATGCATGGTTCACTGCCTTTTTCATTATGGGCTTGGTGTCAAACTGGAGAAGGTGTCTACTTTTATGCACCCCTTTTCTACCTTGATTGTGGTAAGTGATAGGAGTTACAGATGCACATTTTATAATAGAAGCTATTTGCTTCTTTTTTGAAGATTTAGTTAGCCATTTTGAGTAGGCAAAAAAGATCTTATGATTTAAAAGTTTGAAAATTTTGCTTTTTTTGATTTCTGAGCATTCAAAAGAAAATTTGCAAGAAATTTTAATAGAAATTAATACTTTCAAGGATTTATGAGGAAAAAATCTCCTCTAATTTGGATGTATACACAATTTTTCCTTAATTCACATCTAGAACTCCCGATCTTTTTATCAGTAATTAAACACATGCATTAAGAGAGAAATGTCATAATGTTTTGTTTCTCTGAAAATTTCATTGAGGAGTTTGGCAAGAGAATAGAGTACACATTCACAACAGCTGGATATGTGACTGACCACAATAGCTGCAAAGGAACAATTACACTTTATTAGTTCAATAATTTCGCTAAGAAGCAAATAACCGTTGTAACTCTGTTAATGAATAACATACACCAGATTCACAGCTTCAGGGAAGCATCATTATTCACATCAGATAGCAACCAGGAACAAGAGCTTCACTCTCCCTCTGGCCACTTTATTCTGGAAAAAGACACTGGCATGGGGTAGAGCAGTGCTGGGGAAAGACTCTCTGGAAAGGCAACTGAAGACAACTTTAAAGTTACCTTTTACTATGCTATTGGAAGGAAAAGCAGAGAGTAGCATGGTATTGTTTTTATTCTAAACAACCTACCTTTTTGTGCTAGAGTAAGTTGAATGAATCACATGAAGAAATTTAAATGAAAGGATGTGCATCTGGGTACTGGATCTGGGTAACCACATGAGTAACCTAATCCAAATCCAGATTAGGACAGTATGAATACAATTGATTTTACCAAATTATTGCCCCATAAAACTTTGGTGATGGTTTTCAGCTGTGTAAGGGTCTTTTATAGCCAGAGGTTAGAGAGACCTTCAGAGGATGATGAATCTAGCTAAGGACACTGATGGTTGAGCTAGAATGTCTTGCTTTGGGGTGGCTTATAGCTCTTGGACTGCCTAATCCTCTGCATGTTCAGGAGCAGGGAGGATGAATCACTGAATCAGAGGAATACTTTACTCAAGGAAAAGTGTGTAAGGAACACTTCAGAGCAAAGGAGCTTCAGTAGCAGAACCATCTTGTCCTCCTTACAACATTTCTGATATACCTGCAGCAGTCTGGTGAAACTTTTAAGTGCAGCGAGTAGAATAAATAAAGAAAATAGAGTCCTAAATGCAATTCCCTGTATTTTTACAGTTCCTTGGGTTTTGTAATCTGAATCTGGAAAATGTTGAAATAGCTTGCATTTTTTAATGGTTCTAATGTAAAGTTTTGCCTTGTGTTCAGGGTGAAGCCCAAAGCTGACTTTTTCTAACAAGGACCCTGTCAATTAAAAGCCTGTCATAGACAAAAGTGGGACTGTGTCATCTGGACATCACATACAATCCTTTTACTTCTGGAATTAACAAGCGGGTAGTGACTGCTTTCTTCTGTGTGCTTCATTGTTATGGAAGTTTATATTGCTGATCATAAGATAAGTGTTGATATTAGCAAATTAGTAACAGAGATGTGACCTAAAAGCATATGAAGAATGAATAAATTCAAGGGATTTTAGTCCTCAGGACTTCTATTTTTCTATTTAGGCATTTATATATTTTAACTTACAATGAGGGGCCTCCTCTGCTGTTATTAAGGTATTTTACCCTCAGTAAATGACAGGCATTATTGGTATGTAGAGATACATTACACATTCTCTCATTGCAAAGCCTTCATTGCATATCATTAGATAACAGCATGTGCTCAGTAGCTGTGGTCTCTTAGCAACTAACTCTGTCTCTTTCTTTTGAATTCTGCTTTTGTGACCCAGAAGCAGGTCTTAGACATAAACCTCAGACCTCTTCTCTATTTCCAAGACAGCAAAAACTGGAATGCTTTGGGTGCTTACATAAAGCACATATAACAAGAATATGTCCTTCCCGAGGATATTCTAATCCTCTGCATTTTTATTCCCTTTATATTCTGAATCCATTGCATGTGCTAAATTTATATCTCTTGTTTCAATAATAAACTCATTATTTGAATCATACCAACTTCAAATACAGTTAGGAATGGTGTGCCAATATATTTTAACATGAACTTTGACTTAAAAAAAAAAATAAATCTACAGATTTGACAGCATTACATTCATATAAAATCTATAAGCCCTTCCCATTCACTGATGTTGATTTTAATACATATTTTATTTTATTTTTTTATTTTTTCTTCTTCTTTTGGTTGCATATCTGTATTTGAAAAATGGATGTACAAAGAGAAGCATTTCTTCTAGGCAGGAGATTTGGACCTATGCTTTAGAGTATAGACAAACAGAGCTTTAAATCCAGGTCTTTTCCTGTATGCTCCTAAAGTGGCCACTGGATGTTTTGCTTACTGGAGGCTTTATTTCCTGTTCAGTGGCAAAGTATACTGGAAAGCCTTTTCATTCCTAAAGACAACTTTCAGATCAAGAAATATTTTATTGATCAAAATATTCTATTCATTCAATTAAACAACATAAAAACGTGGAGGTAGTGAATTTTTGTAATGAATTATAGTCCTTCTAAACTCCAGCTATATTTTTATGTCTAGAAAGGACTGCAAAGAAGACATATGATCATAACAGAATATATCAGGATGTAGCAAAGATACTTTTTGTAATAAGCTCTTGTAATATGCCCCTTCCCCTCCCCCCCCCCCCCCCCCCCCTTTGGGGGGGGGGGGGGGGGGAGTAGTCACCAAGGCATGTATATTGTTTAGAAATCTTTCTGAAGTGATGGTTCTGCTTGACTCTTCTATGTTAAGCTGATTAACTGTTTCTGACCTTTCAAAGTATGCCTTATATAATCCTGAAAGACCACCAGAGTTGAAACTATTCTGTTAGTTTTGATGTCCTCATCAGGCTTTCTGTCTGTATCACAGGCAATCCTAATTCACTTGTTTTTAGTTAATTTGACAGATCATTGTTAACATCATTACTAATAGCAAGCTGATACACATTACACATGTTTTGACAAGTGGAGTCTTTAAGACATGGCAGGGCCAGTTAATTAGAAGGAAAATGCATATTTCTTTTGCACGTTAACTGGATATTCTCTTAATATTTTGGGAGTAGAGGGAAATGGAGTATGTTTACTTAATGGGCAAGCTTATTTCTGACTTCCTGAAACCAAACAGGAACTGAGATGGAAAGTATCCTGACACTATCATGCAGATAATCACATTTAGATTTCTCTTTCTGGTAGCTATTTGTCAAGCAGATTATGAATGAATCATCACTCCTCTGCTGCTACTATATGTAGCATTGTG
The DNA here is from genome assembly GCF_011077185.1 of Oxyura jamaicensis. Lineage (NCBI taxonomy): Eukaryota > Metazoa > Chordata > Aves > Anseriformes > Anatidae > Oxyura > Oxyura jamaicensis. The sequence continues at coordinate 128,076,831 of NC_048893.1, forward strand.
TGTTGTGACTAACATTTTTTTCTGTATGTGTAACCAATTTTATTGTCAAATATGAAATAAGAGCTCATCTGCTGAACTCTGTCACTCACTCCTCAGAGGCAAAAAGCAGAAAAGACATAGATCCTTGACAGGTGAATGCAATGTAACCTAACTTTGAGCCACTCTTCAGAGGAACTGGGAGAACAGTATCATTGTGGTCAAGTGAGTGAATTAGACCATCCCTGAAAGGTTGCCGGGGAAGTAGTGTGGTCTAAGGGGTCATTTGAGTGAATAAATATTTCATGGCTAAAGAAAACTGTGACATTCATAAGCAGCAAAGAAAGAGAAGAGAGTAGGATTATGTATGGATTAAATGGGAGCAAATTTTAATGTGGAAATGGAAATATAGCCCAGGCATTTTGGAGAGAAGCTTTCATAGAGATTTGTTTCTACTTGTGTTCACCAACCCAAGAAAGTATGCATAAGCTAGACTGGACTAAATCCTTAAAATCCAATATCTGAACAGTAAAATTGGTGTCCCAATTTGAGTTTCCAATTTTGATGTAAAAGTTATGAACTATACATGAAGAGCAATTTGGCTTTAAAACAAGAATGGAGCAAATATTTGGGAGTAACAAACTCCTTTCCCAGCTAGGTACTATACTTGGCAAATGTATCTATAACAGTCAATCATAAAGTGTCTTTATGCAAGGCACAAGTTGCTGAGTCAAAGGCACATCCCCTAAGATGTTCATCCATTTCCAATTAGACAAAAACATTTGGAAAAAAACAACAACAACAACAACAACAACAAAAAACTACATGGTTGTAGCAACTTTCTGTTAGTGTAACAGCCAGCCCCCAGAACTGTACTTTAAGGTGTGAATTCTGGTTCTCAGCCGCAAGTCATGTGCTGCATGGGAGTGCACAGCAAGTCACCCCATGCCTGCACGCCTGGCTCCCTTTCCACTGGAAATCTCTGTGGGTGTGGGGAGGAGGATGAGTGCCACTAATGCAGAGACCTTAAGTCAAAACAAGATACCACTTTTCCATTTATCAGGAATAATTTGCACCAATGCTAAGAAATGGCTCCTGTGCATGGCCCACTGTGCCTGTAGGGACTTGATGGAAATGGGTATCCTGCCACAAATGGAAGGATGGAACTGATGTGGAAAGCATTCAGGAGAAGAATTGGAAGCAGTGGGTTCCAATATATCTACCTACAGCAGTGAAGCAAATTGCACTGGCCTTGATTATATCTGTCCTGGGAAGGGAAAGAGCAAGCATCTCAGGTTGCAGCTGCTTTGTTTGAAAGGTTTGGTAACAAAATTTTTGTGGAAAATGCTTTCAGACAGTAGGAAAAAAAGCAAGTTGGTGGTTTCAAAACGATGTGCTTTCATTCTTGGAACTGCAAGAAAATTTTCCTTCCAAATCACTCATGGGATGGATAATAATAGTGGTTTTCTTTGTTATGTGTTAGGCCATATCTTTTCCCTGACGTGCTAGAGAGAGCACTAGCTTATTCTAGCCTCTGTCCCTTTCCCAAGTGTGTTCCTGTTGTAATATAATTGCTTTCTGGTGTCTTCTGTCTTAATGTTCTCTTTTTAATTTGATTATGCTTAATTTTATTGAAAAGTAAAATGTGTGTTAAATTATACATCTTTAAATTGTTATGTACGTACTATACCTATACCGATAGACATCTGTTATACAGTCACCCTACAATATGTTCATTTTAAAATGGAGAAAATGTGGAAAGCAGGGTAATGATAGAGCGAATAAAAAGAGGGACAGACTTGAATGATAGTCTAGGCCTGAGAGTGTGCCGTGGTTTGGCATTTAAAGACAAGACTCTGAAGTCACTTTCTTTAGGTAGTAAAGAAAAAGCCAATACAGCAATTCCTGTAATCACAAGGATCGACATTTACTTTGAGATCAAGCCTGCCTGTTTGTTAATTAGCATGGTGGAGTTGCACTGCACTCAACCCTGCAGCTCAGCAGGCCTCTACTGCAAGATTTACATTTCACAGAGAGAAGCAGTCTTAGTAATGAAATGATGCTTTGCAGAGATATGTGGAGAAGCACAGCTGGATTATGTAAATGTGATTTATCCAATTCTGTAGCACACGGGTCCTGTTACTCAGATGCTGATCTATAATTCACTGATGGCTCTTGTGATTTCACATATATGTGTGCAGTGATTGGTATTAACTTTTAAGATCATTTATTTTTATGTATGCCATAAAAGGCTTACATCAAAGTTAATATATATCCCCTACATCTCTCCTGACAGCATTTTGTGATGTTTATCTTCTCCAGCTTTGTCATCAGTCACAGTGACATTTTCAAAGGAGGAAGATTCCTACTGAATGCATCCAATTTAGTCCCAAAATTAAGTGAGTGAAAGATGCAAAGGAACCAAAATGTAACATGTGGTACCTATTTGCTCTGTTACATTGTCCATGTTCTCCTTTCAACTGGGAGAACCTTTTGGATTTTTCTTATTATCTGGAAAAAAAAAATAATAAAAACAGAAGCACGGGAAGGGGAATTTTGCAGAAAACTTTGTTGGTACTTCTTCTGTAGCTGCAGTTTCTGAGAAGGCTGTCAAGTAGCAGAGAGCTGCCGTCTTTGTTGGGATTTGCTTCTTAACTCACTTGACCCATGTTGCATTCCTCATGCTTCACCAGTTACCCATGAAAATGCAGACTTACGTCTTTGTGCTTGCCAAAGCCAGGGCAAGGTCTTGGCCTTGCTTCAGTTCTCTGTCTCTCTCCTTTCACTCTTCAGAGGATCAGAAGATGCTTTTAGCCCAATTTAGCACCTCCGAGGTGATTCATTTCTAGGGGGGCTGTGAGGAGTATCACAGGGCTGGTGAGAAGGATCCTTCATCACACAGGGTCTCTGCCCTGATCCAGACAGTAGCTGGGAGAAGTGGCCAGGCTGGGGTGATGTGTGTGCCTGAGAGTCTCGAAGGGATGAAATGAAGTCCATGAGAAATCATCAAGCCAGCAATTTTAACTTCTGGCAAAGTATAACCTTCTCCCAAGAAACCCTGCTTGCTCTTAACCTGAATTTATATTAACACATTTCCACTCCATTAAAGTTATCTGTAAGCAAGAAACAAGAGAGTCAACCCCCCATTTTTAAGCTTTGGGGAATTTCCTGAAAGTGATTGAATCACTAAGTTCAAACAGAGAAAAATATTCTGACAGCATGTTGCTTTTTTATTCTTTGTGTGAGTAAGAAGATTTGAGTATCTAAAATCCCCATTGTATTTTAGGAATGCAAGATAGGGTCAGGAATTGTAGAAAACAAAAGTTATCATTGTTATTTGTTGACCCAGGAGCCTGTTCTGCTGTTTTTTGAACAAGCGGGCAGGCACTGACAAGTCACTGAAATAAGAAATTTGCAGATGGTTTGAGCACTCTGGCCAGAGGTAGAGGGCTAATGCATCTTGTAAAAATGTAAAATCTTCAGAATAAAATACACACTTAACTGATAAATTAATGCATGATTCTTTTTGAAAAACTGTAATCTATATGGACTCTTTTTAAATGAAATAGTTTATAAACATTAAAAGATCATATCTCCTCCTTGTTTTAAAAGTACTGTGAAGAGAGATGGGGTTTCAGCTTCCTACACACATCCAAAATCTAAAAATTGTTAGGTTTTGATACTCACCATTATAGGCAAAAATGCCTTTGAGAGTGGCAATTGTGAGCTAGAATGTAGTAACAGGGCTATAGAAACATACAAAAGAAAGGCTCAGACCAGCTCAAAATCTCATAAGTCTAGCTTAGAAAATTGTAGCAGGAAGGATAGGCACCAGTTTGATATTATCTGTAATGTTCTTAGAGGGGCTGAGGCCCCAGACATCCTCGGGACCTCTAAATGGTTATGGACTGATTCTCTGGGGAATCCCTGTTGTGTAGTCCCAATAAGACTTCAGAGAAGACAAATTAAGTGCTTCTCATTTTTCCTTGAACTTGAAACACTTTCCAGTTTAAATTTTTTCCTTTGAGAAAAACCTCAACTCAGTAAGTACTTCAGTATTTGGCTCCTCAACTGAAAATCCCAACAAGGCTAAACTGCAGTGATGTTTTAGTGGGTTGAAGGGCTGGATTCACGAGGGAAGGCTAATGCTTCTGTAAATTCTACATAAGTCTTAAGGAAAATTGCTTACTCTGCTTATTGACTACAGTATAACAGAAAGATATTCTACTTTGTCTGCAGCTGAGAGTCTGTACCTTTTTCTTCAAATGGAATATTGCAGTATTCTAGGAAATTGATATTAATTTGCTGTTCTTAATGCTCTTTCTCTTCACACACTACTAAAAGGCTGGTATTTGATAGATGGCACCACAGCTCTCTCCCATTCAGCATATTTATCTGACATTTCCCTTAATTTCAGTTTCTGACTGTACTTCTTGCTAGCAAGTTACATAGCTGAGCAGTAGTTTCCAACTATTAAGTATACATCAAAATACAAAGATGAATGAAATTTAAAATTATTCCTGAATGTTTCATTATGATCGTGTCCCATCATTCCAGTGGATGTTTGAAGGTTACTACAGCACAACTTATTGTTAAATATTAAGCTCGGTATTTTCTTTTCTAAAGATATGTTTTTCTTGATTTTTTTTATTTTTTTTTTTTATATATATATTTTTTTACTTTTTTAATGCACAGAATAATATGTGAAAACCCTAACAGTATCTGCAGAGTTACTATTGGGGTGGATCCTCAGGTGTTTTCATTCCTCCACGGAAATGATGGCCCTCCTTATATTTATTTGCACAAGGTAGACTGTGACAGTGGACTAAAGCAAGTTGCTTACTGCCATACTGACAGTAGAGGGAGCAACCAATCCCAAACATGTTTTTAGACTATTGAACTATAATTTCTATGGTTTCTTGCTATATCTTGCTATGTATATGCTTTCAAAATAAGGCAGTGTTACAAATAATCTAAAACTAACTGAGTTTGAAATAAATGATTAATTGTCCTTGGCACTACTTAAAGGAAGCCATTAGTGTGCATATCACAGGCTCCATCCAGCTGCCACAAAAGTTTCTGTTAAGATTTCCATTTACTTCATTATGACCTGGAGCAGACTTCAGGATTAAAAATGTATACTGTCCATTTGGAGTAGGTTTCCACTTTAACTAAAGCAGTTAGATGTGCAGATTTTCAATAATAGAATAAATAATGATGATAATAATTACAAGGGACAATTGTTCAACTAAATATACACTGGTGTTTAATTTACAAAGAAAAAAAAAAAAAAAAAAAAGCTATTGGCTCGGGAAATCAGCAAATAAAATGTAAAGCCTCAGGAGAAGCACAGATTTTTTTTTTTTTTTTTTTTTTTTTTTTTTTTTTTTTTTCCCCCTCACATTTTATATCTGTATTTCCTGCAGAGGAAAACCCAAAACACTAAGGTGTCTAGGATCTTCCACAAGAAAGAATTCAGAAGAGCATGAATTGCAAAATATTTTTAAAATCTTTAACATGTGTGATGGTTTGTTGTGTGCTTTTTAATAGAAAACATTACTAAACTAGACACATGTAGTTGATATACGTCACTCAAGTCACTAGGATTTCAGCTAAGCAGAAGCCTAGAAACCAGCCATCAAAATCGACAGATAGGATGTCTCACAACCCTGTCTAATTTTGCCAAATTCTTGTTCTTATTTTTGATTCCAGGAAAGTGAATGTTAAAAATCTTGCTGCTGTCATCGGGGGGCAGCTGGGCCCTGCTATGAAGTCACCTTCTCAAATTCTACCAGGAATGTATAGACAATACTTCTGGTCATGAAAAACTTTTGGATAAATTTGAATATAATGCCTTTTCTTGCATACTCATTATGAAGTACCAGAAATGTCCATCCGATTTGTTGCAGTGGCTGAAAATATGTGGCTTCTGTTTGACACATTTGGTGTGCTGAAACATTTAATGTTGTGGTGCTCTCTGATTGCAGCTGGGAAGGCAGCAGTTACCTCAAACCAAAAATATTTCCACATACCTGTTTTAAAAAACAGTAAAAAGTGTATAAAAAGATTATATATTTAGGCAGTGATGCTACTTGTTTTTACATTCCTATAGTGACTAGCTGGGAAATATATAAGACCATCCTGAATGCCTAGCTAAACTGCTTCTATGTTTTGTATGCTTTAAACTGTTCAGTTCTGAATGCTTTCTGTAGATTTGCAAGAGCTGAAATCCAACTTTCTGCAGTTAACTTTAAGTATCTCAGCAATGTTGCTAAAATGAAAATACTTCTATTCTTTATGCATACTTCATTGTGAATATTTTATGCATATATTCTTAAGGACCAGTTTATTAACTGACAGTGTAAAGAAAACATTTCTGGAGAATAATCTGGGGAGCAGAGAGAAAAAAACTCCTCTTTAAACTGTGTTTAAACCTTTGAAATTGTGAGCATTAAGTGGTCATAGATCTTTTACTAGCTCTGGGAGCTGTAGTTGGTTTCATTCTGGAAGGAAGTATTGAAGCTGAAAAAGCTTTTCAGGACTACAGGCATCCAGCATATTGCCTGAACAACAGCCAAGAGCAAAGTTGTTGGTCAGAATAATACAAGAATATGAATTGAATTCATTAGTGTCAGTTATTAGTTTAATGCTAATAACAAGAAATGATTGGCATAAATGTTCTAATGAATATATTTGTGAATTACACAGACTTGCACAATTTGTTTTTCCTCACTATTTTTTGAAGAAAGAGTAAAATTTGAAAAATCCCTTGTTCAGTGCAAGGTATTCACAATAGTTTTCAGCCAGAATGTACACAGCTATCACAGTCCGTATAAATCAGGATCATTTGTGTCAGACACACATTCCCCATTGCTTGATTTAAAGTGAAATGATGATCTAATGTGAACTCACCTTTTTCATGTTTCAGTAAGCTCAGTTCTTTCAAGCATAAGAAACATAGGTTTAGAACAAAGTGATACTCTGATAACTCACAGCTGTTTCAGTGGCCCATATATTTAATTTGCAGTTATTTGTAGTCTTTTTCAGAAAATATATTATTTCCCTTTCTTTTATCTTAACACTTTCCTTGGGAATTGTGGGGGATTATTGTCATTTTTACTTTAATTACATGATTTCAGAGCAGTGCACGCTCTAAATAAGAACAGTCTTATTGACAGAAGACAACACTGGAAATTTTGGCATTGTAGCAACTTCTTTTTCTGTGCATTAAATTCAGTCTTATATCTGCAGATATTTATGGAGTATTTTAAGGAAAATTGACTGCTTTCCACAATTTTTACTTTTAATTTTTTTCTGTTGGCCAAAGGAATCTTGCCCAGCTGGCATCTCTTTAACCCACTGCACAAGATGTTTATTATACCTAATTTCCAAAGTCTGAAAAACTATAACATCACAGATCCTTCCTGTTTATCTTCAAACAAGCCATGTTTCACTTACATGTGTGCACTAGCCTTACAATGAAGCTGAACTCATTCAAATACAGCTCATTCAAATACAGTCCTGGAAGTCAAGGATTACTTGTACATATTTCATTTTAGCACAGGCAGTACTGACATGTTCATTGTGATTCTTAGATTTCTAAAATGGAGGATATTTCTTAATTAATTTCACTGAAACACAAGCTCACATGTGCTGTTGAATGCATTCCTTTGCAGAATTTTTTTTCTGAAGTGGTTACAAAAACTACATTGGTTCATGAATAAGATACAGTACTTACCCCTGTAATCCTAAACTTATTGTCATGACAGCTGGGGAGCTGGAGAGGAGCAGTACTCTCTTTCTTTGTGTTTCTGTCTTTGGCAACTATGATTGGTGCATGGTGGAAACATTGAAAAGAATTCATCTTCCAAATGACACTTGCAACTCAGCCAAAAAAAAGAGAGAAAGGAAATTCAGTAGATTAAAGGAAGAGACTATTTATCATTACTGTGAATAATTGTAAGAATTTTAGCAAAGTTTAGTTTTGAAAGGCTTTAGAAATGAAAGTTAATAACTTCTAGGACTGCTCTGAAAATTAGAAAGATTTCTAAAATCAAATGAATAAGCAGTCATCTAGCAGATGAGTGGAAAGCTCTAGGAGATTTAGGTCCACAGTGGTGGCCTGACGTCACATTTAGCACCAAACCTTGCATTTTCTCCACAAGATGCAGTTTCATACAAGTCTTTGCTAACTTATTCAGTATTTAAAAATTTAGAACAAGCTTCATTTGTAGATAGCCTTGATTTTCTAGGAATTCAGCTCTTACCTCATACATGCTGACACCTGGAGATTTTTCAAAGAGTGAGAGATTTTTCAGTGGTAAATGCCTACTCATGAAGCTACACCTTGCTAAAATATATTAATTTTACAAAAGCTTTAATTGAGGAAAAGCATAGCTGAAGCAGGATTCCTTATCAAAATCAGAGCAGTCTTTCTTCCTTATCATAGCTACTTTTGTACCTGGGCTGTGGCAGATATAGTTTGGAGCCATTGCTATGCCTGTTTTCATGCACAGATGTATAAAAGCAGATTACATCCAACCTTAGTGATGATGAGAAATTTCATTTATGATTTCAAGTTAACTTTTCATTGCTAGATTTTTCTCCATGTATCTGGCTTCACATTTACACACTCCTAACATCTGTATTTTTTAGATACCTGCTAGATGTATAGAGGGTTGTGGCAGACAGCCAGTGGGTTCAGATGCCATGCATTAGGCTACATTAACACAGCAAACCATGACTGCCAGGGAACTCGCTACTTGAAGCAAGTATCTACAAAGGTATTTGGAGTACCAAACAGTTTAGAATAACATAACCCTAAAAAAAAAAAAAAAAAAAAAAAAAAAAAGAAAGAGTTTCTGCATTTACAGCTTCAGAAAGGCATTTTTGAGAGAGGCAAGGAGTCTGTGGCAGTTCTGGGAATAAAAGTCAGATTTCCTGGCTGCAAATCATGTGTCTTGACCACAAAACTTTTTCCTTCCCAGAAAATCCAATTTTGTCCTGGCTTGTATCCTTAATTATTGCATTTTTAAAGAATCTGCAGATCTTGGTTTGGTTTGCATGGTGTCATATGATACTTCAGAATAATGTCTCAGATGAACAATCTTTGAATATTGAGAGACAGCATTTTAACTTACTTCAGTTGGGTATTTTAACAATGACTACAGTTATATTTTACTGTTGTCTGTCCAGGATGTGTCTGATCCCATGATTGCTGGTTCATTTTAACAATAATAAGTATGTGCATTTTTTAAAGGTGTGGAGATATCTGAGTATGACAAAAGGTCCTTCAGATATCAGTTAACATTAAGATTGCTTGTCATTGCTTGTATAAGCAACAAAAGCTGTGAAAGAGAGCTCAGTTGGCCAAGTAGGCTTTTCCTTTTTAATAGAGTCGCTTTTGTTACTTTTTTTTAGAACTTTTTAAAATAGTTATATTGTTAAAGGTATGCCTTCCACCTTTCTCTGTTAAATACTAGGAGAAAAGTTTTTCAAAACCCTCATCTTTCTAGACAGTAAAAAGTCTTTCTTTTCAGGTTCTTAAAATCCTAAACTACATGGAATATTTTTAATACATAAACTGTCAAAATCTTCAGACTCAATTTTAGAGTTTGCTTTCTGCATATAGTTCAACTCTGAAAGGATAATTAGAAACTTAGGAAGCTTGTAGGCTTCCTTTGCTGTTAAGCATTTAAGTACTTACTCAGGACAATTTAAGGACCATGTAGGTGTCCCTCAGTTTTGTATTTTTGCACTGTTTTGAGGTCTTAAATATTTTTGGGGGGAGAAGAATACCTGGAATTTGCTGTAAAATTTGAGCAATAACAATCATGTTTTTCTGTGTTCATCATCATCAAACTAGGGAATATTATAAGTACGATCCTAAGTCAAGGCCATTAAATATCTACATTAAATTTCATAAAAATCAGAGACATGGTCCTGTTTTTCTGAGCTGCTATTATGTAGATCGTGTTATTCCTTTCATTTCTATAGGATCATTTACATTTGTATACCAAAAACTTCCCTCAGGATGTGAACTTTAAAGGACTGCAGTCTTTCATACATGAACACATTTGACTACTTGGCTGCATTTGTGAATTGGGTGGAGATACAGATGCTTGACATTTGTAATGCAGCCACTGAAATGTATATTTGAAATTATGTGTATTGAAAATAAAGTAGAGAATGACAGCTCTCCCAGCTCCCAGGAAGTAACTGAAAGATTGCTGGTATGTTGGGGACAGAGGGAGGTAATTGACACTTTGTACTAATAAAGACACCTTAACCTGTTTAGAAAAAAATATACTTCTGTTCATTTTTTCCTATCTTGTTTATCCTATTTTTAACTGTGATATATGTGGGGAATGTTTTACTGTGGGGTGGGGACTCAACTGTCTTTGTGCATTTCTCCAGCAAAATTATGTTTCTATTTGGACTGGAACTTTTGGACATTAGTTCAGTTTATTTTTAAGGCATTAGTATTGAGTACGTGATCAGCACTAATGCCTTAAAAATAAGCTTATTGCTTTAGGCAGGTAGCCTCTAGTAATTAGGAGAGTGGGAGGACTGTCAGACTTCATAGCCAAGATAGCGTAGCATATATAATCTTTTAGAATCACATTCTCTGGAGAGCAGAGAATTGGTTAATTACCTTCCGTGGAATATGTGTGTCCTCCAAAGTTGCATGAAAATGCTGTTTAAAAAAGGAGTTGAATGCAAAACCTGAAATGTAATTTGTTACTATACACAAATAAATGTTATAAAAAATATCCCCCTTAATAATACATGATAGATTCATGTGAGAAGCAGAAAATACACTAACTGCACTTGAGAGGAAATGACCTCCATAATTCATTTGAACTTGCATGTGTTATGAGCAAATTTGTCAGAAAGATCATTCTCTATCACCAAATCTGTAGCATGCCCCAATATATCCTCTCACCTCGTTTTCACATTTCTCCTTCCCTTTGTCTAGCAAAGGCAGAGACAAAGAAGCAGAAAATCAAAATGTTTTAAATGAGATATGGATGCAAATGGTACTACCCGTTCTGTGGATTAGTGAAGAATATGAAATGTGCAGGACAAGCCGTTCAATAGTCTGTATGCCTGCTTGCTCTGTTTATGTTTTATTCTACTTTTGTTTAGTTTAACAAACCTCTTGTAATTATAGCATCATGTTACTTTATTTTATCAAGTGCATTGCACACAAAGATCAAACAAGGGCTGATATGATTCTATTAACAATTTTTAATTCTTCATTTTTCTTCATACCTTTCAATTTAGCTGGGCATAGCAGAGGAATTCTGAGAAGATAAGCTCACGTAAAGCAGCTGGAAGAAGCCTCCCTGACTGAAACATCACTTTCCTGCTTTTTCAATGCCTCATACAGGAAAGTCTCTTCAGAAGGCTCTCTAGTATAACACTAGCACACAAAAAGCTACTTTATCTTAACTTCAGACTTCATTAAACTCCTTTATATAGACTTAGGGATTATTCAAACAGGAAACTATTATTTCCCATTTGTAAAGCCTTTTCTCATTCAATTGAAAGGTTTTGTGGTTACTGTTAAATTAGTTTATTAATTCCTCTTCTTAGATGTTAATTTTCCACGTATGTGTGAAAACAGACCTAGCTAGTCCAATCATATAAGAACCTTCCTGCATCAAGAAGTTCTGCAAGTCATTTTGGGTTCTCCAGACCTGAAGTAATTTATCCTGATCACACATTCCCCAATTTACAAATGGGTTTCTACCCCTGCTCTAACACTGTTTCTGAAAAAGTGGGGTCACTCTAGGGTCTTTCACTGTGTCTGAAGGGATGGCTTTGACCATAGTAATAACCCTTGTGGAGAACACAATTAGCACAGCAGGCTGTTGTTGCTGGGTGTTTTGCCTCATCATCTGGGAGCTGCAGTAATGAAGGGCCAGTGTTGCATTTTGATGCTGTCAAAATTACCCTATTTTTTTTTTGTTATATTCTGTGTATCTATATAACTGCCAGTCAATTAACTTGATCATTCTTTTCAGAGGCTTTAGACTTAGAGAATTCACAGAATCACAGAATCACAGAATTTTCTAGGTTGGAAGAGACCTCAAGATCATCAAGTCCAACCTCTGACCTAACACTAACAGTCCCCACTAAACCATATCCCTAAGCTCTACATCTAAACGTCTTTTAAAGACCTCCAGGGATGGTGACTCCACCACTTCCCTGGGCAGCCCGTTCCAGTGTCTAACAACCCTTTCGGTAAAGAAGTTCTTCATTCAACTCATGGGATCATAGGACATTTCAGGTTGGAAGGAATTTTGGAGGTAATCTAGACCAACCCGTTGCTTAGTTAAGCTATAAGCTACAAACCTACATTAAAAGCTGTTCTTTAAGTTTATTATTATTATTATTATTATAGTATATATTTTTGTTGGATACTGAATTATGATATAAATCAACTTACTTAAGTAAGCTTACAAAAAACCTTCAGCTAGCATAACTTTTACCACGTCCATATAAATTCCATTTATATATGTATTTGAATTAGCAAAGCTGAAAATCACAAGATTTATCATATGTTTACTTTCTATTTTAAGTTTCATCCAGGTTTTGATCTTTCATTCAGATTGGCATCTTCTGTATCTGATAACACCGCTGGGGGAAAAAAAAGAAAAAATAAGTATAGCTTTGGAAATACTATTACTTGATGATGTGGAAATACTTATCCTAACCATTAACTTCAGTAATGTGGTGGGACATATATAAATTTTACTTAAAGTAATATATTTTGGAAAGCAAGATGACTGCAGGGTAGAAATATATTTCTTTTCAAGTTGAATCTGTCCATCTTGCTTTAGAAGATGTGTTTTCTTTTGCATGTAATGATTTTCCACTTTAACATGTGCTGCTACTGAAATTGTGAGGTACTATTCCTCCTAAAAAGAACTGTACCGAAGAAACATATATCTGTATTTTCACACAGGTGTGATGGTGCCTGTGGTTTTATTTTTTGTCAAGTACCAGTATCTCAGTAGGACAGTTCTGGGATTTGCTGTATCTTCTTCCATCTCAATATGCATCTTTAAAGACAGTGAAACACAGAACATTACGTATCCCTGTTAATTGCAGTGTGATTAATTCATCTGTCTGTTAATAGGGTGTGTGATGTGCCATGTGCCCTGATAGTCTCATAACTCTGTTAGTGCCAAATGTCTGGCCTGGAGTCTGGAAGAACTCTCTGTACTGGTGCTCTAAGTATCTGGTGCATCCACAACCACATTTCGTGCATCTGCTAAGTGCAATGATTGAATCCAGCTGTTGTCATTCCATGTCTTGCTATCATTTGCCAGCCATTCACCATGAGAGTTGGGCAGGAAACAATTTTCCCATCCCATTAAAATTTTCGGGGATTTAAAAAAAAAAAAAAAAAGGGGGGGTGGGGGAAGAGCATTTTAAGGCCTAAAAAGGGGGAGGAAATAAAAACAAAAGAATGAAACCAAGATTCAGAATAGCTTGTCTGTCCTTCTGACAGTCACTTCAAACTTCTAAGCTGGGTATGTTCATGAAAGAATTACTTTTTTGAATAAATCTTTTGGAATCATAAATTCCTGATGAAAAGCATTTAGCATCCAAATTCCTGACTATTTCTATGCACCAGAACCACTATTTTCTCATAGATGATCTGTGATCTGTCTTAATTGCAAGAGTAGATTATTTTTCCATTTGAGTGACTGCCAAGACTTTGGGAAAAGCAGGCATTGCACACTGGTTTCCCTCTCACTACTCCGCATCATCCAGGCTTTGTATAATACTGTTTGGTTTATTTGCTGAGTGTATGGATTGAATTTACTGCCCCATTTTCATTGTAGTCACTGTCATCAACACAAGTCTAATAGGAGTAGTAGGTATACATCTGTCTTCACAGTGGACTTTCTTTTCTGCAAAATGGGAGGATGTACACCCATGTCTATTTCTATTACCCACCTAAACATCAATTCTGGCCCTTATTTTAGAGCTGCATTTTATTATTCATCATATCATACCACATTATACACGATTATTTTTATATTTTACTAAAAAAGTACTTTATTCTAGGCATTGTACCAGCATAGTAGATGATTGTCTTTTACAGACTAAAATTGAGAATCTAAGGATTTACAGTCCTATGGTATTTAACAGAAATCCCTGCAGCAGTGTATAACTTAAAAGGTCTACTCATTGGAAATTTTGACCTAACAAATATACTATGGCCATGGAGGTGTTAGCCCTTAAGGGAGAATGGAAAAGGGGAACAAAGAAAAAGAACAGTCTATTTATTTATTTATTTATTTCAAATTTGGGTATAAGCTGAAGGTTGAATGCTAGAAGGCCTAGAGCTAATTGGCATAGGAATGAAAAATAGTACCATGCTCAAACACTGGGTAACTATGAGCCCTGCAGATTTTTACAGTGAATATTAGCAAGTGGTCAAATACCTAGACAGCTGCAACTAAACTATCTAATGCCACTTAAGAATGTCTACGTATGTGGGAGCATCACTGATGACTACAGCATATGACTACTGTGTCTATATAGCCACAGAATTCAGTCTTGTCTCCAATGCAATGATAAGGCTTCCATAGCTGTGTTTTTATCTGTTGGCTCTCAGAAATGCACTTAGAGTGTGTACATCTTTTTACTCCTTCTAGACTTTTCTACAACAAAGAGAGTGTGGTATCTTCTCAAGAAGCTGCCGCTGCTTCTGTGCCAGTGCTTCCCAGTGGCCAGGCCCTGTGGAGTAACAGTCCTGGCACATTTGGTCTTGGGCATGTGGCACATTACTAAATGTCAGTCACCACTGGTTTACTGCATTGGTTCAGCTTTTGGGTGTTCAGTAAATCAGTTTTTCTATTACTGGAAAGGAGACAGTATGATTTGTTGAAAATGATTTGAATGTCTTATTAAATTGTAAGTGAATCCTTTAAAAAGTGAAATTCTTTATAGGTAGAATGACCGAATAATTTCTAAATGGTATAAATCTCTCTTCTGATTTATGGTTATTTTTATTCATTCTGCAAAAAGATCAGCAGTAAAAGGAACACACCAATGAACAGCTTTTTTGGATACTTTCCTTGACTAGTAGTGTATAAATAATTTCTGAGAGATACTATTAACTTCCCTGGTGGGACAATAAAAATGTTAAATAATTCTAAAACTGGCAACAACTCTACCTACCAGTTTATTTCTTAACATATCAAAAATATGGCTGGTAGTTTCATGATTATTTTCTTTAAATGATTTATATATATACATGTATAATATATATATATATATAATATATATATGAAGATATAGGTGTCAGATATAGACTTTGTAGGGTAATCTTCTCTCAGATATATATATTTTATTTATAGACTTGAAGGCTTTTTTATGATAGTCCTCCACAGCATAGCTGGATATCTCATAAAGTTTAATGGCTTTTTCCTAACAATGTTTATCTTTTGAGGGAACAATATCTTCATTTTAAGGGCAAGTAAGGAATGAACAGTGAGCTCAGGATTAACCAAGGTCAGCATGGAAGCACACAATAGCAACAGAGGTGGAGTGTGAACTCTGAAATGGTGTATTAATATCTAGTCTCCCTCTTCACAATGTCTCTTCCACTGCCACACACTGCTTATTTATAAGGAACATTGTCACAGATTTAGTTTGAGTTAATGGCAAGATGCTGATGACTTTTATGTCTCTTCTTCCAATGGTCTTTGCAAATGTGTTCATCAGTATCCCAAAACATCACCTGTGAGCTCTTCTCATTGTCACAGTCCCCATTCAAATGATAGAAATAGGCAGAAAAAAAGGTCTGCTAGTATGAAAGCATCCCTTCAATGGAAGGTGACTGCTGGCTGCCAGGCGCACCAGGCTGTCTCGCTGCGTGATCCAGCATAAGCAGGGCTGACTTCCAGCCCCCAAGCACAATGTGTGGTGTGTGGGATCGTTGGCTGGCTCCCTGGGGCCCCTGCTCCCAGCCTACCCCCTTGACCCCTGCCAATGCAGCTGAAATGGTCTCAGCAGGCTCCCAGCCAGGGCCTGGGGCTCAGACCATGGCTTTCAGCAACAAAAATGGTAATGGGAGAAAACATTTGTCTTTGGAGTCACCACTATCACCAGAGTGAATATTCACCCCCATTCTTATTTAAATAGAGTGCATATTTGAGTCTTCACTTGTTTTAAAAGCTCAGTGAGATCTCTGAGGAGAGAAGAATAGAAGCATGCTGTCAAGCTTCTCTGGTGATTAAAAGCAAAATAAATTAACACTTATTTGGCTGGGATTTAGAGTATGTAATTTCAGTGATGTGTGCACGCGTATGTATGTATACATAGATATGCTTGTACAGAAAAATCCATGTGTGCAGATAAAAAATACATATTGGTGTAGTTCATCAGCAGCAAAAAGCTGAGATGTCTGAATGATTTGATAAAGGTATTTTGTGGAATTAGAAAGTGTCTTGTCTGATTAATACAGATTCACTCACTGATTGAATTCAGTAGAACTATTTGTATCAGTGAATCTTCTTAGTTAGTCCAAGCCAGTGGTTACTGTGTGGGTTGAAATTATACACAAGTAAAAACCTACAAATTTTGCATATTGTATACATACATTACCCTAAGAACCTTTAACAATTCTTCTATTATTTTATCATTTGTAAAACAAGCAAATCGGATGAATTATAAAAAAAAAAAAATGTTCATTTCTAAGTGTTCAGTACTTGAAATGTTACTCTGTACTGTTGCTGTATGTGTAATACTTACAGTTCAAACCAATTTTCACCTAAAAGAGTTATACAGTCTAAGGATTAGGTTTGTTTGTCATCCACGTCCTTGAATAAAAGCACAGGAGAAAGACCCAAAGGTGAAATATAGTGCAGTGTGCTTCTGGTCATGAAGGCCTCCTTCCAGCGGGTTACTTCTTGGAATTACTGTAAAAAAAGCAGATCTATATAACTTTTTTGATCTCTGCTTCAACCTCCACACACATGCAGACACATGGAAAAACTTCTTTATTCATCAAGATGAAGAAAAGAAACGTATCACCTTAGAAGTATGGTAGTGAAAGGGTCAAGCAGATGAGGAATACTATATTTTCAAACCAGGTACTAGTACAATTGGTTAGAATTTTGTATTAGTGGCAATATCTTATTCTTTATGTTAATAAAAGTATGTGTTATATCCATTGTTAAAGAAGAGTACGTTTTATAATATTTTAACAGAGCAATGGCAGAGTAAATGGATGAAGATGGTATGCAAATTTGTTTTACATGCTATATATAAAATATGAGGCGCCCTGGCTGCTGTTGGCATTTACATTTAAAAGGCCATTCCTCTCAAGGAACGTGTTTTATTGTTTATGTTCTTTAAAGTTATGCTTTTGTTTTGATGTTTCTCATAACAAAACATTTCTATGTGTAAATGAATGTACCTAGTAGTATGAAACCATGAGGGCTTTTTATTTTTTTATTTTGTTAGTTTCTGTTTAACAGAGGATTCATTCATTCTGAATGATGAATTATTATTATTTCTAATAATCATATTACAGAATGGTTCAAGTACGAAGAGGCCTCTGGAGGTCATCCAGCCTAACCTCCCGGTTCAAGCAGGGCAACCCAGAGCAGGTTGTCCAGGCCCATGTCCAGGCAACTTCCTAAGATCTCCAGGGAGGGAGACTCCACAACCTTTCTGTGCCAGTGCTCAGTAAACCACACTGTTAAGAACTGCTTCCTGATGTGTATCCAGAACCTCCTGTGTTTTGGTTTCTGCCCATTGCCTTTTGTCCTGTCACTGGACACCACTGAAATGATTCTGGCTCCATCCTCTTTGCACCCGTCCTTTATGTACCTATATACATTGATGAGATTATCTTCTCTGGGCTGATGCCTTCTTGGCCAAACCTCTCAGCCTTTCCTTTTACAAGAGAAGCTCCGCTCCCTTAATCACCTTTTTGGCCCTTCACTGGACTCTCTCCAGTGTGTCCATGTCTATCTTGTATTGGGGAGTCCAGAACTGGACACTGTACTCCAAGTGCTCCAGTCCTCACTGGTGCTCAGTAGAGGGGAACACTCATTCTGTTACAGTCAGGGTTTCATCAAGGGTACCGGAAAATGTGCAATCCTCCTGCCTGGAGGGTCTGCCCAGATGTCCCAGTTGGTTCACAGTTCTCTAACCTTACCTGAAGGCCAGTTATTAAGATAGTGACAAGCTGAGGTTAAAAAACAACAACAACAACAAAAACTGATTAAAAGCCAGCTGACATTATGTGCTTTAACCAAGCTTTCTCTTCACATGCTAGTGCGAATCCAGCTCCTGATCCAGTACTAGCTGACCACTTGAGGAAACACACTGGAGACCCATGGAAGATGCAGGATAAGCACTTAAGCCACCTGGCTGTAGTTCAATGCTTCATGGTTTCCAGGGAAGTTAGTACTTATGATCTTCCTGGCTTCACTGGGATTGGATCAGATACTTAATGCACTCAGAAAATCTAATAATTGTTGGTGTTGGGGTTTCAAAAATCAAATATGAAGTTTAGTTGCAGATTTATTGAATATTTATATGAAACTTAAACCTGTCCTTTTGTTTTTAATAAAAGATATAGTCATGTAAACTCTCTGTGAAAATCTGGTATGTAGAACAAACAGGATTTCTTACCACTTGTTCATAGCTGATTTTATATCTCCCTTCTCACTAATCTAGGGTGCCTTGGAGAACTGTGTATATGTTGGTCTACATTTTATAGTAGAGCTTAATTGCTACAAAGGATGATCTATCTGGTAGAATTTTTGTTCACATTAATAAACTCTCTTGGTAGTTATATAAACATTTACTGTAGTCCATTAATGAAAAGTGTGCTGATGCAGGTGTTGAGTGCACCACAATAAACATTTATCAGTCAAAAGGTTGTTTATTGTTCTCAGTCACATATTCTGCTGTACTCCCAGGTATTGAGCCTGAAGTGGAACAAGTGAAAAAACAATGTTAGAACCTCTTAAAATGAGAAAGGAAGCTAAAGAAAAACATTGTAGTCACTGTACCTTTTTTTTTCATGCAAAGCAATGCATGATTAATTTATAGGAAACAATATTATTTCTCCAAGTAGACTCTATTATTTATTTATCTATTTATTTATTTATTTATTTATTTTTGAGGCATAATAAATACTGTTGCCATAAAAACAATTGAAACCAAGAACTCTTGACAACTCATTTTAAATCTGGTAGGTTTGAGAGTAAACTGAGCTGCCCATGGAGAGTTGGTGAAGGAGTTTACTTGCTCTAATTGTAATAAAGGAAATTTAAAAACCACAATCTGTTTCAAGTCAAAAATGAACAACTGAATATTGTCTTAAATATTTTTTTTCCTGTTCTTGGCATGCTCATTAGGTGACATTATCAGGCTCAGGATACAGATGTTATTTCTTTTAGATAAGTAAAACTATGCTCTTTCTGAACCCTTCAACCCATTAATGTAAAATCTGTAGTTTCAGAGTCTTTGTTTCACAGTGTAAAAAAAATAAAATAAAAAAAGATAGGAAAAAGTCATAAGTAGGGACCAAATATTATAATCTATTTGTTTCTAGTGTTACACTTCATTTGGTACACTTCACATACCTAATAGCCTTGATATGATGTAAAATCTATTTGATTATTTTATGCTGTATATCTTCATTATTTTCATTATTTTTCTGTTTCTAATGTTTATTCTAGAAACTTGATCCTTTTCAGATTGCCATGCCATTTTTAGCTATGAAAATATTACAAAAACATAACAAAACATCTTTTGCCGGGGGGGGGGCGGGGGGGGGGGTGCATTTGTGGCTGGTGTTAGGCTTTCATTTGAAAACTAATATTAATGCCATTATTATTATATGATATTATCCTTTTTATTGTAGGCAAAATATGGTGTTCTGACCCAGCTTCTAGATGCTTATGTAATATATATATATGTTACATTATGTATATATTTATATTTAATAGTTTTGTTTTCTGAGCTTGTATACTGGCAAGTATATCTACCAAGTGACTTTATGTCTGAAGAATCCCTGCTCGCGATGGTGCTCACAGTTTTACACAGTTTAACCATAGGAGGGAGCCTCTCCTCTTCCAAAGTTACACAGGAAGATGCAATCATGGGCCTTTGGAGGTATTTTTAAAACCAGATACTTGCGCATCTTCCTACCAGTTTGCATCTGGAAGTGTAAATGGCCCTGTCCTCCTCTACGATATATCCACCACAGTTTCACAGGCAGGTACATTTACAGAGAAGTCAGAAACAGCTACACAGAAACTATCAAACCCTTCTCCCAGCAGAGTGTGACTGTCATAATACTTTAACATGAATGGGATTCAGTCTTTATTAGAAAATAGCTGGGTTGCCTAAATATCTATTAGTGTCATTACAGCTGCTGTAGGAAAAAGTGCTTGTTTTCCTCTTGCTGCATACATTGTGCTCATTTTATTCTGTCATCTCTGTCTCCATTACAGACTATAGTTATCGGAGAAGTAAATATTTTGGTCATTATTCACTTATTACAATCAGGTTAGGTTTGGCCTTAGCAAGAAGCTTGCACAGTTCAATGTAAAATTTGTGTTTTAATGGAGTTGATTATTTGGATGGAAACCTTTGCCTGAATATATTTTAAAATGTTTGTGTCTGCTTTGGTAACATTAAATTGGATTTGTAAACTGATAAAAGAGAGAGGAAGAAAAATTATCTGTTCAATGAAAATAATAATAAAATAAAATAAAATAAAATAAAATAAAATAAAATAAAATAAAATAAAATAAAATAAAATAAAATATGGAAAAGTGCAGAAGGGAAGTATATTATTAGAGACAAAACAAACAAAAAACAGATAATGGTTGGAGAACCTTGAGCAAAAGAATAACTTAAAATGATTTATTATTAAATCTTAATACTCTAATTCATGTGAATTGTCATTGATTTCATTTTTAATAAATTTATATGAAATCTAAAGGAAACTACCCCTGAAGTTTTATATTATCAGAAATTGTTTCCCAGGCTACTTGTGCTTGGCAATTCAGCTTGTGTCTCCCCTTCATGGTGAGCAGATATTTTGACCATCAAGCTTTCCACCTTCTTCCTCATTTTACAAGGTTGAGCTTGGGCACTGAAGCTGGAGTGACCTCTAAATGAGAGATGGGGATTATTGCTGTGATACAATGCAGTAAGTAGGCTGTGCTAGGGATGCTGAGTAAGCTCACGAGATGCAATCAGGAAAGTGTGGTGTCTCAAAACTGCTTTTCTAAGTTTCTCCCCTTATTATTCCAGTCCTTGGCCTATATTATTGCCTTTTGAATCCTCTTCCCTCAATGTATGCTCCAAAATCTGTCTTGGATTGCAACAAATTTATGTTATTCTGAACAAATGAAAAAATCACACATTTTCTCCCAGCAAGAGCAGTGCATGGTATTAACTGAGGCATTTCTCACACCTAATATTCTACTGCCTTCCTTGTGTACATTATTGGATAATGTCCAGATAAAGTCATATGTTATTTTTTCTTGTCATGTGAATGTGATGATAACTCCTAGGAGAAATCTTTAATGAGGGGATAAATCTGCAACAGTGCTTAAGTTACAGCTCAGTGCTACAAATTCTTGTTCATAGAAGGGGATTTCATGTATGGAGTCTGATTAACTGTAAGACATTGACGATGCTCATGTTTGCAGTAGTTTGCAGGGTGGTTCCCCACAAACTATTTATACCATATGTCTGTATGCCACTTAATTCTTTACTTCTCCTCCCTCTTCCCAAATACACTCACATTTACTATATTAATTTTGCATTGTTTTGGAAAAGTGGGCAAGAATACCACTACGTAAATTGTTGTGTATGTTTTCGCTGTATTAATATCCAGAAGATTTAACTGTAGTTGGAATTCCACTGAGCTGAAAATCTCTGAACTACAGGGAAAATGTACGTGTCTCCTCCAAAGGACTTAAGAGCCTGAGGCTTCCAGCCTAGGATTTATTTTTATTTTTTTATTTTTTTGCAGGTGTTTCGCTTTAAATGCTGAAAGGGCTACAAAATCATGATGGTTGGGCTTTCAAAGGCCTTTCACTCTCCTAAATGCTTTTGAATGTGTATTTGCACCTATCAGTCTGTCTGTAGCACAATAACTTTGCTACAAGACCATATCTGATCAATTAAAGAAAATCCAAGGAATGTCCACAGCATTGATGTCTGCAGCTAGTGGAAGACTGAAAAGGGGACAGCAAGCCTCTCCAACCTGTGCAGCAGAAACATAGCTTCACCTGCTATCACTGCAGCCATGTGAAGCCCTCCAGGGCCCAGGCTGCCTGCTCATCCCTAGACTGGTGCAGAGGGCTGTGGAGGATGTACTGGATTCCAGGGCCTTTTTCTGGCTGCATAGGAGCAGTACCCCACTGTCCAAAATGACAGTGTTTGCTCATCTCTGGCCAGCCTTTCTCTCTCCAGCCTCCTAAGAGATACTTGGAACATGTTTTCTGTCCCATTTATAGAGAGTGACACTATACTGCTCCTTACAACTTATGGATGGAGGAGGTATGAAGATATAACCTTTTACTAAGCAGGCTGTTCTTTCCTTTTGCTGTTTTTATCTTGTTCTTCTATCAAACTTTTAGGAAGACTGACACATTTGCTGAAGTTCACAGTCTAGATGGATGAACCAACACTGGCTGACATGCTTTGAAGTGTCAAGCCAGATATCCTTTAGTTTCACACATACACTCCTAATGTAAACCCAGCTGCAATGCCGAATCCTTACTTTCATTCAGCTCTGGGGAAAAAAAAAAAAAAGAAAAAAAAAAAAAGAAAAAAAAAAGAAAAAAAAAAAAAGAGAGAGAGAGAGAGAGAGAGCAGGGCTAGTTGGAGCCTATGGAGATCAAACCCTTGCCAGAATGAAACACTGACTTGGGTTGCAGTTGTTGCTGGATTGACTCTCTCTAATCATCTTTATTTCTGATTCCTTTCCTTTTACCCAGCTATCTTTTTTCTGCTGTTTTCTTCCCTCATTACTGCCAATCATCCTTCCTTCTCACCATCTCTCTGCTCTTCCTGTTTCAGATTTGACACCACACTGATTTTCAAAAGATAGATCCTATGACATAGCCAAAGATTGTCTCTGAATTTCAACGTACACATGTTAAAGGCTGGCTGAGCACAGAACATTAAATAGCTTTACCTGTGAATGGTAAAGTTTCAACATTAATTGACTGAATTAAAGAGCAGTTTAAAAGATGCACTCTCTAAAGCCTCTAGTGACTACTTATGGAGCTTGTGCTTCCTAATGCAAGTTAGATGATGTATGTATGCCTAAAATATTCATTTCCTTCTGGTTATAAAGATATACTGCTTCCATTTTCCACATTTTTGATGCTGCCTTTAAGAATTATTGGAAATTTCTAGGAGAAGGTAAGCCAGCAAAATCAAAGAACTGCAATGGATTGCACTCATCAGTCACACCAGTGATTCTCAAAGAGCTTAGCAACCTTTAAAGTTTAGTTTTGCTGGCATCTTTTCCAGTGCAATTGTCTACAGCATCCTGCTTGCAGAAAAGATGATTTCAAATGCACTTACTATTGCTATTAAAATGTAGGGCTATTATCCAGATGACCTTGCCTTATGCTTTATGTTAATCCAAAAAACACAGAAGAGAGTAAATGCTATGCAAATAAGGTGTTTTCAACATCTGATACAGATAAAAGAGGTCATAATGGACAGCAAGTAAAACTATGAAGCTGTGTGTAAGCCTGCTGGTATATCCTAAAGTTCAGACTTCCTTCAGGCATTTGTCATACGTTAGTCTGAAAATTATGTTCTACTACAAGCATTAGAAAGAATGAGTTCTACCGATTTTTAGTGCTTGCTGTTTTCAGTATTAAGTCACATTGTGAGATTTTTTTCCCCCATGCAAACTCATTTTGACTGGTTTCCAGATACAAGAGTGGCTGTACTTTTCAAAGAGGCTTTTTCAGAGCTCTTCTCATTTGTGCGTAACACAGTTAGCTACATGTGGGTTGGTATGAACTTTGTTATTTGGAGGCAATAAAGTGGTCTGTGAACTGGTTTTAGTGTTTATAAAACATTTATTGTATTTCCTTCTTTACATTGGGAATGTTTTCAGATCCTTAAGACAAAGAAAAAAAGACAGCAGTTTAGAAGCTGTAATTGGGAGATAAACAGTTCACAAGTACATCTCTCAAAACTCCTTTTGGGGGGGGTTAATTCACACCACAAGACTTTCAGCATGCTAGATTCCCACCTACATCCCTGAATGGGGACACCAAAAGCAAGCGTGTCATTCTAAAATGGTTCTCAGAAAAAATAAATTCACATATAAATCCGAGTTGAATTGATGAAACAAAAGGTAGCTGTAATTATTCCTGTATATTTTCAGATTTTATTTATTTATTTATTTATTTATTGTATCAGTCAGTTTCTGGCTTCTGGCTGCTACCTCACAGAAATTCTACAGAAAGAATATCTATAAATATGGAATTACATAAATACCATAATCTGAAGCAAAGTGAGTCTTTTTGGAAAGAAAATAGTATTTTTTGGAAACATGAATAAGAGTAACATACATCTGGAGTAATAAGAGTAGCATACGATCTGGATAGGCTGGACCGATGGGCTGAGGCCAACGGTATGAAGTTCAACAAGGCCAAGTGCCGGGTCCTGCACCTGGGGCACAACAACCCCAAACAGCGCTACAGGCTGGGAGATGTGTGGTTAGAAAGCTGCCAGGCAGAGAAGGACCTGGGAGTAGTGGTTGATAGTCGGCTGGATATGAGCCAGCAGTGTGCTCAGGCGGCCAAGAAGGCCAGCAGCATCCTGGCTTGCATAAGAAACAGCGTGGCCAGCAGGTGCAGGGAAGTGATTGTCCCCCTGTACTCGGCTCTGGTGAGGCCGCACCTCGAGTACTGTGTTCAGTTTTGGGCCCCTCGCTACAGGAAGGACATGGAGGTGCTTGAGCGAGTCCAGAGAAGGGCAACGAAGCTAGTGAAGGCTCTGGAGAACAAGTCTTACGAGGAGCGGCTGAGGGAGCTGGGACTGTTTAGCCTGGAGAAGAGGAGGCTCAGGGGTGACCTTATTGCACTCTACAGGTACCTGAAGGGAGGCTGTAGCGAGGTGGGGATTGGTCTATTCTCCCACGTGCCTGGTGACAGGACGAGGGGGAATGGGCTAAAGTTGTGCCAGGGAAGGTTTAGGTTTGATATTAGGAAGAACTTCTTTCCTGAACGGGTTGTTAGTCACTGGAATAGGCTGCCCAGGGAAGTGGTTGAGTCACCATCCCTGGAGGTCTTTAAAAGACGTTTAGATGTAGAGCTTAGGGATATGGTTTAGTGGAGGACTTGTTAGTGTTAGGTCAGAGGTTGGACTCGGTGATCTTAGAGGTCTCTTCCAACCTAGACTATTCTGTGTGATTCTGTGATACATTTATGATACATTATGTTACCAGACGGAGAATTCCTGTATATTTGTTAGATACAGTTATAAATATCAAATCCAAAACAAGAAATGACAGCAACAAATACAAAATATATATATATAAAAAAAATGATTTCAAACATAAGTAAAGTCCTTGTTCTCTGAAATAATCTTTCACGGTGGAGACAAAGTTAATAATCTTTCAGAGTGGAGACAAGGTGCAGTAGTGTGGAACAGGAAAGACTTGGCTTCTGGCCACAGACTTCTTTGGGCCAGGTCATTTGGCCTGAGTATCCACCCATAAAATCAGAGGTTTGATGCCCGCCAGTATTATTCTAATGAGCCCATCTGATTAGATGAAAAAGCAGAAACAAAGGCATAAAGATGTCAGTAGACTGTGTTCTTCTCTAAGGAAATAAGTGGCTAATTCATGTCATGATATTTTTTAATAAGCTCAAACCCATGGAAGGTGGAGCCTTACATTTCAGAGAGTTCATTCATCATTTTTTAACATTTGTTTTCAAGGAAAGGCAATTTCTTCTTGGAGAGTTCTGTGCAAACTGGCAGTTTTTATGAGAATCATGTTAATATTGATGTTGTAAAAAGACTTCTGAATTCTTTTTAGCAGAGAATAGAATCTACATTCAAATAATGAAGTAATAGGTATCAAATTGTTTTTGAATATATATGACTGATACTTTATGACAATCTTTGTGTAATGAAGAATTGCAGTGGGCAGGTTAGTGCACTAAGGTCTTTGTCAAGTAAAGAATTGTCCAAGATTCCTAGTAAACACTTAGATTAGCACAGTTAAGAGAAAATTCATAAATTCACAAAGTGTTCTTTGATTATAAATGAAAAACAAAACAAAACAAAACAAAACAACAGAATTCCTTCCTTCCTTCCTTCCTTCCTTCCTTCCTTCCTTCCTTCCTTCCTTCCTCCCCCCCTCCCTCCCTCCCTCCCTCCCTCCCTCTCTACTTCCCTCCATCTCTTCCTTTCTTTCTTCTCTTCCTTTCTTCCCTCCCTTCCTCCCTCCCTCCCTCCCTGTTGATGTTGCCACTTTCTTAATCCAAGATACAATTTGGGGGAAACCATTGGCATAAATTCCTCTCCTTGGAATCCCTTTCTTTTCCTCTCTTACACACTATCCCCAACAAAAATGGAAAGGGATTCTCCCAACTTCCCAACTTTGTGGTAGGAAAAAGGTATTGAAGACATTCCTTGCACATGCTTGGTTCATTTTCACTGTTAAAATGGCTCGATATGGTGAAGATCCTCCTCTGCTCCTGTCTCCTCCTTCAACTAAGCAATAATGGGGAGACAGAGCTGTGAAGTCACAACCCGTATTGTGAAAAAGATCTCATCCATCAAACTGTCACCTCAGTTTTCTGTCCAGGGTCACTGAGGAACAAAGTCAGCTTGTGTCAGGTTGAAATAGCATTGGTAAGTGTTGCTGTGTGTGAAGCTGGTGGTTTGAAGTCTCTTTATTTTGTTTGAAAGGCTCAAACAGCATGCTGCTGAGCTGAAGAACAAGCAGGAGGAAGTCTCCTTATAAATTATTAGTGGAAGGCTTACAGCCATCATTTAAGATGTGAAATTATGCCATCTGCTTTTCTAGGTTTTTGATTTACTTTGTGCCAGCTGTCTATTTCTGAGTTTCAGCATATCACAGAAAGGTAAAACTTGCATTAAAAACTTATACGACAACAGCATTTCTTTAACAATGATTTTAAGCTTTCTTGAAAATCTGAGAATATGTAGGGGATGCTATCTCAATATCTATGGCATGCTTTCAAGACAAATTATACGGAAAAATGCTGTCTCTTTTTACATAAACTGGGAATGTAGATAGAAATCTTCTTTCATCATGAAAAATGCAATAGTTTGTTCTGATTTTATCTATCAAAAGCATTTCTGGGAGGCACTGGTGTTTTTTATATGGCTTTTAATTTGGTGATTCCTCATGTTATTCATGTCTTGTCTGTCGGGGTCTTTGCTCTTTTACTTTCCTATTATTGATTATCTGGGGGATCATTTGTGTTGCTATTTAAGGTTTTCTTTTGTGTTCTTTGTTAATATAAATATAAATATATATTTCTTAGGCCCAGCATCAGCTTTAGGAAGTCACTCAGATAACTAAAAAAAAAAAAAAAAAAAAAAAAAAAAAAAAAAAGGAGGGGGAAAAAAAAAAAAAAAAATTTAATAATAATAATAATAATAATAAATAAATAAAAAGGCAAAGGCAAGGCTAACTGCTTCGCTGCCCGAGATGCACAGGGGGGACCCTGCGAGCACCCGTGGCCGTGCTGGTCCTGCACTGAGCGGGCGGTGGTGCGGGTGCGGGTGCGGATGCTCGTCCCAGGAGTGCCGGGCGGCGGCTGAGCGGCAGAGGGACCTCTTCCTCCCCCTGCCCTCCGGGAGAGCCGCTTCTGCTGGAGTCGTTCGGTGTGTGCTGCTTTTTCCTGTGCGAGGATTAGGGAGCGGGAGAATGGCTTTGTGAGGAGGCGCGGAGAGAGGGAGCTGAAGAGAGGCTGCTGAGAGGGGCCGGCAGACTTTAGCCTTTCATAGTTCTTTCAGTCAATTCATTCTGGGAGACCAATTGCATGCGCTTCGGCAGCTGGGGGTTTTGTTTCCCTTTCAGCTATATACTGTAGGAGAAGCTGGTAAGGTTATTTCTTTTCTTTTCTTTTCTTTTCTTTCTTTTTTTTTTTTTTTTTTTTTTGTTCCCCCCTTGTCCTACTGTTCCACGATGCTATTGTAATTGCTTTATTGAAGCGACTGTTGCGTGAGGAAGGGAAGTTGGTTAATGATGCTGAGGGTCCCCTGCATTGTCTCTGCTTTGTGCAGCTGCATAGTTTGTGGAGAGGCACTGTTTACAGTAGAGGGGCTGGTTTCCGTTGAACAACTTTGCTGTTATTTTTCCAAAGTTGTTTCAGCCTTTCCTTCAGTGGAGCTAGGAAAATAAACAAATAAACGGGCTCAGCTGTTTGGAAATGGGTAAATTTATAGAGGCTACAATTTGTTGAAAAAGCTGTTCTGCCTAAATCCCAGTTTCAGATGCTCTGTCTTTGATGTTACCAGATTTGTCAGTCTTCTGGATCAATTCCAAAACTGGGTTTTTAAGTGAGAACCTTCTCTCACAAATCTTTTCTTTGCATTTTCAGCAGGGACAAGATAGGTCACTTGAACTGATAGCCAAAGAAAACAAAGCACAAATGTATGTGTGGAAAGGGGAAGGATTTGGGGAAAGGAAACTCCCAGGGGAACTCTGGAATTAAAAATAAACGAAGGAGCATTAATTCTTGGCACTAATTTTTAGCAGAATGCTCCTGATTGCTGTAAGATGAAGCATGTGGTACGGTTGAGACTGTAAAGACTCCTTCAGAAGATTCAAGATGCACAGGTGCATATCCTGTCTAACTGCACCCCTCCATAGAAGGAGTTATCAGATTTATCCTCTTTGGGAGGAAAAAAAAAAAAAAAAAGAGAGAGAGAGAGAAAACAGAAGATACTAGCTATCCTATCCCTTTCCCCTCTCCTTGTTATTTTTAGAATAGTGACTTGTATTTGTCTGAGTCTTTTTTTCCTTTCATATTATCGTGGGAAACTTTGGCTTGAATTGGTTAGACATACGTGAGCGCAGCTTGGGGCATACCAAGTCTATTCCGCAGGCAGGCTATGAAAATCCTTCTTGTGACTCAGATGAATTGCAAAGGCCATAATCACCAACAAAAGTTTCTTTTGTGGCCATTCAAAAATCACAAACAAGGTAACGGGGGATGATTGACAACAGTTACACTACTGATTGACAGAGAACGAAAAACTTGGTCTGTGACTTAGTATGTTAGTTTTTCAGGAAGTGTTGACCTTTTTCACTATTATTCTGCTCTTTCTGGTGGACTATTCCCAACTCCCCTATTGAAGCTAGAATGTCTATCTAAAACGTGTCTTTGTAGTTACTGCCTATAGTCTGTACATCTCTTTACAATGATATGCTTATTTGTTGATGCTGAAACAAAATTGATAGATGTATTATAATCAGACCTCCATGAAAGAATGTCTTTTATATGCTTCACATGCTTAACTATTGATTTCAGCTACAGATTTCCCTGTTATGAAGTAATGAAGTGACACATCCAAGTCCTGCAAATTTACACTCACAGTTCTAGCTCTTAATAATGGAAGGCCCAAGGATATCAATGTGGTTACTCATGTGAGTAAAGATTTGGAGACTAATTTCCCATTCATGAATGAAATGGTTTAGGAAGTGTGCAGTTACTATGGTTCTATTTTGGCTTAAAAACAAAAATCTCTGTTAAAACAACCACTAATGAGATTTGTTAGAAGGGGCCCAAGGACAGGCAAATTCACTAGTTTAATATAAGGATGTGGTAGAGTCTTGACAGCAGTATTTCAAGAAGAATGATAAAAATGTTCCCTCTTTAGCTTATTAACAGTTTTAGAAATATGGGAGACCTAATTCATCTCTCTGTGCTGCACCACTAGATATGGCTGGGACCCTTGAAATAACAGCACAACTATGAGTTACTCCTCCCTTTGAGAATAAAAGTTAATTTAGTCTGTCCTTTATCGCATACTCCTCCCAGCTCCTAGTAATAACTGTCAGTTCTGGCAAATGACACCAAACTGATATTTCAGGTTATGCTTCTCCTGGCTTTCTGTAGACAAAGGTACTGTATCTCTAGCATGCACTGTTTATTATTTTCACATCCTTGGTTTCACAGCAAGCAAACAAGGCAGGATGCATTCTCTGGTCCTTGATATACCAGTTTAGGCTCCTTGCTTCTCTGTCAGAGAAATTACTTTAGTTTAGTGTTTCTAAACTGTTCACTAGCATCCTTTAGCTTATAGAAATAAAGGGATGTATTTGTTAATACTTCTTTCCTAGTTTTCACTAATTCTTAATTTCCATTTATTTGATTTTAAGAGCATCTGACATAAAGGAACTCACATTCGGTATTATATCTGTACACTTGGATGGTAATGGAACTGAAGTAAAATAGTTGAACAAGAAAGTCTTAACATTAACTGCCTGAAACAATAATGTTGCTATCCTAGCATTTTTTTTTTTATAATGCAGAACTACATATGCTTTTATAAGGTAGTTATTGTTGCAAAAAGGACCTTTAATTGGAAACAAAAGATCACCACCAACCTCACATTTGTGCTTAATGAAGTAAATTTGGTTATAAATATCTTTTAATGAATTAAAGCAGAACAAAATTAATTCCAAAGGTGGAGAGAAACACATCTAAATAAACTTAACATCCATTTATTCAGAAAATTAGAGCAAATTAAACATATTCCAGCAGATATTAACTACTTGCTATTTGTCATAACAAGGTTTAGACAGATGGAAACTATAATATTGCTTCTTGAAACATACGCCATTCTACAAAAGAAATTGTAAGCTGCCATGCAGGTGCTGTACTGCAATTTGGTGAAATTTTCTAAGTTTTTACACATTTTTTAGTCTAGATGTCACATGAAGACCACATAGCACTGCCTCCAACTTGTCTATGTTTTTATACTATATACATACATACCTATTTGTGCATGTATAAACATTGGTGGCAATTTTTTAAAATGCAGTTGATACACTTTTCATCAGTACTCTTTTACTTGTACTCTTAACTTGCATCGCTGCAAGAGAAATTGTTTGGACAGATCTATTAAGATGCATATTAACATTATGCATCTTCTGCATTAACTAAACACTTCATAGGACACAGAAGACTCACAAAGCCTTCACTTAAAGCTTGTGACAGCCCATCTTCCTAAAAATAACTATCTGAAGTGAATGTCATCATAAGTTGGGCTAAACAGTGTAAAAGAATGATACTTTCATTATCCTTAACTGGAAGAAAACACATCTGGGCTCTCATAGGAAGCTGCCATTCTACAGTCAGTAAGCAGCAGGAGGTCCAGTCCTGTGGAATAGGAGAAGAATAAAAGAATACAGCTCCCACATAGCTGCCTGACAAAACAAGAGATTTTGAATATTGCTTCAAATATAAATTGCATTTTTTTAAATTGCAATGAAAGTGGTTAGATACTAATTCAGTCTTTTTTTACTCATAATTATATAGAAACAGAGTATGTCCATCATATATATTTGAGTGATATTTATAGATTCTAATTAATTTCATGCAGTTTTCAAAACTTCCTTTTGATGAAAGCCTGCCTAATTACTAATACATCTTTCTGTTATGCACATCCTCCCACTCCTTAGAAATGCATTGTGTCCCATAGTTTGGGATTTGTTTGTGTTTAGAACACAATATAAACAGATAGGAATTGACCTGCTGAGCAGGAGATCATCTGCAGAATCATTTGAGTTCAGGAAGTGTGGGACATTGCTACAATATATAGCAGAGGTTTGCAAAGTTCGCAAGCATCCCAATATCTTCCCCAAATGTGTTTCAGTGATGTATGGCCATACCTCATTATTTTTGAAAAGCTGTAACATGTACAAGAGTATTATCATTTCTGGTTGGACATAGCAGGTATCTTTCCTTTCCTATTAGAATTCTCAGTCTTTTAGAAAAGTAGCATCCATTTCTATGATAAATTTCCAGGTTTTAAGAGATTATAAATTAAAATTCAGACCACGTGGTGTGGCAGACAGGACAGGATGCTGTCTATCAAGGTATCATAGTTGATGCAGAATGAAATCATTGGAATGTGTGGTCTTGAGTAATTAAAACTTCAACTGAAATGTTAGTATTTTGGCTGACTCTTAGGGAAAGTCCACCAGTAATTTCCTAAAGGGAAAACACTGTTAGCTTCCAGCCATACCTGAGTCTGTCCAAGCCCACTATATTATTAGCTGACATCTAAGCTGACATCTATGTAAATTTGTAAGAGCTTTTGAAGTTTTCTGGATTCTATACAGACAGAAAAGAGATGGATAATTTTTGCTTCCATGAAGGAATTCGAGTATCATACTTCAGTGGAATAAAGTAATAAAGGAAACTAAGGGTCAACCTTGCAATCAAAACTCATCTACATTAGAAAAATACATGAGACCTTTTCCTTTCCTTTCCTTTCCTTTCCTTTCCTTTCCTTTCCTTTCCTTTCCTTTCCTTTCCTTTCCTTTCCTTTCCTTTCCTTTCCTTTCCTTTCCTTTCC
>NC_048893.1:128109819-128162224 GCF_011077185.1 Oxyura jamaicensis
TCCTCTCCTCTCCTCTCCTCTCCTCTCCTCTCCTCTCCTCACTTTTCTTTTCTTTTCTCTCTCTTTTCTCTCTCTTTTTTTTTCTCTCTCTCTCTCTTATTTCTCTCTCTCTCTTTTTTTTTTTTTCCTTGCACTGGTTCTTCTTATCCAATCCAACAAACAGATTGTAATCTGAGATTTCGGGACTACAAAGGCTTTCAGAGCATTCCCAGATGGCAAATGAAGGAACAATGAATTCTAATTGCCTTTGCACCTCTTCCAAAGTAGTCACAATAGATGTGTTGGTGGAGATAGGGATTATGTTAGGACTTGGATCACAGTTTTAAGTTCTGTTTTCTTTTTCAGTTTAATTTAACTGAGTCAGATTTAGACACTTATTGGTTGTCACTTGTAACCCATTGTCCTACAGGTTGTTAAAGAGATTAATACACCCTGTTGATACTAGCACAGTGTCCTACAAGGAGACTTCTTTTGTCTTTTGGAAATTCTGTCAATGACTTTTTTGCTTCTTGTTGTTTCAAGGCCATATATTAGACTTCACATTTTTAAGATTATTTCTGTACTCCACTACTTTTTGCACTCTACAAGTCTATAAATAGACTATAAAGATGGTTTTTATATGTCCGTTGATGCTGGGAGATGTAGTGAAAGCTGAGAACATGTACAATACAACTTGGGTGGGATTCATTACCAGATAAAAAAAATAAAACTTAGGCATCTATGTGTAAATATCTACACGTGATTCAGCCCAAATGACAGTAGACACATATGGTTCAATTCAGTTGACCACATGTAGCTATCTAATGCCGTCACTGGTGCATTGAGGTACCTTAGACATTCATATGGGACACAGGACATGCAGACACATTGTCCTTCTGGAGAAGTGGCTCTGCCAGATCATCTGAAAAAATGTTGGGCACCTGTACCTAGGTCCCTGAACAGGGAGGATATGTTAGCTGCCCAGTTCAATAGTTTTTAAGGTTCCGCTGCCCATGTTGGCTAGATTGTCAGTGGCTTAAGTGCCACCTTAGACAGTTATCTTGTCTATAGACAGCTACACACAATTTGAGTAACTGTTGATTTTTTTACATCATTTTATTATGTCACTGTTCTTAAATAAAAAGAGCTGAGTTATTTATGGACCAAAATTGAAATGTTCCTTTTTCATTGTGGTAGAAAGGGAGAAGAAGGAAAGCAGGAAGGAAGGGAAAAAGTGTATACATAAATATGTAAAGGCATCTACTTTAGTGCTGAAGTTAGGACACAGGGTTGTTTTGTAGCCAAGAGACATAGTTAAGACACTTTATCTGAATTATTTAAATTTTGTGTCAATCCCTAGTGAAGGGAGCACACAGTCTGCTTGTGCTGATTCTACTGGCCTTGGAAAGATGCTGAGTTACTAAGGCTAGTCAGTAAGAAATATCAGGCATGCTCATTATAGTTTAGGTCAATGGAATATGACATAGTTGCTACGCTATGCTATTCTATGCTTTGCTATAAATCTGTCATAACTTCTATCTCAGATGATTTGAACTGACTTTTAGATATATCTACCTCTCTTCTTCAAATGCATACATCTATTTGCTCTGAGAAAATTAACTGAGGGAAGAAACACTTAATTTTGTTGTGCACTACTTAAACAAAGCCTTTTTGCTGTGATATCTTTAAACTTCCACCTTGTGTAGGAATATCTGTAGAGTTGGTCTAATGTATTCCTGTGTATTTGGAAACAATATACATACACACCCTACCTCACAATTCCTTTGTGCGTGCCAAAAAATTGTTTCCCCAGCTGAACATTTGAAATTACAAGTCCAGGTCTTGTCTTTTTTGAGGCCCATAATTAGACCTCAGATGGTAGGGCAATTGCAGAAGAGGGTCTACCAATTTACATGTTAATCAAACATAGCCTGATGGACTATGATTAACATAGGCTCAGTCAACATCTTAATTAGCCAAAGCACATCATGAGGCACTGGTGCCTGTCTTCCCACCCCTGAGGATTTTTCTGAGCAAGAACATACTCTTCAATAGCTGTTTTCCATAGCACTGTTAAACCTAAGACCTTAATTGCTCTTATGAGGGAAGTTAGTTAAAAACTGTTTAGCTTTGCATAGAACACCTGAGGTAGCATGACATCTTCATTTAGGGGACAGAGCCCTGGCCAAATTGTAACTTGGATCAGGTATGATATTAAATAACAGATATGTGTCAAAATCACATTGAGCACAAAATATGTTTTTTTAAGAATTGCAGATGGTTTTATCTGATTGATTAGTTCCACATGTCCACAGCCCCAGGAATCTCTCCACGGGAGCCCGCATGGAATCGGGATAAGCACAGTTTAAGTATGCCTTTGTAGTTGAGGAACCTGCTGGGCAGGACTTCATCTCTGCTAACAATGTCTCTCCTGATATTTTGTTTAAAGGATTGGTAGTCTGCAGCTAATTTATTTTACCAGTAAAAAAATCAACTTTTTCTATACAAATGTGTTTTAAAATTCTTTGAATACTATCAAATATTTTCAAAAGCTAGGCTTGCTGAGGACTAAATCCCAGGGAGACAAGGGGATGTTTAGAATTTTCCCCATCTGATTCCTTGCTGTACATCTTTCACTGCTACAAAATATACACAGTGATACATAGATGGAAATGTCCAGTGTACATTTATTTTTATTTTTGAAAGGAAAATCCTGTTTTGAAATGTTTGATTTTAGTGGGAAGAAGTTCTTTTGGGAATGAAACCAGAAACTCTGCTGATCTGGCATTACATGTTCTCACTATCACAGGAGTGCAGAATATAAATGCAAATAGCACATACATTGTGTGCAATTTATGTCCTTGTATTCATCATAGCTGGCGTTAGAGCTTTTGGCGGTGACAAGGAAAACAAACAAAAAAAATACATCTATCATGCAGTTTGGAATTGACAGTTTAGCAGAACAGGGAACAATTTATGACCTCATATTTTCTGTTGTCTTCAGTCATAACATTGTGATTTTCTGGTTGGTTTCTGAGGATTGGTATGGACTGTGTTTGGTATAAGTACCTTCATGAGTGTCCAATACTACCCTAGCCAGGGGAACTGGTGTCTCAGCTTCCCATATAGGAAATCTTCCCTCATTACAGAAACAAAGAAAGATTCCTTGAGATCAAAACCACTTACAAATTGCAGCTATCTCTTGCCAAAACAGAGAGAATTTATTAGTGGAAAAGATCCAGAAAGCTTCCTTGGTCTATTTGCTTGCCAAAGGCTTGTTATTTCTTACATCATTTCAAAGGCTTCATTATATTAATCTATCCTTGCAGGCTTTAGTAGCAGTCCTGCTTCTTATTTAGAAGCTTATTTTCTTGGTATTAAATGTCCTCTTAACTTCATTTTTCTGTTTGTAGTACAAAAATCATCCTACTCCATTCAACCTATGTTACTAATCAAAAGAAGTATTCCATATATAATTATAATGACTTTTGTATTTGATTTCTGAATATACTCTAAGTTTCAAATGAATGGCAATAATTTGAAATGAGAAAAAAAAATAAAAAGTTTTGATTTGCTATGAATCCTTTTGTGAAATGCTAATATTTTAAGTTATTGAAGCCCTTATGTTTACAATCATAAGAATTTCATGTCTTGAAATACAGTGTGCTGAAAACTGCTTTGAAAGTACTGAAACTGCTTTTAAAGTACTGAAAACAGTACTTTAGAAATATTAGGCTAAAAAAATGAACTTTTAAAATTTTTACAGAACCAATCAATTTATTTTACAGAACCAACCAATTTATTTTAAAAAATAAATTCAGCAGTTGTCTGAACTGCCGTACTCAGAGTTGCCGTACTTCATTACTATGTTACCATTATTTCTTAAGTGCAAAGAAATAGTTAGGAACAATCTTTTTTAGCCTAAACATATATGAAGTGACCTCCCACTGAAGTTACTACAGTCTACAGTTGTCATGTGGTAATTGAAAATGCCTGTTGGGATGAATAACATGACTAGGAAAAATCAGTTTTTAATGGCTAAAAAAATAGTAAAGAAAGCAAGCTAACGAATGACACCTATAAAAGTTGATTCTGGAGGTGGTTTTGGTATTTGTAATTTGGGTAATTTACTTGTATTTTAGCTATGGAAAATAGCTTTGGAAACTGTTCTCTCTAAATCCCATTTCTAATAGCAGGTTGAAGCTTTAGCCTTATGCTCAAAACTAGGACATTAGTGTAGAACTTTTGGTCCATACTTTTAGTATGCTTTATATGTTTTTCATTCCTTTTCTGATATCCATCCTGGATAATCAGTTAAAAATTGAGGTTTATCTCTTCTAACCTTAGCTATGATAAATGCTAGATAGTCAGTTCTGAAGGAAATTAAAATTCCAAAGAAATTCCGTAGCCTTTTCATCCAGCCTTTTGGAAGCTCATGTCTTTCTCCCTTATAGCAGAAGCACACATGCTTAGGTTTAACCCCTAACTGTAAGTTTTAAAATGTAAGTGAGATAAATCTCTCCTTTAATTACATACATTTGATGTTGTTATAATGTTAAGAATGTTATAATATTGTTATAATGTTAAAAATGAAGAATTATCTTTAATAATTTAAAGCAAGTAAAAGGTAATCCGTATTCAAATAGAGCGCAAAAAAATTCAAACAGGAGAAGCACCCAAAATATTTAATAACTGTTTGAAATTAGCAGTTAACAACAAAAGTATTCATTAAAGTACAACCTCTTTTTCTTTGGAACAGAAATAATAAAGTGTCTGTTTTCAGCAGCTCTGGAACACTTTTTTAAGTTTTTGGACTGAATTTTGAAAATACTGAATTCAAGTGAATGCAATCAAGAAACAAAGCAAGCTATTAATTAATGGTGAAGTGATATGAGCAATGGTTTCTTAAGATGTTTAGTTTGCAAGTCATAAAAGTATATAAAGTCATAAAACTGTTTTCTATATTACTACAGTAATTTTCCATTTAAGAGCTTACAATGCACATTAAAATAAGAAAAGATCTAAAATTATCTTGTATAATATACTGAAGTTATTATGTTGGTGTATTCCAGTAATCAGTCATCCTCCTGGAATTACTGAGGTAAGAATACTACACTTAAGTGGCATTTACATTATGTTTTCCAATATGAAGGAATTCCCATTTCACAGAAAGTAAAATACAGTCAGAGTGTCTGTAAGTAAAATACAGTCATGTGTCTGTTTTTTCTAAGCAAAGATTTCTAGTGTTCATGATCAGAGCACTGGACATCTTTCACGGATGATTCTCTCTGTCTATGAGATGTTCTCCTGGAATCAGTCCCAGGGAGATAGAGTGAGGGAGCAGGTGGGACTTATTGAAATGAAGTCATGGATATTTGAACACTATTGTAGTCATTAACAACGCATCAATTAAGCTGAGCATACACATAAAGTAAATATTTATGTGACTGGGGATCCTGCTGGAAAAAGTGGAAAACTGAGCAAAGATTAGTATGTTTTAATTTTGTTTCAGTTAGGTGTCTGACTCTATCATGCTATGCTATTTTTGTTCTATCATCTTTCTACAGAGCTGCGAGATTGGGAAATGCTGGATCAAATTGAGAAAATTAAAAGTAAAAAAATCAGTTTGTGGAGAAAAAGCAGGCCAAGGAAAACAACCAGCTGTAGTTGATACTGCTCAATGAGAATAATGTAGTGTTAATTCCTTTTTTTTTTTTTTTTTTTTTTTTTTTTTTTTCCTGTAGGAGATCATTAGAGGTCTTTATAGTCTTTCCAGATCAGTACAAAAGACATTCTATAGCTTGATGTGTCTCTATGAATTTGAAAGATAAGATCTCCATAGGGCATACTTCTGTTGGTTTTACATCATTAATGTTTCCCTTCATTTATTTCTGCAGAATACCTGTACTGTCTTTTAAAGTGGGAATAGCCTGGGGTGATAAATTGAATCTTGAATCTTTGCACCTGATGCCACGAGAAGCTATAAATTAGTTATAGGCTAGGATGATAGAATCCTAAATGCTTCTATTTCTCACAGAAAAACTGACCCTTGGGGTCACTAACCAAAGAACGAAAAATCTGAACTTGTTAACAAGAAAACAATTAATTATTTACACACATGTGGGTATTTGCCATTAGCATATTTCGAATTATTAGTCTTTGTTCTGATAGATTTAATTCAGCCCTCAAGACTGTAGTTGTTAAAAACTGGGTTCAGTCTTGCCCATTTAAAACCAGGTAATATGTACAACACAAAGTATGAGCTAAGCAGGGTTATATATGTCCATCGCATTTGGTCTTTCATAGGAAAGAAAGATAAGCTATTTTATTTCAGAGCCACAATAACGTTGAATCACCAGTAGCAACTGTGCTATCACCCGTATGGTGGTTTATAATTCTAAGATGTTCATCACCAGGATGAAGTAAACAAATTATTCAGCGCTGTGGGTAATTTCATTTATTTATTTATTTATGCATGTCATTCATAAAGCAAGCAGAAGAGAAAAACCTTGCATCCTAATATGACTCCCGTGGGGAAAGCTTAATGCCATTCAGTCACTTGGAGCTTCTGGTTTTTTTGTTTGTTTGTTTGTTTGTTTGTTTGTTTTTCCTTTGTTTTTTTCCATCTGCCAATCTATCATAAGGACTTGAGCACTTTCAAACATGAAAACTCCTTGTTATAACAATATATAGGCTTTGTAAATAAAGTCTGGCACCCCTAAGGGGAATAATATAGACTTCTAGGAATTCTCATATATTTAATCTGTTTTAAGGGCTGAAAAGTGTATTTCCATAATAAAATATTTTAAGACCTTTTTGTCCTGGGAAATTTATTTTCCATGGAAGTTGATCTTTATGGGTTTTCTCTGCCTACATAACTGCTACAAATTTGAACATTGAGGGGTTTCAGATGAATGCAGCATGATGCAGGCATTTTTGAAAGATTCCTTCAAAGCTAAAGCACTTCTTCCCCACAATATCTGAGCCGTCTGAAAGCTTCAAGGCCTGTGTTCTCCCCACAGATACATGCAGGAAACTCCCAGTGGCTACAGCCAAAGCTGCACTTGTGCATGCAAGGGCTTTATTTTGGCTCTGAATGTTAACTAGGTTACAAGAGAATAGAATTGAGTTTTGTATAGACTCTTTCTTACTTGTTATGACTCAAAGAACCTTACAAGGGAAGAAAAGAGATACTATTATCACAGGGAACATGTAGGAAGATTGAGAAGACGTTAGGTACTTAGCAGTAGATCACACAGTGTTTGGAAAGGCAGAGCTTAGAATAATATAATCATAGAATGGTTTGGGTTAGAAGGGACCATAAAGATCATCTAATTCCAACCACCCTGCCATGGGTAAGGACACCTGCCGCTAGACCAGGTTGCTCAAAGCCCCCTCCAGCCTGGCCTTGAACATCTCCAGGGATGGGGCATCCACAGCTTCTCTGGGTAACCTGTTCCATTGCCTCACCACCCTCTGAGAATTTCTTCCAAATGTCTAATCTAAATCTACCATCTTTTAGTTTAAAGTCATTACTCCTTGTCCTATCACTACACACCCTGATAAAGAGTCCTTCCCTAGCTTTGTAGAAAGCTATATTTATCTTGTTTTTTATCTTGATTTATTAAGAAAAACAACAGTGGACAACAGTACTATTTTTTGTTCTTTCCTTCTCCCTCTGTCAGCCAGGAGACAAGATGCCATTGAGTTTTTAACTTCAGGGTTTTTAAACTACTGCCTTAAAACTGCTGACTTTTTTCTTTTCCCTTGACATTTTCTTCTGAGCATCAAGTAAGACATAGGTGTTAGGTTTGAGAAGCAAATTGCCTTCTCAACCCCAGCACTGCAATGTCAGATTCTTTAGTCTATGTTAAAATCACATGCACAGCTAAATAGTAAGACATGTGAGGTCATTTGGAGAAAAGATCCTCCTAAGCAGCTAAGAAAGGTAGGCAGTTTTCCAATAGCTCATTTAGGGCAACTGGCACTGCTAGAGCTGGGACATCTCAGCTGTGGCTCTGTATCTTCTTACCTGGGAGTTAGAGGCATGTAGTGCAGCATAGCACCTGTGTTGCCAACTCACATGCGAGCTTAAATCCAGAACCAATATAGTCACATCCATTGTGAGAAGAGCACTGACTGGTAAGTGTTTCCAGGATATTAGACTGATCCTACATAGCTTCTTGCTATGACCTGAGCAAATCTTCACTGTGCTACCCTAAATCAAATCTTAAGTATCTTATGTAGCAAGGTGCGTGTATCAAGCTTCATGGTGCAATGGAGACCTGCCACACAGCCCCAGTCATAAAGGAGGCTCTGAGCTGGCAGGTTTCTGGATGAAGCTCATTGTAAGATTCAGTGTAGCTGAGGGGGGGTGAGAGTTGATAAACCACTCAAGCCCAAATAAAGTTAAGTTCTGACGGGAAACAAGTCAATTAGTGCCAGGATACAATGGATGTTTAGCCTGGTGTTCCCAACACTACTAATTGAACAATTTTTAGAATTTGCAGCCTCTCATTATCCAGTTCTGATTCAACATGAAAGTCGCATGTGCCTATAATTTCCTCTCTAAATTCCTCTGTGAATAAGCAGTCTTGTGGTGACTGCATAGTTCTTACTGCTTGAAACAGTCTCAATTCATGTTGCTGACATCAGGGTTGGATTTAGCTGATATTTCCCTAATTGTTTAATTTGTTAAAACATTTAATAGAGCATTTCCAGAATGATATACTCAATATTTGCAGCATAAAAATGAACAGCAACATGTGTATTGGTGTATTGCTCTGCTGCTCTGTTCAAAGTGGTAGGTTTTGATCTTGGGCATTGTCAGGAACTTGCTGCCCTTGTAGTCTGGATGAAATAATTTGGATGCAGTCACAGATTTTCTTGTGATTATTCTGTTTTACAATAAGTAGGATTATGGGAGGTGCCCGTAAGGAATGATCATAATAACAGGATACTACATACCTACAAGCATCCATGCACACACACAGGTTCTACATTTGTATTTTTTATATATTTTTTTTTTAATGTCTCTACAGTATTTGCTTAATTGAATGGCCCCCTTTGCTTTCTGTATGTTTCTGTTAACTTATCCTTACTGCTATTGGCACTGCTGGTGCTGGACCCAGGGTCTGTTACCACATAGTTACTGAGGCCTATTTTCCCCCTTAAACTTGTCCAATGTTCCGTATTAATCTCTGACATTGCACTTTGGTGCTGCAGTGGAAACTGAAGAAAAAATAAGATGAAGAATTATGATAACTGTAGTGTTTTAGCTAGTTAAGGGAACATATACTTTTCAGATCATTCCAGCTTTGTCAAAGAATCACAAAAAATATCCTGTGGTAGAGTGAAATGCACCATAAGGACTAGGCATTGGCTTTATCCCACATTTGTTATAGATCAATGTTGTTCAATGTGTTGCTTGTGGCTT
Source organism: Oxyura jamaicensis (assembly GCF_011077185.1). Lineage (NCBI taxonomy): Eukaryota > Metazoa > Chordata > Aves > Anseriformes > Anatidae > Oxyura > Oxyura jamaicensis. Next base: position 128,119,235 of record NC_048893.1, read on the forward strand.
GGGGACTGATGCAGGCAAAAGTGTTGCCTTCTCATCACAGACCCTTAAAGAGCAGCAGGGTCAAGGAGCCCCTTTCATGGGGAAGCACTGGAAGAAAGAGAGAAGCTGGAAAGGGGACCCAAGGCAAGACCACTCGGAAAATGAACTTGTGGCAGCTGCAGAGGGAAGAAGCATGCAGCACTGGGAGGTGGGACCCCCTCTCTACTCCCTGTCCTCCTGCAGGGCATCCAACAGCACCTGCTGCCTTGCAGGCAGCAAGGCCCCTGTTGCTTTCCTGCCCCAGCAGCTGACTGCCTCCCAATGCATCCAGAGCTGGCTGGGAGGAGGTCTGTGTGATACTGGCCAAAAAGAGAAAAATGCAAAACCTAGAACTGTATGTACAGCTACACAGAACCATTTCCAGAGTATAAAATTAGCTTGACTATAAAATAAATGTTGTTTTTTTTTATTTTTATTTTTATTATTATTATTATTAAAAAAGGTAGTGTTTAGTTGAACATTGTGGTTCATGCCGGATTGATACCAGCCCTTCTAAGCATCACATGGCTGTGGGAAAAAGGATAGTTTATGGGTGGCTTTCAGAAACGAAGATTTCTGTAGTCCTCCAAATAAAGAGGTTGCAAAGCCAGAGCCAAAGATAATGAATGACACAAGGACAGTTTAAATCTACAGGTATTTATCCAGCAGGTTAGTGTGGTTTATAAAACCTATTCTGCCTCTGCTCTGCAGAGGAAGGGAGCTTGACACAGCCTTTTTAACTACAGCAGGACACTCTTTCCTTTCCAGAAGCCTCCCTGCCTGGTCTGTCATGAGGCTGGGAGTATCTTTTCTTACCTGCAAAGGATGGCTAGCTTTCAAAAAGCATTGACCTCCTACCAGTCTCTTTCACAATCATGTTTTAGCTTAAAAATCATAACATATTAAAGACAATTTTGCATTCCTTTTCTCTACCCTCTGGCTTTCAGATCATGGGGTTATATTCAGGTCAAACTGTCAGCTCCCTCTTTGCAATAGTGTAAAGGCTAAATCCCTTTTTAAAAAGAAAATAAATCTGCAGTTCTCACATAATGACTTGGTATCAGCAGCTGAGGCTTCACAGAAAACATCAAATAGCCAGAGCTTCATGACAGAACTGTAAGAAATGACAACTCCTCATTATCCCATTGACTTCCACAGCATAACATCTCCGTTATGCTGTTAAAATGGACCAAAAGTACTCTTTCAGGCTTTGAATGTTTCCTGAGACAGATGACCAAGGATATAGTCCCCGTGACAGAAGATGGTACAGCTTTCCTGTTGTGTGTGTTGGTGATTGACAGTTGTGCTCTGGACCCTTACATTGTTGTAGATGCTCACTGAAGTGTTATATTGAGTTAAACTGGATGGTTATGGCGTGCAAAGTGGTAGCGAAATGTGGGATACCGCCGAGAAGTTAATGACTCATGGGCATATATGGGGCCAGAAGTGGCTATGAGTGAGTGTTCCACATTAAACCCCTAGAAATTTTCAGAAGAGCAGAGGTAGAGGCACTACACACTGAACAGCTTATTCTCCCTCGGAGATCTTTCCTTAAAAAGAGAGCAGGATCCTTGTCTCATTTGGACCAAACCATGAGCTCATCTAAACGCTATTCTCCAACAGCTGCAGATGTATTACAGCAGCCTTCTGTGCATGTGCTAATGGGATAAAAGCATTTCCATGTGCTCTTTTTATTCTGAGAGCATACATCCCTCCCCACAGCCTCCAGTGTATCCTCATTTCCTTGAAATGGATTCAAATATTAAAGCCTGCTATGTTTAATTATTGCTAAAAGTCTGGGAGGAAACAAAATCATAGGATGAAGTTGTTTCAAAATGGGTATGTATAAGTAACAAATGTGCAGTCACTTATGGTAAATTCAGAAGCAGACAGAATGCAGTAATATCTACCAAAGAGAGCAATCCTAAAACTTACACAGTCTTCCTAGTCACATGTGTATGATTTTGAGTTCCTGACTTGGTAAATATCAGGAAGTATCTCTGATGGTAAATACCAGTTAAGTATCTCTGATGGTCTGGACCTGCACAGGACAAAGTCATATGGTGCAGTGTGGTGAAATGCTAGAGATATAATATGCATTGCCACACTTTCATAAAAAAGTGCAAGGCTTTCTTGAACATGTCCGTGTTCCAGATTACCACTCAGAAAACTTTGCACTTGATCATGAAAACTGTGAAATCCCCTTAATTTCAAATGGAGTCAAAGGGAAGAGCTTGCCTTCAGCAAGAGAAGAGGAAAGAGGGAAGAGCTTGCCTTCCAGTCAAGTGCAAAACTGAAATTTATTCTGAGAGCTTTTTTCTTTATTTTTCAAAGTGTATAATGAGGTCCATGTAGGAAAGTCTTCCTTCTGTTATATGTATCCCTGTTTTCTTTCTGCTACATTTCTCCCAGTGCAGGGATTTCTGATTTTGGTGGAGTGGATCAGCCATTGGACATTACCCTCATTTGAACAAAGCATTGTATATATTTTTCAATATACCTTTAGCAAGGCTGTATCCAGTCTTGTCCCCTCCCCCTCCGTTCTCTAAGACAAAAGTAATCTCTTTCATTAAGTTATGCTGTGGCAAAACAGCACTATAATGACATGTAATTAATTCAAGCCACGGTTAAGGGCAGTGTAAAGAAAACAAGACTGGAAGGTAGCTGTTCTTGTTCCTGTAGATGGGCTGAAGGAAGAAGTTTATTTCCTTCTTCTATTGTTGGGTAACTTCAGATCAGAGTTCACAGGAAGTCTCGGTTTACAATTTAGCATACTCTTTTTCCACTAGAGTATCTGTGACAACATCTGGCATCTGCAGCAGAAGCAGCAAACAAGCCCCATTATCTGTTTCTTCCTCTCTTTCTTCCTCTCTTTCTTCCTCTCTTCTTCCTCTCTTCTTCCCCTCTTCTTCCTTTCTTCTTCTTCTCTTCTTCCTTTCTTCTTCCTTTCTTCCTTCCCTCTCTCTCTGTCCTTCCATCCTTCCCGAAAGTATTTTTATGTTTGTTGATTTGCTGAAAAGCAAACACCCAATCAAAACAGAAACTGTGGCTTACTTTCAGTTTTTTGCATAAGCTACATGATTCATAACATTGTATTTTTTAGTAATGAACTAAGTGAACTATTTCAGTTTTCTTCTGATGCTTAATCACATTAGTATTTCTGCTTGTATAAAATGTTCCTGTAAAAGTTTAAAGTCTCCTGTTTCTGATGGAAAGGCCTCCTTCCTCCTCCCTTTCTGTTTTAAAAGCTTTCTTTTTTTTTTTTTTTTTTTTTTTTTTAATCTTTAGCATCATGCCACACAGGAAAAAAATCTGAGGATCTGGCAGATATTATTAAATATTTATTGGAATTGGATGTAAAAAAAACATACATTTTGTGGAGGATGTTGCACCAAATATTGTTATTGGAAGAACAGTACTGAATCACTATTTTTTTTCATATGGAGATTGGATTGTTTGCTAATGCCTATTGACAGTGTGTGTTGATGATGCTATTCCTCTAGGCTGAGCTCCAGCAAGTGCTGATAAACTCCAGACTCTAATCAAACATCTTTCAGAAACATTAGCATTTACTAAATAAACATCTTTTCCTCCTCTCTGTTGTATATAAAAAATGTTTTTAACATTGTTTGCCAGTCTCTGCGAAGTGTAACAGATGGCCACTGCTTTCAATGAAATAATTATATTACCTAACCTTTTCCTTGAGAAAGAAAAAAACTGGGGCTTAATTTTTCACTGTCTTAACTCTTGATTTCTCAGTGAAGTGTCTTACATCTGTCATTAGTATTTTCTATTAATGATCTTGACGCTACAAATAAGGTGAAAGTTTGGGGTTGAAAAATCTTTTGTCAGTTTTAAATGAAAGAAACACTAGCACTCTGTCCATTGCTTTTTGATTTGGTCACCTTCTCTGCTCATAAAACTTAAAAGGGGAAGCTCAATTCAAAAGTCCATGAAGGGGGACAGAGCTGTTAAGATCCTAATACAGCAGTTATGTAGTGGATCTACTCTGCTCTTCAAGACAGAACTTGGGAATGCTTAGAAACACCCTCTACTCCTTGACTGGCCCATAACCTGGGTACAACTGCTTAATGGATGTCATGTCCTCTGAGTGTCTTCCCTAGGTGTTCTTGGTAACTTGCTAAGTCAGTTGGCTAAGTGCTATTGAGATACTGGTAAATATGCTTGCACATGCAAGGAGCCATATGGAGTGGGAATAGGCTTCTAAAAAGGTTGTGTCCAAGCTCATGGGTACAGGCAGAAGTGCAGCTTTAAGAACTGCACCAGGCATGCTGGTGGGGTTAGTCTGCTCTGTGAAATACATGTTGGTCTCATTGAGAACCCGAGTGCTCTATCAAAACGGACGCACTGGGAGTATTCAAGACCATCCTGGCAAGATGGAGTCATGCTGCAGTATACTCCCATGTGTGCATGTGAATGGCAGAGTGAGAACAGAGACTCCTCAGATTCAGAATATACTTGATTCCTAAACATTTCAAGAAACTATTTGGCCTTTGACATTGATGACATACCATAGGTTGCTAATAATAGCTTGCCTGAACTTTTGTTAGAAAAATAAGCACATCCCTCAGTAATTCCCACACTCCTAGGCAAAATCACCACAATATCATATTAATGCCAGGGCTGATGAAATACACAGAAATAGTAAAAACAGTTGAATAAAACTTGTTCTCTGTTGAAGGATTTTTTTTTTATGAGGATGAAGAAGAATAAAAGAACAATAAGGTACCAGTTATTCGTCTGTCAGCAGCAAAGCTTTTGGACAGTGATAGGAATGACAGGATACTCTAGTCCCACCTTCTTCACAAGTGTCAGGATCTTGCACGAAACTGTTGATGTTCTGCTGAATTATTATGGCAATGCAGTTTCATTAACTAACCTTAAAATAAAGGAAGCATGTGTTAGAGGAAGAAATCACTGAGTTAAGATAGAGGAATTCCTGGAAGGAAATACTGTGAATAGATGAGTTTGGAGAGGAAGCACAGTTTGAAGTTAAGTTGTATTATTTTTACTCATTGTCCATATGATGAATAAAATCTATCTTCAAGAGGAGTTTAAGCTTGAATACTAATTGTTGCTCTGCATGGTTTCTCAGCACAAAGGTGAGGATTCAGCCTGCTCACACCCACAAATAATATGAAGGTTATTTTTCACAAAATGGAAGTAGTAGGATTCATAACAAAATTTCCCACTATTTACTATTATATTTTTATTATTCCCCATTATTTATTATTATTATTTTTTTAATCTAATAAATGAGTGACAGAAAATTGAATATGAGCATGGATAAAAGTTCATTTCATTATGATGAGATTCGTTTTTTGCATGAATCTTGGAATAGCAATCAATGAAATAACGTTTCCATAGAGACACCATATAAAGGTAGCTGCCCCAATATTGAATAACTTTCTGTTCTGTCTGGATGTAACATTCAAAACTGCATTGTTTTTTCATTCAAAATTTCGGTGTTCGGGTTTGCTGGGTACCTCTTCTGTAGGCAAGCAGAACGTAAGTGTTAAATCAGGAAAGACAGAAGGAATATGAAAATGAGCAAGATGGATCGATATTCATATACTTTAAGGGGAATGGTTTGAGTTATCCTGAGGTTTATTTGCTGGTGTTTTTATCCCCTTTCTGCTGACTATCTGGATATCCTGTTGCTATAGGCTAATGTGGAATGCATTGTGCTTAAATGGTCAGAGTTCAGTGGTTTCATCATATTTTTGCAAGCAAAAAGCTGGTCCTTAACAATTTTTATTTATTTATTGTCCCAAGGGGCTAGGCATATGCTGGGAAAAAAAATAAAAAAATAAAAAAAAAATAGCACAAATTTCAAGTATGCAAACTCTCGTGGGCCTTTAACTACTGACAAATTATAGTATAGAGACTTCACTATGGTAATAGAGCTGGGGCATGAAGTATTATAAAACATACTCCTTGTATGCATCAATAGTATACTCACTTTAATACTGTAAATAATAAAAACAATAAAATAATTCAAACTAGGAGAAAAATAGTTGCAATTTTGAATGGATGTGGTCTTCTTTTCATTTTCAGAGATCTGCTTTAGGCATTAGAAATGTTTAGAAACACAGGTCATGACACATCTCTTATGAGTAAGAGGAAGATATCTTAAAATGTTATAGATGGCACAGCACAGCAAAAATTAATAGAACTGCCCAATATATATATATATATATATTTAATATATATTCCCAGGTTTAGATCTGAAGCTTAGCTGAGGACCAACTAAAACTACAGAACTTTACCTTTAATCTGCAAATACACAGAAAGTTTTAGCAGTGTCTACAAGAAACTGATATCGAGCCTGCCTCGAAGGGAGCCCGCCGTGTGCTTCTGTTTCTTTCTGAGCCACCTGGCATATCAGCTTGCCAATTGTCGTCAGTGATGCGCGCTGCAGGGGCGGGCGGGTGAGCGGGGCGGAGCCGCTGAAGGGAGCGGAGCGGGGAGGAAGTGGCCGCCAGGGGCTGCTCTGCGCCCGGCCACAGAGAGGGCTCAGCGTCGTCGGCCGGCCGCGTTGGGTATTCCCCGTCACTCTGTATTGTGGTCTGTCCCCTCCTCCATCAGTCACCTTTATTTAATAACATCAGTGAGCAAACATAAAAAATCAGTCGCAAACTGACTTCTTGCTATTGCACACTTTTTTTTTTTTTTTCTGCCTAGTTGTACACAATAAAAGTTTTGATGGATTGTTTTCCTGAGAAATGTCTTTCTGATCTTACCACATTTTTTGATTTTTATGTATTCCTGAGTTTGTTGTTGTAATATAAATGTGAAATGTGCATATTTGCATGGAAGATTCTTTTTCCTGCTTCTCTGTCTCACGTGTTTATCACCCCATCCACTTTTTCATTACTTCTTATTCTGTAAGTGCCATAAGTACCTAAATACTGAAACCAATGACAGAGTCATTATCCTAGATAATAGCCGTCTTGGTCAACAGAGGGTTAGCTGTAGGTTCAAGAACAGGTTTCCTTAAAATTGCTAAAGCCTTCTGGTGGCTGACATCACCATCACACTCAAACTTCGCAAGTCAGGTTGGTGTGTGCCGAGGAAGGAGGAGGCAACAAAAGACATTTTTACACTTCGGAAAGGAACCAAAATGCAGAGTGAGTAGGGATGGGTTATTGTGTGGATAACAAAAGTGGAATTGTAAAACAGCTAATTTTACTTCTGCTAACTACAGCATGAAAATACTTCTTGCTGAATGCTTGTTATTGTATTTGCAGATCGAGTTCATATGTACCACATGTGCTTATTGTTGTTGGATTGTGATTTCAAGCTTTTATGAAGTGATAAGCCACATATTAATAGTTTTAACAGAAGGTACCCTAGTTGTTAACATGGTAACACCTTGCAAGAACAATATGTTATGTCTATTTTTGATTCTAGAAATATGCAACATTCTATGCTTTAAAATACATAAGGTAAGTGCCTAGTTAGTATGTAGATCTGCTCAATATATTATCTTTCACAAATTCCTACTTTGTTTCTCAGTACTGCTATAAAAATTTGCTGCCTCAGACTGAAAAATATTAACTCATTTCCCAGGAATCTCTCTGGGTAGAAATTGTGAAAGTGGATCTGGAAGTTGCAAGCATGTTTGCTCTTGCTTAATCTTACTCAGAATTTAACTGTTGTCTAACACCAGCATAGTAACAATAGTAACAGGTGTTCAAATATATTTAGGTTATTACCCTAGCTTGGAGGAATGGTTTTTCTTTTATTACTATTATTTATTTATTTTTATTGCCATCATTTTATCAGTGGAATATAGATGAAATCCCAATAACTTTCAGCTCATTAAAAATTGTGCTGATACTACTGTAAATGAGTTTTATAGTAGTGGGATTCCACAACACGATTGCAGCAGATGTCATTGAAACTTTTCAAAGTAAAGTATAAAGTATAATCACAATAGTCTAAAGAAAACCAAACTAGTATTTTGATCATAATAAAATTAGGGAACTCTTTGTTTGTTTTCACTCTGGAAATTTTAATAAATGAAATACAATTGAATGAAAGGAATGTGTTGAAACTTTCCTTCAGTTGCATCATGAAGGAGTCAGGCAAGGATAAAAATACTAAATGTGTTGTCTTTACAGTAACTCCTTTTTAACCTGCCCTTCTGAGTAGGCAGCACATGAAAGCATTAGCCCATGAGTAATACCTTATTAAATCGTCATGATTTGATGTGACACATTTTTCTCCCAATTTGCATGCCTGATAATAGACTTCCTAAATATCACCTTCAGGTCCTTTGGCAAAAAAGTATCCCAAATGAGAGAAACGTTGGATCAAATGTTGGTGGTGGGACAATCCCTGGGCTGGGTCTGCATGTGAAACAAAAGGTTCAGGCCATTAAAAGCTATATGGTCTATTGCCATGCCAATGTTGAGTTCTTTGTGTAGTGAGGGCTTGTTGCCTTGTAAACACGTTTCCATGACTCATTAAATCCTCAGAAATAAAAGCTCTCTCAATTCCAGTACAGTGAAGCAGTCATTTTTAGATTTAATTATAAACAGGCTAGATAATGAGGTACCTAACTTGTCCCCTTTCCTGAAGAAGAATGGTTAGTGACCTCTCCTTTCTCTAAACAGTACTAAAATCCACTTTATTTGAAAGATGAAGGAGTGGAAAGTCCTTGACAAAATAAAAGGGGTACAAAAACGAATGCCAGCTGGGGAACTAATATTTTACATAACAAGTAAGAATATATATTTTGTGAACCTATTTAGTATTCAGCTTAAGAGACTATAGTAACCATAGCAACCCCCCTATCACCTGTTTGAGACGCTGCAACATCTTAATGAAATGTGCGCCAAATGCCCTGCTAATATTTATAAAATGTTAATGACATTATCTCTTGGAGAGAGCTACACTGAAAGATAAATGTGTAAAAAATGTTGAGATTCATGACTCCCCTGTCTAATAATATCTGCTTTCTCCTTGCCATTCTATTTTTCCTTTAATGTATCAGTTTTATTTATCAAAAGGGAAAGATTAGTGGGTACAAGGATTCACTTTAGGGAACAGAATGGTGAGTATGCATTAACCTTCACCCACAGTGTGTCCATAGTAAATGCCCTCAGTTTACTTCTCAGAAGGCTTTAGTAGTATGTGGTGACCAGAGGCAACATACTAGACAAAGGTTCCCTGAAAGCATTGAACATTGCAACTCACAGGAAGGCACCCAAAATAACTTTATAAATACAGATACCTCCCTTGAAGCAGTTAACAATTTACAAATAATCTCAAGGCATTTATTTCATTTGCAGGATTCTGAATCACATAAACCCATAGCATTAATGATCTTTCTGGTTGTATAGAATTGCATTTCAGATGTTCACGCTTCATTTTCAGTTCCCAAGCTGCAAGTGGTTAGGGCCTTACTCTTCTGAAGTTTAAAATGTGGGTATGGCCGGTGAATTTTTCTGCAATGTTATTTCTGTGCCCAACAGCCCCAAAGCTAAGGATGTATGGATGGTGTGCATTTACTCTGTTCATGTGTCATCACTTTTTCCCAAAGAACTCCATGCTTTTTCCTTTATTGTGGTGGACTTTATTTTCCTGGTCTATAAACTTCTTAGAGAGGCAGGTGGTTATCAGATATTTAAATTCAGAATTCCCTTGATAAAAGATATATGGAAAATATTTAAATCCTGAAAATCTTTGGTTTTGAGTTCTTGACATTTTTGTCTCTGACTTCAGTGTAAAGTTCAGTATACTGTGGATATAATATTTCTGATCCTGAGTTCACCCACAGAATGAGGGTAGCAAAATCAAAGGTTACCAAATCACTACTAGGTAACATGGCTGCACAATTAGCATAATTCCTTTGTATGTGCGGGGGGATCTTTTTGTCCTGTTTTGTACTGCTGAACTCTGCAGCACCAAGTTCTTCATTCTTAAACCCAGAAGGTAGATAGGAGACTGAAAGAAATGGAAGTGTGAGTGGCTTCAGGTAACAGGATTACCAGGACATCACCCACAATTGTCCTTTACATAAAGGACCTTCTTTGTGCCCAAGAGATCTGAAAAAGGCCTTTATGACATGGGAGGTAGGACCTTCATGTATCATTGCAGTCTCATAATGTATTATTGCAAAATATAAGCTAATGAAGATGTCTGAAAAAGAGGGGGGGTATGAACATATGTGACAAAGTGTGGCCCTAGGGATCAAAATCTACATGAACGGCTTAGAAGGCATGCACCAACGCCCTTGGTGTAATGGGTAGTAGCAGCTACTTCTGTATATTTTTTTCCTGTTGGTGAAAAAATGATGTCAGAGAGTGTGTTAAAGGCAGGGCTTAGAACGGCTGTGTCTCCCTGTTAAAAACACGTGTACTATGAAATAGGACACACTTGGCAATATCTGTGAATTTTAGTGTTGAAGTGACTAATGCAGACTATTAATAAACTGTGGAAGTAAGAGATGGAGAAATTAGAACCCAATGGTATGCATTTCATCTCTGTGCTGGCCTTCACAGTCTAAAAGTCTTACCTGAATCAGATTTTCCTCATGAAAAAAGTTTAACACCAACTATAAAAATATAATTTTCATGGACCAGTCTGTTGTTTTTCTTTAGTAATATTATTATTTTAGTATTTAATAAGGATACTTCATAGAATTAGAATCAAAGGATTGGATTATAAAACTAGTTTGCCTGGAGCCTAGAGAAGTACATTACCTTTGTAGTCATTGTCTTTTATTACCAGTGCCTTTTAACAAAAAAAAAAAAAAAAAAAAAAAAAAAAAAAAAAAAAAGAGGCCTAAGGAGGGGACACATCTGGAAATGTGAGCTAAATAGAGTAAAAATTCTTTTGGAAACTGGTAAACCTATATGATATATGTTGGTAATTAAAAAGAATTAAGTACAGTGGCTCATAAAAGTACCATCTGAAAACAGTTTAAAGGTTACAAAAGGGCTACTTGGCACAGATAAAAGGGTGAGACCTGGCCAGGCCTGCCATCTCAGGGTAGCACTCCTGATTGGCCTGTTTAACAGCGTAGTGTTTCAAACCTGTCCTTAGCTGGTGTATACATAATAATTTTAAGCAGTGCTCCTGGTGAGAAAATCCATTAATTTCAAAAGGGAAGACTCTCTGAAACTGTCTCCCACTTTACTACTACAACTTTGTGATGTTTGCCCATGTCCTTGAATACCTTAATTTAAAATTCTCTTGTAAGAAGGTTCTTTTGGTTTTTCACTGTTTTCTCATTGATATTAAAAGAATATGATTTTTGTGCACGTGTGTGTAAAACTTCCCACATAAATATATTACATAATCAGTACCAAGGGCCATGCTGAAACTATAGGAAGGGATAGTAATTTTATATTTCATTGGTAAACTGACCTTGACGGTAACCCTGTGAACTCTAGAGGCTTAAAAGTCAAATCATGAGTCGTGTATGAGCAAATTCTCAGTTGCATAAAGAGGTTTTCCTGGGTGGAGTATGATGACTTCAGGATTGGGTTTAGGTTTTTATTGTCATTCCCCAGCCCACCCCCCTGCAGACCTAATTTCACCACAAATATTGTGATGCGGTGCCATCCTGGCTAGAGAAAGAGTTAGCTCAGTTGTAGGGAAGGCAATCTTAAAACTTCTTTCTCTTAATCAGAAAAAGAACAAGATTTTATTTTTTTTTTAACCAAAAATATGAATACGTTTCTCTTACACCAGCAGGTGAACACACACACGCACAAAATCTAGAAATAATTGCAGTAGTCTGCTTGTTGTATATTCTAATTAATGCTAGCTTTTACCCTGAGGCTACTTTCATTTAGCCCAAAAACTTGTAGTCACTCTTGGTTTCATTGATGCTTCTTAAGACTGGACTGTTAAGAAAAAAAAAATAAATCATTGTGATTAAACTATTAACTAATGGTAAAACCCTAACAAATAAAATGGAGAAACAATATTCAATATTAATTATGATTTGCATTAAATTCTGTGTGTACCCATATTAGAGAACAGATGTTTTAGAAACTCTGAACCCTCACAGCATCCTTCTTTGTCAGACGCTTTAACTGACTGTACTTCCATATCATTTTGGAACAGACTATCAGACAATTTTTATCACTGATTTATTACACATGAATGTGCACCAACTTGTTCAGCCTAGCAGATCAAGCATCTGCCTTGTAGCACAGATGCAATTAAATAAAATCCAGAAAATATTCTTTTGATTAAAATACTTAATCAAAAAGTCTAGTCAGTTTTGTCATGTAGCAGATACAGATGGATTGTTTTTTACCACATATGTCTGCCTGAGCTGTGGATTGTTTAGATTGTGTAAGTGATGGACAAAAACTTGTCCTGAAAACACCTTCCCTTCTCTTTTGCCTGTGGCTAGTACAGCCCCAAGTGAGACCAGAGCAGTCTGAGAGATGCTGTAAATAACAGAGTGAGGGGGAATGGTCATCTAAGGACCACTCTACCAAGAGGACTGCAGCATGCTCTGATCTCTCTCATCTCTGCCTTTTTCAGTGATAGCCTGCCAAAAGGTTGAGTCATCTTTCTTGAAAGGTAATGAATTTCCCAAAGGTCTGCCTTAAGGACTTCTTTCTGCACTGTGGCTTTCAGTCTGTATTTGTAAATTTAAGGATGTCTGACATTGCTAGTCTTATTTTTGAACTTCTGTTGGAAAATATGTGCATTTAAATACCCATGTCAGACACTCTGCCAAGATAATTAGTTTATCTTCCTTCCATTCACCACAGTGATGTTGATAAAAGCAGTTAAGTACTGCTTTGCAAGAATCAGCTCTGCGCTTTCTTATATTCACTGACTATACATTTTAAAATTATTGTGTGACACTTTCACATCTTGAGAACAGGTGTTCCCATGTTTTTGTTTATAATGGTACTATTTCAGAGTTTCTTCTTTTTTATACCATATTTTCAGAAAGCTTTCTTTACATTACAACGCTCTAATTCAAATATTTTGTGCCAGTTCTTCTGGAGGTTATTTTTACATTCCAGTGTTGCCTGGAGTTATATATTCTAGTGTTATCTATGGACATTAAATAGTATTTTGTAGTTTGGACTCTTCCAGTAAGTGCCAGTTTGAATCTACTAGGGAAGGACTATAAATACATTAGAAATTAACACTGTTGGTTTGGATGTAAGTATTGCCTTTTCCTCCTAATTTAAACAACAACAACATATCTTTATTTTTATCAGTTATCTACACTGTGACTTAAAGGCAACATATTTGTGATAGTCTTCATTTCATAAAGTGTTCTTTCTAACCTATATGCTGGGTCATGATTTGCTCTGCTGTAACTCTTTTACTACCGCTGGGTATAATCAGGTCCTGGGGACTGGTCTGTCTCTATCTGGCCCATCTCAGTAAGGACACAAAGTGATTCTTCTGTCTTCAACTTATACTGAATTCTCTGGGCCCAGAAGGATTTCCATGGCAGCTGAAATTCAACTAATGAGAGAAAGTCCTTTCCTCCACCCAATTTTGCACACCCCTGTGACTGGCAGGGACCTGGCTGTCCTGTAATATGTAAAATTGCTTTGTATAATAAAAACTCCAGTGACCAAGTAATTCCACGTTAGGTTGCTCTGCATCTGGTCCACCTGTTCAAAACTGTTCCTGTATTTGGCAATTTATGAAAAGAATTAAGCTAATTAGGAAAGGTTTAGTTAACAAATTAGAACAAGTGAAAGTTTCACGTTTTGAACCAGTGCTGAATTTCTTTAGTGTTGAATTTTTCATGATTGCTGTCTTTGCTTTGCTACAGTTTATTACCTTCAAACTTATTCACTGTAGTGTCCACTGAGCTAATCCTCATCCCACTACTTGTACTTGGAACCATTTGTCTTTTAATTTACCCCCATGAGAACCATTTGTCTTTTAATTTACCCCCATGAGAATCCTCTAAAAACTATCAGGCTCTCCTTTGCTCTTGCTTATGCAGGTGTTTGCTCTCAGTGATGCCTGAACTTATACTTGATACCACCTACCTCCACAGGCTACACGTCCCTCCATAGATTTCCACTGGATAGACTGTTAAGGTTTCTTTCTTCAGAGACAGAATCTTCTTTCACTTACCAGAAGATAATACGACTTTCTCTCTCTCACACACACACATACACTTGGGTTATAGGTGTGAAACCAAATATTCAGAGGAAAACATGAAAAACACCATCTGTCTTTTCTTGTATCCAAAGTGGCAATTCTTCTTCCTCACATCTAGCTGTACCATTGTGCCTTTGGAGATTGACTACCTTTGAAAGCAATTCAGATGTGGGTCCTTTCTCCTCCTCTCAAGCTAGAAATCATTAAGAAGTACAAAACCTAGCCTTTGCATGTGACAGTACTACTGTCGTGTGGGCTGATTCCAGAACACATTCCTCAAAAGTGGAAAGTGAATGGCAGAATTTGAATGGAGCCTGCCTGTGACACTTGGTTATTTCAGTGAAAGACTAGCTCCTGCCCACCCTGAGCACGTCATTGCTAATTTTTATTTTTGGAAAGTTTTGTGTTAACACTGAGATTTTATCCCAAGTAATTAACTCATTTTTGATGCCACATTTTCCAAAAAAAAAATGCATTTACCATCATATTCTCTCAGGAGTATATGTTGTTTATTATAAGGTGTCTGTTTCCAAAAAACTTTGATTATTTTATCATTATAATGGTGGCGTTTCTGCTGAATCTTTTGATATGTCTCCATAAAAAAGTCTGGAACTGGCCTCCTGAAGGTCCCAAAACTAAACGGAAGGATTTGGGGTGAAGCCTTCATAGTCCTTGCTAATTTTGTAAATTTTTTTTTTTTTTTTTTTTTTTTTTTTTTTACTAAATCACTTTCACCAAGAAAGTTTCTCTTTAAGGTAGAAAGTATTTTTAGAAAAGCATTTTTACCCTTTTGAATGCAGCCTGGAGAGGATTCTCACAGATTTAACAGTAAAAGGTCTTCACATACCACATACTCGTTTCAAGTGACATGTGTCCACTGAGCTGTGTTTGGGGATCAGAGGACAAGCATTCCTACTCCTAATGACCCATCTCTGTGCATTGCAGCTGCTTGGAACCATTGCACAAGTGTTCAGGACTAGACCATGACTGGAGGAGGAGTTGCCTCAGGGAGTTGTCTCTACATGGGCTAGTGTAAATAGTGAAGTCTTATCTTATGAGAATCCCTCAGTATACTTGGTTGGGGTTGCAAGATAAAGCACATAACTGGATATATCCACTTTAGGACATAAACCAGATGAACACAGCTGGCCCAGGATAAAGTGCAATGGTTCTTTATGATAAATTTTTCCTTCATCCATGCCTTACTTTTGAGCTGGACCTTGCCAATATTATGCAAACTTCTTGGTGGCACTTATGAGAAAAATAATTATTGTTTTTCAGTGGGAAAGCAAATGTATAGATTTTTCAGACCTATTCTTCCTTTCCTCGTGAAATACCCAGCTCTGGAGCTTATCATAAAATAAAAGGAAATGTATTTTAAGAAGCTTTTAATTAAAATCCTGGCAGCACATCACTGTAATGGCTTTTTTTTTTTATTGTTATTTTTTCCTGTAGCTCAATTCAGTAAGATTACTTGTACTGATAGCAATTTTTCTGGATAGTGACTAACTTTTGCCTTGGTAGATAAATCCCTTGCAGGAGCAAATCCATGATGTTGGGGCTTTTCTTCAGACATCAGATTTGTCTGATTGTCCCCTGAGATCAAAAGACAGATTTCCATTTAGAGCAGAACAGAAAGTCTAACAGCTTTGGAACTGATATTAAGTGAGAGATAAAGAAATTGGAGAAGAGTGGGTGGTATGAATTGGCAGTTTTCTGTTTCTCCACATTTTTTTTTTTTCTACTTAAGAAAGGTGTAACTCAAACAGCAATAGCACTACATTTTTTTTGGGGGGGGGGCTTTTGTTTGTTTATTTTAATGAAAGCCACTGAGGGGCAGCAGATAAAAGCTGATCTCATTGTTAAAATTAAAAAATAAAATAAAAATCTTTAAAGTTGCAATTGGGTTCCAGTGCTATCTTGAACAAGGAACTCAGCAACTAAGCTTCAGAAACCAGGAAATCACCCTCTGTAAAGAATAAAAAGCAGATAACATGCTAATGCTGATTAAATATTTTTCACCAAGACAAATAAAACCTTGCAACAAAATTCGATGATTCCTGTACATACCCTCTGGCAGACAAGCGCTTTCTCTTCATGTAACTGGCATAGTATATTTTACTAACTTCCTGCCCATGTCATGAGCCAATTTACTTTTTGATCTGACATGAGGAAATCAGTGCTTGTGGAGTGCCTGTGGCTCCTGCTAGTACGGGATATTGCCACTTTGCGGGGCTGCTGTTAAGGGTATCTGCATCGCTCTGGTATTTGGGAGTTTCGCTGGACATTTACATTTTCTTACTTAAGTCCTAGGAGCCCGTTCAGCTTTAAGCAGACCCCGAGCAGTTAGATGAGAATGAGAATAATCTCTCACACCACAAATTGACTTCCCTCTTTGTAGCCCTAGACACTGTTTCCAGCTGCTTTCAGTCTTTCAAATCCTTGAAAGCTTTCCTAATCCTCATGTAGGCAGCCTTTCTGTGCTCTACCTCCCTCCCCTTTCTCCTGATTGGCGAGGCTATTTCATGGCCTAATTCAGCCAACTACTACATCCCTGAGCTGTGGTTTGAAATAAGAGCCAGGCGGACAGTTGCCTCCCTGCTCCTGACTTTTAATAGGCTGGGAAGAAAGGTTGGGACACTTGACATTGTCTTGGGAAGAGTCCCCCAGCAAAGGATAGAAGAGGAAGAAAACAAAACAAACAAACAAACAAACAAAAAAACAGAGAACGACAAACCAACAAGCAAGACGGGGAGAAAAACTTGTGTACAGTGGGAAACTTGATGGATTTGTGCCCTGCAGATAGCAGCGTGGCGTGAGCCCCTTCCCGACTGGATGGATGGATGATGGGAAGCTCAACATGAGGCAGGTGAGGAGCTGCTGCCCCTGGGGCTCTTCAGAGCAGCAGCACATGGCATGCTGCCTTTTCGGTTTGGTAGCACTGGTATAAGCTTCTGCTGAGATTTCTCTCTCTCTCTCTCTCTCTTTTTTTTTTTTTTTTTTTTTTTTTCTTTTCCCCCTTTGCAAGTTTCAGGGAAAGAGAAAAAATTAAGCGATTTAAAGGTTTTTGTCTTTCAGTCTGGTCTTCCCAGCTGTAAGTGATGCCGTGCAGGTCGTTGTGTGCCTGAGTTTTGTGGGGGGTACAAAAGCCGTCTGTGAGATGTGTAAATCGATTCCCGTTTGCCGGGGTTTAAATGCATTGTGTAGACTGTCTTGCAGCCGTGTTTGTGACATGTAAAAGGAAAGAACTCGCTGTGTTATAAGGCAAAATATGCCAATAATGCAGCCCAGGGATAATTTTTTAAACAGCTCCGCATGAGTTCCTTGCCTGCCAGTGCTTTAATCTTCTGATTGTTTTAAAATGTAGTAGTTTCAAGCTGTCTTACAGCATCACAAAAGTACTTTAAGATGGGTTTTCTAGAGATTTTTTTCCAAGATTATTCAAATGAGATTTTTTTTTTTTAAAGAATTCTATTCACCTGAAGGGACAAAAGAAGCTTTTATACTCATTCTCCCAGTTAAAAGGCACAGTGGCAAAATGTTTTTGATTCTCAGTGTTCATAGTTTTGCAACAACAACGTGCAGTTAGAAGAGCCTTGTGGGAGCGAGGGAAACTGGCTGGGCTGTATCTTAAGACTGAATCAGAGATCTGTCCCAGTTTAAAAAGCCCTGCCAGTCCACTTCTGAATGTTACACTTAATATGTTATTTTCTAGGTAGGCAGTGGGTAGATAAGAGGAAATGAGAGAAGTTTTCTAGGTTCTCTTCTGTGTGGGTGTTATTCATTCAGCTCTCAGTGGGACTTTTATAGTACATGTCCAGGGAGTGCATGTGTGAGGATTTTGCACCTGTAGTGCAAATGGAGCATTTGTTTTTCACTTACTTTCTGAAATCATGGTGGAAAATCTCAGCTTCCTCACACCATTTTTCTCAAAGTTAAGGGAGGTGGGGAAGGGAGAAGAAAGAGAGAATACAGGTAAAGGAAGAGGACTGATATTTCTTTCTCCCACAAGCAAAAAAAATAATAATAATAAATATATATATATATATTTATAGCTTTTAAGAGAGAGAAATTTTTGTCCTTGTGAAGCAAAACGAAGGGCATTTTGTATATTGCATAGCTCAAGTTGATCAGTTGGATGCACACAGTTATCAGAAATTGTTACCGCCACAAGAGGGTACTTTGGCACAGGGGGTTGCCAATGGGGAATATAGAAAGAAGCAGAAATGTTACAGGATGGTAATAAAAAAGTAAAAGGCTCTGGGAAACACACATTTTATTCATCTGAAGTATTTCTACCTGAAGCATATGGTTTTATGTGTAACAAAGCTTCATAGCTGGTGGGCTAAAACAGAATGGAGAAGGTGAAGATTGTCAGTGTGCATGGGTACCCTTCCTCCCCCTCTGAAAGAAGAGGCATGGGAAGGAGGAGGGGAGGGAGACATTCCCGCCTAAGAAGAGGTGCAGGCACAGACACAGAGGAGCTTACTTGTACATGGCCCAGCACGTCCTGCGGGTGCCTGCCTCCTTTCATTCCCCCTCTGGAGCGATGCATGGGGTGAGCGCGCTCCCTGCCTGCACGGCATCCCGCCCAGCTACTCCTCCTGGAGAGGTGTGGGGAGAGCCAGCTGAAGAGCTGCCAGAGCTTGTTTAAACACCTGCCCGTGAGCACAATTTCTCACCCTGAGCCAAGTGAACAATTTAGAAGTATTTCTCCGGGTCTGGTTGGTTTTGTGCACAAATATTTTCAGTTTGGCAGGGGAAGGCTGTGTGTGCTGCTAGGGCTGGAGGGGTGAAAACCATGGAGCTGATGGCAGCCAAGGGTGGGTAGAGGCTAGGCGCACTGGCCCCAGCAGCAGATTTCTTGTTTCAGTGGGAAGTGAAGGCTGTAACGAGCTATGAACTAATCATGAAAGATGGTTAGGAAAAACCATTACAGCAGACACTTTGGAGCAGGAAATGTCACATGCAGCTGGAGCCTTCACCCCTTCCTTTAGTTTGTCATTTTTATGGGAAATAGGAACATGACTTTCTTGTTGGCCCATTTACAGCTCTCCTATTCAGAGCACCAGAGAGCTGTTTTTACCTACTTTTCCTGCTTGCCCAGCAACCCTCCCTCTCCACAGTGTCCTTCCTACCTCTCCTGTTGTCTTTCCTGCTCTTCCCGGGTGTTCCCTTTCCCATCCTTTTGCCAGGTAGTATAAGGCAATGAGGGGCAGGGTTGACTCCTTCCTCTTATCAAGCTCTGGGAGCCACTGTTCCCACCTGGAGATATTCTTGGTGGTAGCTTAACTTGAGGCTGCAAAGTTAGCCATCCAGCAGGTAGACAGCGTGTTGCTAGCACTGGAATGAAACCTCATTGTGCTGATGACTGAACCAGCCCAAAGGCAGTCCACAAATAGTGAACAATAGCACTTCCAAGACAAAAACACTAATTTCCAAAAGAGTTGCAAGAATTACTGTAGAAATGTAATAAGCAGACTGTTGAACTGATAAGATTCAACCTACTTGGCCACTACACCAGGACAATGGTCTCTAGCTAGTAACAAGGGTTAGTGTAGGATGTGTTGATGTTTATAAATGAGACAGGTATAAAGAAGCAGACATTTTTTGCTAGTAATTAAAAACCTCAGCAAGAGCTGTCTCCTTGCTGTCAGTTATAAATAATGACCTTGTGTAGAAACTCCAGTAACCAAAATGGGAAAATTTCCATCCTCTTGCTCTGCATGTGACAACTATGAAAGCATATTGGTTACTGCGTACTTGTAAAAGTTTAAGTATCCACAGGAAAATACACCCATACTTTTGCATCCACAGGAAAATACACCCATACTTTTGTTCTAGGGTGCTGCAAAACTAATGATAGGATTTTTAAAGGTATTTAACATGGTTGCAAGAGAGAAAAAAAAAAAAAAAAAAAATGAAACAATAAAGAATTACACTTAATGTATGTTAAGTGTAACACATTTTGGCTTTGCAGACTACTCTGTTCAGTTAGTTACTTAAAAATACATGGCTAAGCAAAGCAAGGCAACTTGGAAGTGATGGAAACTCCTGAAAAGACACTCAGCCTTCATGTGCTAGAGCAGCAGTTTCATGTGGCTGGAGGCCGTCGCATGGCTGGATTCCCTGAGTTTGCTGTAGAACTGGAGAGGGCACTGTGGGCTCTTTTTAAAGTTCCCTAAGCCTACTTCACAGAAAATAAAATGTTTGAAGAATTTTAATACTTCATTTTCACTCACTTTCATCCACAACAAATCCCTGAAGTGCTGTTCATGGGAGTGTCAAGACAACAAATGCAGCTCCTTACTTTGGCCTCTTCCTATTGACGTCCCATTGACTTTCATCAAGGCAGAGTTGAGCCCTTCGTCACACAAAGAGGTCCAGTCCAACAAAATGACTGTTAACTGAGAGGCCACCTAAAAATGAAAAACTGTGTTTCTAAGGCACATAAGGCCATTACAATTATTTATCATGACTGCAGACATACAGCTTTTAGTGTGTATACAATTCACCAAGTGAATAAATGCTGCATACAATTTCAGTGAATAACACATGCAAAATTCAAAATCATCCTCTTTCCTTACATCCCCTTTCCCCTTTCCTTACAGATGTTTAACTTCCTAGCATGTGTTTCTTATTTCCTATTTTCTTTTGCATAACTTTTAGAAATCTTAATGTATTCCTCAGTAGAAAAGCTGTTTTCTTATCCTGGGGTGCTGTAGTCCTTAGACTTGCTTTAGGAAATTCTCTTTAAAGTTCCTGCTAGGATGTTTAGTTGTTTGTTTGGTCTGTAGGGGAAGAATGAACATCTCAGAGAATGCAGTTTTTGTTGTTGTTGTTGTTGCTTGTTTTTGCTTTTTTTTTGTGTGTACCATGCAGGTTAAAGAAAACAACTGTACAGAGTCCACAGGCTGGGAGTGTATCAGTTAATTAGTGGCTGGACATTGCTCTGTAGGAAGCCTGGTGAAGTTTTTGTGCGTGTGTGTGTGTGCTGTCTGCCTCCTTTGATCACTTGTGTGGTAAATAGACGTGCAGTGTAGCTATGGCAACATGTGCTGTAGGTTGGTGGGAACAGAGGGGACGGGATCACCGGACAAAGGGCAGTTTGTTAGAGTGGTTGGTTCTGATTAGAAAAAGGTGGCACCAATCAGGGCATTTAAAAACATCAGTTTTGCAAAACACAAATGTATGTTATCAGTTTCAAAGTAGTGTTTGTTTCTGTAGTGCTGAAGGAGCAGATCATATGGAAGATTGGGGAAGGAGGAGGAGGGATAATAAAAAGCAGAAGCAAAACCCTGTAACACTTCTGAATGTAGAAACGTTCATGCTGGATGTGCTTTTTCTGGTTTTGCTGCACAGTGGATGCATTTTACAAGACAGCATTTGTATGAACCAAATTACCACAGATAATGGTGTTTTAAAAATAAGGTTTTAATGATGTAATGATGGTAGCCTGGGGTTTTACATTACATCTGGTCCATTACCTTTCTCTAATAACTAAAAGTGTGATGTACAGTTTGAGATCAAAAGATACTGTACCTATTTCAGTGGCCCACCTGTAGAGGTCAGACTTGAAGTTCTCAAAATCTTCATATGATAGAATTTCAACCTAAAGCTAAGGCTATAAAAATACAAAACTGGGCACAGTTACTTTCCTCATTAACTTCATGTGGAATACTTTTAAAATAAGGTTAGTTTATCAGCATTGGGTTATTAAGTAACACTGCATTCTGCATCAATGGCAGCAGAAAATATATCAAAATTGAGCCTTCTCTCCAAGCTTGGAGAGAACCCAGCCCAAAGCTTTTATTAGAGCCTGAATTATTTAGATGTGTATCTCCGTCTCTCTGATCCCCACCAGGCCTCCTACCTTTGATGAGGTCTGTCTCCAGTTCTCTCCCTCCTGCCTGCCCAGCACTCGGATGTGCTGGCTGACGCCTTCCCACTGCTGCCCAGTCCCAGGGCTTCCTTGCTGGGGAGGGACGGGGAGGCAGGCAGGCAGGCAGCAACACAGAGTACTACAGCAGCTTTGGAGCTCTGGAAAAAAAAAAAAAAAAAAAAAAAAAAAAAAAAAAAAGTTGTCAGAGCTCAGAGTCCCTCCGCAGAGTAGGAGCAGAGGTAAGGGGTCTGCTGCAGCCTGGGGTTGAGGAAAACGAGCTGCTGGGGACAAGGAGATCATGGTGGTAAATGCTCAGGGGATAGATATGCTGAAGCTCAGTAAATGGAAAGACGGAGAAACAATTTGGTTTGGCTGAGAGTGAAGACTGAGCTAGGAGAAAGGAGCAGACCTGTATTTGCATACAACTCTGTGAATAGCTTTTGGAATGCGCACTGGGTTTTGTTTGAACTGAATTTCAGACTTGCAAGGGTACTCTGTTCTTTAGCCTCTTCTTGGGTTTGAAGTCTTTTATTATATCTTGGAGCTTGTAATGCTTTAGCAAGCTGTAAGGAATTACTGTAGATCCCTGAGATCCCTGGCTTATGGTATAGAATACACTCTGTCTGAAAGCTGGAAAAGGCACTGCAGGGTAGGAAGCTGATTTTGATCTCGTTCCTAAACAATGAAAATAGCTCTTAATTCTTTAAAGTTCTTTCCTATTTGCTGTCATGTCATGGTTGTTTATCATTATAATTTATATCTTCCCAGGGGGATATGGGGAGACTAAAAAGCTGGCAAATAGGCTATGTTTGTTTGGCCCCAAAGTAGAATAAAACTTCAGGTTACATAAGTGTTGGGATAGCTGGGTGTAAGAAAAATTTTGAGACAGTAAAACAAATAATAGAGAGTTCAAACTTTTACTCCTGGCTTAGTGGGACAGTAATGAGGAGATCCACACGGCTGATAGGATTTTTCATTGTAGCATGATAGACTGTAACGAAAACATTTACAGAGGGGTATTTCATGGTCTCAGAAAGGAGCAGGTGAGATTCTATGACAATTGCACTGCATCTTGAGGTGGGGAGGCCAACATCTTTCATGTGTCTCTGGCGATGCTGGTGGCTTTCTGTCATGTTTCATCCTGGTTGCCCAGCACTGCTTGGGCTGCAGACTGGTGGCATTGCCTGCCCACCTCACTTGGATGCCTGCTTCATCACGGTGTGGCATAAAAATTGGGAAAAACAAAGTTCTCTGTTACGTCGTGGATTTTTTCAGGGTACCAGAGACTTTCTTGGTTCATTTAAATGGAGGATTGCCCCCACAGGGGCAGCAGTCTTCTGTGGGATATGCAGGCTGAAATCCCAGTCCTGCACCTGCTCTATATCCCAAGCAGGTGCCCATGACTAATGGCATTAACTTGTCCCTTTTGGTCTCCAGGTATTTAATTATTGAGCAGCCACAGCAGGAGCACTGAGACCACCGCCCCACACCCCTCACCAGAGCAGTAGTTTGGGCTCATTTTTGATATCAGATAACCAACACACTACTTTTAGTCACGAGGAGCAAGAGGTTGCTCAGATGAGACCCCACAGCCACCTCTGTGTTTTCCCCTTTTATTTTTTTCTTATAAGCTATTCTGAGCTTTAGCTGAGCCCTGGTGTTTTCTTCTAAAAACTTTGGAGAAATCAGCATCTTTTAGCAACATGGTTCTCAACTACTGTAGAGAAAAATAATAATATTTTTTTTTTGTCTCATATGGAAACATGAATCCTATTTTTTTTTTTAGTTTAGTTTTGTTTTTTGTTCCTGAGAGGTAATTAGAGGCATTAAAAGAAAAAGGGAACAAGAAGTGGAAAAAAAAAATCACTTTATCATAAGAATGGCCAGTATTCCAATTTTAAGGTGTTCTTCATCACCAAGCGACCTTTGAAAGTGTTGTTTTATCACTGGAACATACTGCTTTTTTTTTTTTTTTTTTTTTTTTTCCCCTCAAGATTATGCCCTTATGCCGTTACTACTAAATTCATATATTCTGCAGGGAGAGTTAAACCCCATTGTCATCTTTTGCTTTCTGGACCACCAAGGTCTGCCTAATTCCTGCCTCTGCTTCTATATTCCTTCCTAATGAGCTCTAGCTCCTTGGGAAGTCAGGTCTTCCAGCACTCAGCCTTTCATTCTCCAGTCGCACCTTAGCTCTGGAGGCAGGCACACAGACACTTATCCTGTTTCATTTTTTTCTGGAAGTCATGAGAGGCTGCAGCCAGACCCCTACACAACTCTGTTTATAGTCTCACTGCAAAACACATGTACTGTAAATCTAATGTGTAGAAGAACAATAAGAGTACAGGAAGGGAAGTCTGCTGGGCAAGCAAAAGGGCTGTCCCTCTCAGGGCGCTGCATGTGGACAAAGCACTAGAGTAAGGACATGTGATAGCCAAGCACATGTGATACTCACTCTTTATCTGGGATCTGCCTGGTGTGAAGTGGTATCAAAATTGGTGTGCGTTTTGCTAGTTGATGGACATTATCTATGCAGACAGATATTGTGTTGGACAAACAATATGCAGCTTATAGAGCTTAGATTTTGACCTGTATGCAAAGCTACACTATTCCACCAACCTTGGTAGCACCTACTGAATCAAGTGACTCTAAAGAGTTAATGACTTCATTTCTAGCTGGATAACCTCAAAAGTATAGATTAGGCAGAGACTTCAAACTGGGAGTTAAGTAGTTCAAAAGTGCACTATATTGTTTTGGTCTAATTAACACAACATGGTGATAAGACATTAAAGCAGAGTGACAAGACTATACATTGATAACAGAGGACATTAATGCCTGCAGACACAGTCTACATTGTAAAAATCTGAAAAAAGGGGGCTTATTATGTTAGATAGGTCAATGTGATTTGACCTAGTTTTGCTTTGCTGCTTGGAAATTATGTCAGTATTAGTTATGTCATCTCCTTGGATGAACAATTTAACATTCTCATTGCGTTGCAGTGTTGTCCTAATATTTTATATATTTTTACCTACTCTCTAAAAGGATCCTTCAGGCTAATTCTAGAGATCTGGGAAAAATGGTATAAAACGCAACCTCCTGAAACTGGATTCTCTTTTAGCCACTATGAATATCTACAAATTCTGAAATTTATCTTACGCAACCTCCTGAAACTGGATTCTTTTTTAGCCACTATGAATATCTACAAATTCTGAAATTTATCTTGTCCCTCTCGCCTGTAAAGCTTATCAAGTTCGTGAAAAAAGAATGACTATATTAACTCACATAGCCATGTACACCTTTCTCATGAAGGTTTTTCAAGACTAGAAAATAGTATTATTATCTTACCTGGATGCTTATGTAAAATAGAGTGGATTAAGATAGTCATGCCACATAGTTTCCCTCTGAAATTTAAGGTCTCATATGAAGTCATCTGTACTTATTTTGGAAAAACTGAGTTTTTCTTTTATACCTGAAAAAATCACAAGGACTTCCCTTCATATTTAGGTTTACACTAATTTGTTGTTGTTGTGTTTTGTTTGATTGTTTGTTTTCTTTCTCTTTCCATTTGGCCTTGTAAGGCAAGACTTTATATTTGCCAGGGCTCAACCAGTGGTACATCAGGGATCAACTAAAGGATTAAATGTTCCTTGCTCTAGTGGAAAAATAATCTGTTGCTGCTATAGCCAATTACATTATATTGGTTAGTGCTAGAAAGACAGGTCTTATCCTCAGCTTTACCTATCCACTTACAGCTATGTCCCTTGCTGCTGTGTTACCACTGCAAGTTATTACAAGGTTACTGCTTTTGCTTCTTAGACTTGCTTGATCTAAAGTGGGCAACTCTGAAGCTTGATTTTGCTTCTGCTGAAGTCAGGATTGCAGAGGTGGAGTGTATTGCCCCTTCAAAATACTGTGTTATTGTAGTTATTCAAGAGGTATGTGTGTGAGTTGATTGTGACCATTGTGACAAACACTGAGCAGATCAGGTGACACTGTGAGAGCAAGCTGAGACTTTCTTTCCTGTTTTTCTTTTTTTCTTTTTTCTTTTTTTTTTTAATGATTTTTACTTTGATGTGTCTTTTCTTGAATTGTAAGAAATCTGTACTTAAGT
Organism: Oxyura jamaicensis; assembly: GCF_011077185.1. Lineage (NCBI taxonomy): Eukaryota > Metazoa > Chordata > Aves > Anseriformes > Anatidae > Oxyura > Oxyura jamaicensis. Next base: position 128,145,382 of record NC_048893.1, read on the forward strand.
TTCAGCATGAGCTTGTTCCTCGCAGTGTTGAAATATTTTAATGAGGTAAGAGCTGTACAGTTTCCTCACCATCTTTTCATAAAGGCATCAAATCTTCAAAAGGTCCTGCTTACTCAAATTTTTCAACTCAAGAAAAATTTAAAATTGTAATAGCTATCTGAAGTCTTTGAGTATACTTCAGATGCAAATGCCCTTGCATCCCTTGTTAACCAGCTTAATTGGAACAAAAGCCCAATAAGAGTGAGTGTTCAGAGGTGCCTCTTCTTTGCTATAACATTTGCTCTTGATCCCTAATTAAGCCTTGTTACTGAAGGTTAAAAAATCCTCCCATAATATAACTTTCCTTGAATGTCTTGACTGCAAAAGAAACTGTCATGGGAGAAGTATGCTTATCCCTCCCATCCTTCTCCTCCTTTTAAAGAGAAATAAAGTGTAAACTGCTTATGAAAGATTAGCAAGGACTGGAAATAAGAATCACATATCCCCAGAGTAGTGTAATGAATGTTGTGTATGTGTGTTTGTACACTGATCATCTAGGGCTGTGATGGTTTATAAGCAAATGAGAAAACCCATCTGCTACCCCTTCAAGTTTACAGTCTGAGGGAAATGAAGAATGTAATAAAATACAGCACTGCTCTATCTTCTGTAGCAAGACTGGGAAAAGCCAATCCCATTTCAAAAGAAAATACCTAGTGTTTTTAATGTATGAAACCCAGTGTGAAGAGATATGCTTGAGGGAAGGGACGACTGTGACAAAGAGGGTAGTGACAACATTATTCATATGGCTAGCAAGACTGCACAGATAGAGATTTGCAAAAAAAGACAAGATTAGACCCTGGAGTTTAGCTGGTCCCACTTTCTCTTCAACATAGATTGTTACAGCAATTTATTCAAATAATCTTCAGAATTTCTAACACAGCAGATTGCACCACTTATCTGGGCAGCCTTTTTCAACATTCAACTGATATCATGGGATTTTTTTTTTTTTTCTAATATCCGTAGAGAAGTTCCTCTGAAGCAGCTCATGCCCACTGCCTCTTGTCCTGTCAGCAGGCATTCTTGAGAAGAGAATGTCTCCGTCTGCTCTTTAACTAACTTTTTAGATGCTCAAGAAGTATGATTAGATCTCCTCTGAGCTTCCTCTTCTCCAGGCTGAGCAAATTCAGTCCCTTCATCCTTTCTTCTTATGTCAAGTTCTCAAGCTGGTGGCCCTCCACTGGACCCTTTCCAACTTCTTTAACTGTGGGAACTGAAACTGGGTAGAGCATTTCAGGTGTGTCTGAGATGAGTCTAGTGGGATGAAATAGTCCTTGGTTTACTGACTGTATTTTTGCTGATGCAGGCTGGGACACTGCTGGTTACCTTCCCTCCCAGGGCTCACTGCTTGTTTGTGTACAGCTCGCTGCCTGCCACCATCCCTGGGTCCTGCAGCAGAGCTGCTCTTCAGTCCACAGCTGACCTGCTGCTTGGGATTACTTCTTTCCAGGCACAGGATATTATATTTATCTTTGTTAAAGTTTATGCTAAGGCTGCGTTAAGAAATTTAGTTTACAGCCTCCAAGAGAGGCTTCCCGGCTGAGATAACAAAACCAAACCAAAACAAAAACACACTTTCCCTCTTTAGCTTGATGTTATTGCATAATTACCCACAAAATGCTTTAGTTATTTGTCAAGCATCATATATCATTGTGGACTAGAAATTATGGGGTATTAGGTCATGGATCTTGTTCATTTCCATGATTTTTTTCTATTGTCTGTTTCTATGAATTTATAACTGTAAATGTAGGGTAGTTCACTTTAGGAAGACAGATTGTGTCTTTGTGGTCTAGAAAATCTGGAAACTGTTATCAGAGAAAGAAGGTTTCTAATGAATTGCACTTTATTACCCTTCTCATCTTGAGTTGATGAGGTAGGTATGCACCAAGAATAATGAATAACTGATGGTGTTGATTTTTTCCCTAAGATTCTCTTGTGTTTTCAGACTAATTCCAGTAATTTGTTGTACTAGTTTAGTGTTTTTCACCTCTTTGGATCAAACCTCACTGTCCCCACCCTGTCCCCACTTTAGAATTTCTATTACTGTTCCTCACTTCCCTGTCATTAGATTTTTGGACTCTGTCTTTAAATTCCTGTGCCTTCCCTAGGTCTCTGGACAACACTAGAGTTCACAGGAACAGTAGGGTAAAGCCATAGGGCAGAGAGGTATCGTGAAGAAAGAGGCAAAATGCGACCTCCATCCCCCTCCTTTTCAAATGTGCTCTTAATCTCATCTGGGAAGTATGCTTTGCTAACCTGTGACTCCTATCCTGGTCAGAGTGCAGCTGGCAATTTGAGCATGACAAACAAGAAGAAAACATTTTTTTCTCTTCTCTTCCCTTACACAGAATAATAAAATGCTTTGGGTTGAAAGGGTCTTTTAAAGTTCACCTAGTTCCACCCTCCCCTGCCATGGGCAGGCACACCTCCCACTAGACCAGGTTGCCCAAAGCCCTATCCAGCTTGTTCTTGAACACTCCCAGGGATGGGGCATCCATAGCTTCTCTGGGCAACCTATTTCTGTTTCTCACCATCCTCATAGTACAGAATTTCTTCATTATTTGTAATATAAATCTACCTTCTTTAGTTTGAAATGGTGAGCCCTTGTCCTGTCACTACAGACAGTGGTAAAAAGGCCTTGCTCCATCTTTCTTATAAGACCCCTTCAAGTACTGAGAGGCTACAATAAGGTCTTCCTGGAGCCATCTGCGTGCTAAACAACACAAACTTTCTCAGCCTGTAGGAAAGGTGCTCCAGCCCTCTGTTCGTCTTCATGGCCCTTCTCTGAATCAGCTCTGACAGGTCTTTATTCTGCTCAGGGCCCTAAATTTGTGTTCAATGCTCCAGGTGGGGTCTTGTGAGAGCAGAGTAGAGGGAGAGAATCACCTCCCTTAGCCTGCTGGCTGTGCTTCTTTCTATCATTGAACTGAAACTGAAAATATTAATTGAAAATCCTAAGCTTGAAAATATTTTGAAGCTTTCTGAACATTTTTGGATGATGTTTTTGCCATTAGTTGACACTATTCCAGAGGATGACTAAATGGGTTTGCCTTTTCAAGGTACTTGAGAGGAGTAAGAGGAAGAGAAACAGAAAGACGGGCAGCTCTGGCTGTTTGTACTACACCTATTTAACAGGAGAAGCAGTTTCTTATTTTTCTTGACAGCAGTGTATTTTAAAATGCCAGGGTACATTCCTGAGACTAGACTAGGTTATTCAGAAAATAAAGTGCAAAAGAAATGGACAGAGAGGGGCCCAGAGGGAAAACAACTATGTGGGAGAGGAGACCAAGAAGAACCTGGAGAAAGAGGAAAGATCACCAGGTTCTCTTGAAATTTCATTAGGAAAGCTGAGGAAGAACCATTTATATAGAAGTTGAGAATGGAGTTTGTTTCAAAGCCTTGAGAATTAATATGAAAATAGGACTTTCAGTGTTACAGAATCAGAAGTTGCTTTGGCAAGCAGAGAGGCAAGAAAGAGGAATAGTTCACAAACTTCAAAGAGAAGCAAGGTAGCAGCCAGAAAGTTAAGGGAGATTAAGAAGACTTCTGAAGGCATACAAAAGGAAATAAACACAACAGCAATTGTAGTTTCCCAGTCTTTCTCCATTAGACTGCCTGGCCTGTCTCTTCTTGGAAGGACTATTTCTGATGATAACTGTCCTTTTCAGGCCCCATGTTTTACACTGAAGTTGTAATGGGATGATCAAAGGTGCCTTGTCCTATAAATCCTCCAAATGATCATTTCCCTAGCAAGCTATTCTTTCTAATGGTGTTAAAAATATGACAATATTCTAGAGTGTTGGATTTTTAACATCTCTAAAACCATCCAAAGTATAAGGCTTAGTTTTCTGGTCAAATACAAAAAATAATAATAATAAAAAAATAATAATAATATAAAAAAAGGCTTTCTTAATCCTGAGATCATTATGTAGTATGTGTAAATAAATTTTTTACTACCAAATGCTGACACCTTGCACTTGAGGTCTGGAGTTATATATCATCAGTTAAGAACTCAAATGTACCAATAACTACATGCCTCTTCATTTTTGAAGTCTGTGATCCAGAATTATGGGGGAGCATCAATGTAAGAAATTCTGGGAAATGGTTTATTGTAAGGCTCTGTTAAAAAATAAAAAAATAAAAAAAAATGCTTAATTCCTATGATAAGACCCTTACTTCTGCTGACCTTGTGATGCTCCCACTGTGTGAACAAAGGCTTGCCCTACGGAAGTGACAGTCTGGCTTTTGGTAGGCAGAAAAACAAAACCACGATGCTTTATTTTGCAAGTATATGAAAATGCTTACTCTGCATACCCAAACTTTTCCCACAGAATTTCATGACTGCAGTTATACAGGAGATGTTAGCTTTTATGATAAAGACATTTGAAGTTTTTATATAATCTCAGTAAAAATTATTATGGAAGATCTCACACCGGTTAGAAATTTATGTTATGGGCAAATATTATAAAATGCTGTACTTAACCCAGATGTAAGTACAGATTTTAGAGTTTAAAGATGGTTGACTTAATTCTTTTTCCCTGCTATGGACTGTTTCATTTGAAAGTGCTGAGCAGAGACTTATACATCAGAGATTTAAAGAATACATATTAATGCAGATATATACTGTGCACAATTAGCATGGCATGTGCATTGTAGCAAATCAAGCAAGTTAGCAGAGCTTGGAGATTTAGTCATATTTACAATATAAGTTTGTATATTCTGTTCTCTTTCTTGGGTAGGGTGAAAGGCTTATGAATGTCTTCAGGTGATAATGGACAAATTAGTTAACTAATAGGGGTGATTTTAATCCAAATCTGAAGGTCAAGACTATTTGTCTTGTGTGCAGGAAAAAAATGATACTCAGAACAATTAACACCCAGAGGAAATTTTTCAGAGTTTATTTTGGTTGGTCTATAATTGATAGCTCCCTTGGCTAATGGAATACCCAGCTCAATGTCAATCACCATTTAAATAGCTTAGCTCTGAATAGCAGTTATTGGTCACATATGTTGTCCTGTCAACTCTTGTTTCAGAAACAGGACATAAAATGGCATATGGATACACTGTAGCAATTTGTTTTGTTGTTTCTATTTTGTTCTTGTTGAAAGACTCAGATTTAGAAGAAAAATAGAAAATGAAAAGAAATGTAGCAAGGCTTTTGGTGCAATTTGCTTATACAAAGTAGGAGGCTCTCTATGCCACACTACTTCTTTCTCATAAGTTTGCAAAAGAGAAAAAGGTTAAAAAAAACTAGGAATAACTACCAACTTCCATGGCTGTTGCCACTTACACGCAAGGGTGACAGACAGGTTTGTATAAGAAGGGTTAAATGTCATTAAAAATTTCATATGGATAAAAATGATGACCTAACATCATACCTTTGGTTACTGATGAAAATACATTCTGTTGACTAGACTTTTTTTCTGTAGAGAGTTGGAGGACAGGATGCTTGGTATGTCAATAGTGTCAGAAGACTGTTAGCCAAGGTATGGTCAAGGGCAGCTATGACTTTATGGTGTACTGCTGCTAAGAGATTCCAAGTACAACAATCCCTTTTTTTGGCAACTCTATACTATCTAGCTGAAATGAACATCTAATCACGAAGAAGACATGGACAATGACATGCTGGAGGCCTTTGGGGAAAAAAAAAAAAAAAAGAAAAAAAAATTGTTTCTTGGTTTTATCTGGAAAATTTGGATTATAATACTGACTTTGAAAGATGTTTTCATAGAATCATTAAGGTTGGAAAAGACCTCCAAGATCATCTAGTCCAGCCCCTACTACCAACGTTACCTACTAAACCATGCTCGGAAACGCCACGTCCAACCTTTCCTTAAACACCCCCTGAGATGGTGACTCCACCACCTCCCTGGGCAGCCTGTTCCAATGCCTAACCACTCTTCCTGAGAAGAAATTTCTCCTAATTTCCAACCTGAACCTCCCTTGGCACAACTTGAGGCCATTTGCTCTTGTCCTATCAGTAGTTATCTGTGAGAAGAGGCTGACTCCCCTCTCAGCACATCTTCCTTTCAGGTAGCTGTGGAGAGCACTATGGTCTCCCCCGAGCCTCCTCTTCTCAAGAATGAACAACTCCAGTTCCCTCAGCCACATAAGACCTATGTTCCAGACCCTTCATCAGCTTTGTAAGCTTTCTCTGGACATTGAATGTTTTGTCCATGTCTTCATGTTTTGAAGTTTGCTTTCACAAAAGCAGTAAGAATTGATGATATTTAAGAAGGCCTAGCAGTCAGCTCATGACTGCAGGGTGGAAGTATATGCTGCATATTTGTGGAATATGCTACTCTTAAAATGGTACCCTCTTTTGTAGAAATAACTAATTGCTTTTGTCTCCCCAGCTCCCTTCAAAAACAACCACAGCAACAACAACAAAAAAAAAACCACCACCACCACCTACAAAACTCAAAATAACCTTTCTGAATGAATCAGTCCAGTGAAACTCTTTTATTTTTCAGATGACAAAACCCCAAAATAAGGTTAAGTATTTCTGTTCTGAGATATAAATGTACTTAATAATTATTTTTATTTTGACTATATTAAAGCACTAAATATGCTCTTCTACATACTATAAAACAAAACTAAAACTACTAGAAAACAAAAACTACTAGAAAACAAAAATATTTTTGATTAATAAATGAAAAAAATAAATAAAATCATTTCTTTTGAAATGTTCCTTAAAACATTTCATTCAAGCTGACATAAAATATGTCTATTTTGATGAAAATGAACTTTTCAATATGGAACTGCTTTATATATTTTAAAAAAAAGCATTTCCAATGATCTGTGAATGAGAGTGAAATACTTTTTGGCATTAAAGCATCTGGTAAAACAGGAGGTGAAGAATTCATTTTAATTTTTAAACCAGTTAATTTCATTGTGAAATTGTGTCAGACCAGATGATAGGAAAGAGACTTTACGAAATCTAAAATATGAAATATTTTAATTTTATTGAAGATAAAAATGCTTGTGTTTCATTTTTGAACAGGAAGTCTCCAGTATTCTGAAATGCTTAATCTGATCAGTTATTCTGACTACATTAATGATAATATGGTCTTCTTTATAATCACAGGACAGATATTATAATTTAACTATTCTAGAATAGAAAAACTCATAATATGGTGGATAAACATTCTTAGCCTTGGCTATAGTTAGGATATTGCTATGCTACCCTAAAGTAAATGTTGCAGGTACCATGTTTCCTGTTAGGCTCTTACAGCAGGGTAATGATCTTCTGTTATCACACCTCTATGCAGACAAATGTGCAAATACCTTTCTAAGTGAAGAAAAAAGGACTTTGAAAGTTGCACAGGGCATCAGGTATAAAAACCCATAGGACTTGATGAGATGCACCTGCGGTCCTGGGGGAACAGGTAGATGAAGTTGCTAAGCCACTTTCCATCATATTTGAGAAGTCATAGCAGTCTGGTGAAGTTCCCACTAACTGGAATAGGGGAAACATAACCCATATGTTTAAAAAGGGAAAAAAGAAAGACCTGGGGAGCTACAGGTCAGTTGGTTTCTATGCTGAGACTATACTAAGGCACATGGAAAATAAAGAAGTGATTGATGACAGCCAACAAGGGTTCACTATGGGCAGATCATGACTGACGAATCTGGTGAACTTCTACAAAGGGTTTACAGCATTGATGGACAGGAAAGAGAAATTGACATCTCTGCTTGGACTTTTGCAAAGCATTTGACGCTGTCCCCCATTATATCTTGTATCTAAATTGGAGAGACTTGGGTTTGATGGATGGACCGCATGGTGGGTAAGGAATTGGCTGGATAGTGACTAGCAAAGTGCTGTGGTCAACAGCTCTGTGTACAAGTGGAGATCAGTAACAAGTGGTGTTCCTCAAGAGGCAGTATTGGAACCAGCACTGTTTAACAGCTTTGTAGTTGACATGAACAGTGGGATCAAGTGCACCCTTAGCAAGTTTGCCAATGACACCAAGCTGTGTGGTGCAGCTGACACACTGGAGGGAAGGAATGCCATCCAGAGGGACCTTGACTGTCTTGAGAGGTGGGCCTGTGCAAACCTTGTGAAGTTCGACAAGGCCAAGTGCAAGGCCTTGTACCTCGGTCAGGGCAATTTTGTTTTAAATGCAAATACATGGAAACAGGAAGCCTGGTCTGCAACAGTTCATGGCTCTTTTACAATTTCATGGCTCTGCATGTTCATGCTGTAACTGAGGATTTACTTATACTTCTCGTTTGTGTGCTGCCTCCCTACTCTCCCAATCTAACTGACACAGGCATAGGTATGAAACAGGTGCCCAGTTCAACTTTCATGTCAGCTGCTGTATCTCCCCCATTCACCTCAGGATGAGGATGCAGATTAAATCATTTTATGGTGATAGTCCTCTAGTACCTGTCTATACTTCCCTCCAAGTGCCCAGACGGTCACGGAAGCCTTCCTGCAACCTAGTGGAAAGCATCATGGAATGGTTCAGCTTTGTCTGCAGCAAGAATTGCCCCAAGAAATCTTAGTAATAGATGCAGGTGAAAACTGGTGTAACAAAAGCTATGGATTGAAAATTGTAAATACCTGAGTGAACACAACAAGCTGACCTCTCTTATTAATTAGGTTTTAGATTCTGAATCCATAGTTTATTATTTATATCAATCAAGAGAGGAGATATATAAGAGTGGACCTTCAGAATCATGCCGTTTCCAACAAAATCTTGCATAACTAATTTTAGTATCATTTGGATTTCCTGTTGAAGTTGGTTTTAAAAGGTCATGTTTTTATAGGCAACATGGACTTTTGCTGTCTCATATAATCAATATTTGTTTTATTTAAAAAACAAACAACAACAACAACAAACAACAAAGATTGAGGGACTGAGCACTGCAGACTAAGAGTTGGATTTAAAGGTATAATCCAAATGTGGTATTTCATAGGTTTCAAACAGCTAGTTTATAAGCATTTGCATATAATTACACATTTGCAAGAAATTCAGTGACCCATTTTTTCTTTTTGTTAGTTTATCTTATTTTGCGGAAAATATTACGAGAAGCCATTAGAATGAGCCATTCTAATTTTAATTAAACCATGCATGTGTGAGTGCATTCTGGGAAGTATACTAATTTAACTGGAAATTTTCTGAATATACTGCACTCTTTTTGTGGCAGTCATCTCACAATATAGACACAGATAATGTGGACAGCTACATTTTAGCCCATTTGCTCGAGGCTCCTTTTATAGTCCATGGTACTTCCGGGACATGATTCTTTTTGTAATAAAGTCATCTCAAACTGCTCAGGTAAATTTCTTCCTTGAAATGCTTATTGAGTCTAAAAGGATCCCAGGATAAGTAGGATCTAGTCATCTGTAGGCTTCTATTATGGACACCTCTACCTCATCAGATGAATCAAAATTTAGTATCATTTAGAGTGGACTTTGTTTTCCCTGATATCAATTACATCCCATTCAAAGATGACTGCATAGAACAGTCAGAAAAATATTGCTTTACATTGTCTTTCTGTATTTTTCATACGACATATATCTAACTACCAGACACATACAGTGTATGTATTGCAGTGAAGTTCAGCCTTTATAGAGGATAGGATTGACTAAGGTTAGCAGAGTGGTGCTACAGTCTCCTAGCAGCCAGGTACTAGAATTCATGCTATGGTTCATTTTACATAACTACTATATGATATTTAGTCATGGTGCACTGAGCAAGGGCACAAATTGGCAAATTTATTTCAAATATGTTAATTTTTGAAACATTTCTGCCATTCAGAATATTAATAGGGCTGAGAGCTTTATTGTACCTTGCAGGTCTCCTAGCGGGAATCTCAGCCTATAACAAGTGTTACTTACTTCATATCACACATTTTTAACTTCACAAACCAGTACTACAGTCCTAAGTATCCCCTGCCCTTTCAGTGTCTTCCATGCCCATTCCCATGTCTTCACCTTTTCCCACATGCTCCAGTTCTGAAGCCCCATTCTTCCTGCTTCCCAGACTTGCCAACTCCTGGACCCTCAGTTTCCAATAGGTGCTTGGCATACTCAGTGCTTGTGTCCACATTAACCAGCCCAGCACTGCTTGTTAACAGCAGATCTGCAGAGTCAAATAATCAGTGCAGAGAACCCAATATACACGTTACTCCTGTATTGTACTCTTTCTATTTGAGGCATGAAGACTGAATATTCATTAGTGGCTGAAAATCATTATTAAGTGCTCACATACAGTTCCCCATCTGGGTTATTTCCTCTGAGAGGATGAAACTTCACATGCTCCAGCATCAGTCAGCAACGTCAACTAAAGCTTAATAAATGGAGAGGATTGGAAGACTGCTTGAAAATGTTCTCATGACCTGAACTAAAGCATCAATGGAAAGACCTACAGCAAGCACAGGGGCTTCCATTTTGCAAAGGCACAGGTATCCCTGAATTAGCATCTGCATTTGAAGTACTCATTTCCATAATAGTACTTTCAAAACCAGGCTCCTTCTGAGTGATGAGGTTAAAAATGCAGATACAGTTAATGAGCAAGCTACACTCAAACTGCTCATAAGGTACAATGATGTTACTAGCCCTCAAGAGTGGAGGTTAAGTTAGTGCATGAGTGTAACTTAGGTATATTGAACACAGAAAAAATGATGAAGGGCAGGCTTAGTAAAAGAGAGATGCATTTGAGCCAGGTTGAGGGAGGAGTACTAATGCTAAAAAGTGTTATACTGCTAATCCTTTTTAACTTCCTCTCTGGGCTTTGTTGCAAGACCCCTGTTGGGGCCTGATTATTCAGGCTTCGCTCCATCTTCCCAGGCATCCGTTTTGAGCAGAGCTGACTCTTTCTGTAATTTACAGAGAGCAGAACTGCGAAAGGAAGCTAGTGTTTCATCAAGGTGGTAGGCATCTTTTTACTGTTAAAATGTTAGAATTCAACCAAAGGTAGGGAATATTTGTTGATTGAACGTATGAATGTGTTTAGGAGGCTATGCTGCTCTACACTGCATGGAAGTATTGTATCTGTGTTGTATTATTTCTTATCTCTGCAAACAGTGGAAGAATCACTTCTTTAGAAAAGCTCAGGAGTACATAAAGGCACCCTTGTTTCTTTGAGTTAGTGAAGCTATGAAATGCATGAACTTTACCCCTCGCTTCCACAAAAGGTCTGCCAATTCTGTGAATTTTAAATCCATGGGAAATTTTTGTTGCCCATGGCTGTTGAGTTTCAATGGCCAAAATATTTTCTCATGTTATGCTTGAATTATATATTCTTTTAAGCCTCCAAATGACACTTATGCTTTTCCTGCATTCATGAAAATGAGAAAAAGATGAACAAGTGTCCTCTGCTCAGACAACTATCATATATATTCTGGTTTGTTTGTCTGATTGAATGTAGTGATTTAATGTCAATAATTCAAAAAAAAAAAAAAAAAAAAGTGTTTAACAGTTTGCTTTTTTTAAATCTGGAAATAAAAATACTGATGTTATGATCCATGAAGGAACAGCACATACAAATGAAATGGGCTGTCTGGAGTTAAGCCACAAGAAAACTGGAAATGTTTCCTGTGTAATGAGCCATGTATGGTAAAGACTGCAGAGAATAGCTGACAGCAAAGAGCTATCTAGAGTGATATAGCCATCTTATGTTCCATTAAGGTCTTGTTATTTTAGTATTTAAACAAAATTATACTTCAGGAAAATATGAAGCCTGTTGTGTAATGCTGGTAAGGAAGAAAATCAAACTTCAAAGTGTTGAGCTATCATTTAGAAGAATTATATCCATAAAATTCTGTCTTTTTAGCTGAGTACTTGGATAGTTTGGAGACAAAAGTGGGGAAACTGATTCAGGAAGGAAATTGTTGTATGCTGAGCATTGCATATGTCAAGGCACCCTGGGGACAAGTGGAAAGAGCACTTTTCTGGCTATGTGACCCAACTTCATTTTTGTTGATGTAAGATAACAAACAGAGAGAACATCCTGTACTTTCAAGATCCACCAGTAATATATTAAATGGATTTGAGGTTTGTTTTGTTTGTTTGTTTGTTTTTAAGAGTATCGAGCATTCTCTGAAAAATTAGACACAAACTGGTTGTATAAGAAATTCATTTTCCTGTATGTCCTTCTGAAGACATTATATGCCCTCATATCATTATGAAAGGGAAAAAATGAAATCTGCCTTCAGTTTTCCCTTCTGTATCAATCAATATCATAACTGAATCAATTCCAAGACCTGTTCCGGCTACTGCATCAGAAGACCAAAGATCCCAATTTAATTGCTAAGATAGGTCTCTGAATCCATATTTTCTTCAATAAAGAAGACAGTGACTTGTGCCAGACAATTTATCCACTGCTTCCCCACTGAGAGTCCAGCCTTACTGCCAAGATCAGCTGTCACACAAGATCCTAACTTTAAATACATCTGTAAAAACCAACCACCATAGGTCTTGTGCCCAGTTTTCAGTCTGTAGTGGTGTGCCCAGACTGCTTGTCACAGAACTACTTCCAGAGATGGCGGGTGAAAAAACAGTGTTGTTGAACACCAAATTAATAAAATGTGCAGGGATTCTCCTCTTTGCCTCCTTCGAGGTGTCTTTTACTGCTGCATCAAACTCCGTCTTTCACCAAGGAAACAACAGTTGAGACAACATTATGGTCATTGGCAGTGCAGATGCCCCAACAGCCCTATCTATATCTCATGGAGATATTTAGCTGTCAAACTGCTAATAGTGCAGCTGTGATAACTCCCACCCTCAGTGAGGCTAATGCTCACTCATGATGTTGGGTGACTTTTTCAGGCTTGGCTTTCATACAGAAAGAGTTGAGCTCTTGTAGCAGTGTAGAAATCTGAATGTCTCAAAGACAAGGAAGCACTTCAAAAATATCTGAATATATATTTTATGTCAAAGGTAACAAAATACTAACTTTGAAGTCATTCTTCTAAGTCCTGTTTCTGACTTGTGTGCATGTAAGGGTGGTAAGAGTGATCTTTCTAGGTGTTTATGGTATTGTTACAGATGTGATGGGAAAAGGTGAACTATGGGAAGATGACTTGAACTATTCTCTCTGGCAGCACTCTGCCAACCAATTCACAAAAAAGTTCTCCTGGAAAAGTCAGTCTGTTACAGATGCCATGTACCATCACACAATTCTTTCTGCTGCCCAAACACTTAAGAAAGGCAGATTGACACTTAAAGGGTGATTGGTAATATTGACCAGAAAAAAAAAAAAAAAAAAAAAAAAAAAGAAAAAACAAAAGGAAGAAAAAAAAAAAATGCCTGCATCTATATCATTTTTAATATGTCCTTTATAATATGGACAAATGTTTGTTTCTGAAATGCATAGGCTGAAAACAAGACTGTGACTCTTTGGTGCTGATTCTTTCAGGCATGTAGTAGCAGAATAAACATATATATGTGAGACTGCTTTAAAAGATTGATTTAAAAAAAAAAAAAAAAAAAAAAGTTCAGTGCTAAGAACAAGCACTACTCAATGTACTAGAGGTCTTTTCCAAATAAGCAATATATCGCCAAAACTCTGAGAACTGGTGTACTTCATCTGGTACTATAGGGTGATATTTATCTTCAGACTAGACAGAACAAATCTTCTTTTTAAGCCCTTGTGGCTCTTTGAATACAGGTCTGACTCAAAGTAAAGAAAGATATTTATCAGAGAATCTCAAGTGAATGCTGGGGTATTATGCTTTGAATGCTTTATATACTCCTATCTCTCCTATATATTATTTTGAGCTCTGTCTTGCTTTGTATCTGAAATATGATGTTGGGATAGCCATGTTCCCGATGCAACATGAAGGTATGTGGAACACGTTTTTCATTCATCTGTTTTGGGGGAGGGATGTTACACAAATCCTGCTGATAAATTACCAGTACTCACAGACTGAGTGGCTCAGATGTCTTATGTCTAATTTTCTCTTCTCAGAACATTAGCAGTTGAACTCCACTGACATAAACGTGAACAGTTCTTTTCATATTGTCAGATACTTTTCCCTGTTACTTGGGTATAAAAACTGAATAATATGATTTACTTTGTTGTAGTGTAGAAGTGAAACTTACGCTTGGTATTGTCGTCAGTCAACAGAATTTGCAATGTTTCACAGTACAGTTGAGTCATTTCAAGGATCTCTCATACTGTGTTTTTGTTGTTGTTTGGTGTTTTTGTTGTTGCTTTTTTCCTTGAATGCACACATTATATCAATGTTTCTCTACAAATAAAAGATGTAATATCTAAAGACAGTCTGACAGTAACTTGTAGTTGTCAACATAGTTTATAATTATAAACCATCTTGACCACATCTTGACTGTGTACGAAAAATCCAACCCACCTTCCACCTAAAGACAAGTATAAAGCTTTGTTTGACCTGATAATAAAACAATCAGGAAGACAGGAATCGTGTCACACAGGATCATGTTTTAGTACTTTGGTTTCTAGGTAATGATAATTCTTGTAACTCATAATCCTGAACACAAATATAATGTAAAGCTATAGATCTTAGTAATAAATGTTTTCCATTTGAGCACTAGCACTTCAGCATTTCAAAATAACTTACGATAAATGTTAAGTGGGGCAGAGTTTCTCTGCTATGTTAAGGGCACTCTATGCTGTCTCTGCACATATGATAAAATCCTGGCATAAACACACAGGAAAACGAAGTATTAAATTTCTTTTCTTCCTAAGAGTTCAAAATGTTTTGCTCCCATGGGAGGTAATGTAAGTGATGCTGGATGTTTAGTCTACAGTCTTTCATTCACCTTTGAAAAGCTTAGGTTGTAATCTGATTTAGGTGACAATCAAAAGACCTTAGCGGTCTCAGTTTAGTTTCTTGTTTATGAAACCACCATCTCACACTTAACACAGTGCTGAGCATGACAACAACAGACTCATTTTAAGGGGCACTGGCACAACTGTAGCAAAAGAGGCATGGAGTAAAAAATTGGTTCTAAAAATAATAATAAGATCCAGAATATTCCTTTCTTTTAAACAGCACAAACACTTGCTGAAATTTTTCAGGGTCAGATCCTTCCCACTGGAATGCCCTTATTCTCATAGCTGATAGACTATTCTGCATTACAAATAGCAAAGTTTTTGGTACTGCTAGAAAACAAATCCTCAATAGGAGGAACAGTATTAAGGTATAAGAGATTTTCACTGGTTAACAGACTTTTTCCCCCCCCCCCCCCCCGGTTTGTGTGAGCATTTATATGTCATTAAGTCAGAATCTCTACTCACCACTTCATCTGGAAGTCTTCCAAGTGCATTTACAAGGTTAGTGGAAAGAGGAAACGTGTACTGGAACAAGCTCAGCCCATTTCTGCTTGGTTTAACTAGGTACGTCTTTTGTGAAAGTCTTGAAGGAATGCTGGGTTATCCATTCTTGATAGCAAGCCAGCGACCTGAGTAAGCTTTGAAGGAAGTGATCATAAGTTCATTATCAACAAATCTGTTCACAGTAATTAGGTACTGCCACTACCACACCCCATGCCACTTCTAGAGAAGATTTGTCTAAAGACTAGGAACCGAGAACATCCTGGTTGTACTGACTTTCTTGGAGTTAACAATGGTTGAGATGGCTACCTACTGAGGGATGTTCATGCTGTTTGTTTTGGACATCTATCTCTAGAGGAAAAATATTCCCATCACATTGTGACTGTTTCACTCCATTTTCTAAAAAAAAAAAAAAAAAAAAAAAAAAAAAAAAAAAAAAAACTAAGCAGGTGGCTAAAATGTCTATTTATTTATTTATTTTTAAATGGCTGAAATTAAGGTCTTGGTCTCAGTTATGTCTGGAGGAACTTACTTATCAGTTCATTAATGACAAAGAAAAACAGACTTCAGCAACATAACTTCCCACTGTGCCTTTTTGCACTTTCTCAAGCCTGTTTTTTTAACAATATAGTTTCATGCTGTCCAACTCACGCTGTCTGCAGTGGTACAGACAGCTGAAGTTGGCTTTTCCTAGCTGAAAATGAGAGAAAAAAAATGCAAGAAATGTAATGATAGAGTGAACGGATCATAGCATGGATTTATATTCCTGATGTGACTCTATGGGCTGATGAAGTTTGTGGCACTATTGTGAGTGTTCATATTTATGCTGAGGAGGAACTTGGAAGAAATAGGAAACACTGCAAACAGAATGCAGGAGGAAAGCACTTAACACATCAGTCTCAGAGGATATAACAATTTTATTTATTCTAACTTCCAGTAGCAGCTTTTTTTTTTTTTTTGCCTTTTTTTTTTTTTCTGGAATACTGTAGCAACTTATTTTCTCCAGCACTTCAGGTAATGCAACACCTGTTCATCATTTCTTGTGGCTGAAATAGAGAGGATGAATATTCATGTTCTGCTAGGTGATTTTCTCAGCTAGGACAAATGCAAATGGAAGACAATATTAGGTTGATCCAGCAGAAAACAAAGGTGATGAGAGAATGTGAAGTTTACATCCACCTGCAAGAGACTGTGGTTTCAATATGGTTAGAGCATGCTCATTGGGTGGTGGGGGACAGGGCACTAGCCATTCAGATTGGTTACCTAGAGAAAACATTTCTGTTGGGTAGCTGCTGTTGTCTGTTGTGGAAAAAATGGAATTCCTCTCTTCCTGTAACAAAAAAAAAAAAAAAATAAAAAAAAATAAAAAAGTCATTATGACTGTGAATTTAACACAGGTTCATTAAAGTTAGTGCAAAATAATTTAAGGGTGCATTATCAGCCTGTCTTGTCTTCCTTCCTTCCTTCCTCCCTCCCTTCCTTCCTTCCTTCCTTCCTTCCTTCCTTCCTTCCTTCCTTCCTGCCTTCCTTCCTTCCTTCCTTCC